>NC_138989.1:56970779-57407056 GCF_964341445.2 Mesoplodon mirus | reverse complement strand
CCCTCAGACTGACTCTCACTACACCAAACATCTAGAGTTTGGCACAGCCTTCTAGCTAAGAGCCTCAACACCAGTTTCTTTTCTAATCATTTCACAGACTGTCAGACACTCAAGCTGGAAGTGATTTTATTAGCACAAACTCCCACTGTCAGCAGAAATTTACCTTATAATACCTCTGCCCAAAAGAGACCCAATATTTACCTAAGTAATTCCAGTGACTAATTTCCAAAGTACTCATTGTATTTACAGACAGTGAAACAATTCTTGCTGTTTTTTAAACCTTGGCTTCTTTCTCAAAAACATTCCTTGATACCTCTCACAATCCAAACCTGTGACTCTCATTAAGCTCTCATTGCCCCTCTATGCTTCAACCAAGCTAACCTATTTTATAATGACTAACTCCTGTCTATAAGGAGTTCCTTCCTTCCTTATGCTCTTCACCAAAACTGTAGTGTCATCTTCTTTAAGGCCAGCTTGTCAAAATCTCAACTTTTCCAGGCAGTTTTCAGCAACTTTCAGCTCTTCTTTTAGTAGCTGCCTCAGTTTTACTATCTTCATTTAAATGATGCTCTTCTAACTACCAAATGCTTTTCTGGGCATTCTTATGTCTACAACTGGAGTCTGCATCCCCCAAGGATAGCTATCCATTTCTTCTGCACCTCCTACACACCATTTAGTGCAGTGCTCCTTCTCCATATAAAAACATGGACTGCCCTCCTAACTTATTCTATGCATTTATTTTTCACTTCCAAAATGTATTTCTAGACTGAAAGTGGAAACAAAGCAATACTTCTTAAACAACTACAGTGAAAGCTTTGCCATTTCACAGTACATCAGTAGTCTTAATAGAAATGTGCAGGTATGTACTTATTATAAGCAAATCTTGCAGCAAGCCAATGTACTCAGTTCAGCAACTGAAACAATCTAACTCCCAGATTCTCAGATTTATAGATTTATTAGTAAGATTTATGGAATACACTGCTGCCAGGGAACTTAAGACACTGTACAAAGATTTCACAACTTGATAATGCTAAATGTTACAAATGTAAACAAGGAGATAATAGAATGAAGGAGGAAACAAGAAGAGTAATGAGAAAGAAAGGAAGTGTAACAATTTGAAGACAGTGATAATAATGATGATACTTAATCTCAGGTCCTTTAAAGATGCTTTATTGATCTATGTAAAACAAAAGGTACAGGATTCAAATGCAATTTTATCCCTAGAACTTCCACAGATAGTATAGGCTTTAGACTAAGCCAAGGTGTTTGGGTTCAGATCTTAATTTCCAGCTCCACCAATTATTACTGTGTCACATGGAGCACATTATTTAACTTTTAAGTGATCTATCTCATAAGGTCGTGGTAAAAATGAAATAAGTTAATGAATATAAATGCTTAAAACAGCATATATATATAATAAATAGTTGATAAATGTTAATTATTTCAACTCTGATATTATTGTTATTCTATTTTTGTTGTTGAGTCCAGCATCAAATGTTAACATTATTGTATGTATTACCATGTTTTATATTAATAGCAATAAATGTTTTGTTAATCTCCTTTCTGATCTTAGAATCACTTCATTGTTATCTCCTACTTTTAGAATCATGATCACATTTCAGAGCTGAAAACACTGTATTTATCATATATATTTCTAATATTAACTTCTACCAACTAAATTTTGGAATTTACTACCTTGTTGCTAAAGGAAAACCTGTTCTTCTACTCAAGACACTTCTGACATCAAATGTGTGGGTTGTCCACATGAACCAATTCCCTAATTCTCTGCAGACACTGAGTGTCCTACAATTTAACTGAATTCTGACACTCAGTGCAGATTGCAGAGCTTAAGGGGTTAGTCTCACAAGACTGCTTCCCATTTCAGATGCCAAGAGCAAACACTGGATTCTCAGGTACCCATACTTCAGCCCAGCTTGGCTACATATTGAGAGTTCCCATGACCCTTCCTCAGGCTCAATAATTTGCTATAATGGCACAAAGAATTCAGAAAAATAGTTTATTATTGCTGGTTTATTATAAAAGACATAAATGAATAACCAGGTGAAGAGGTACATTAGGGGAGGTCCAGAAGGGTCCCAAGCACAGGAGCTTCTGTACCCATAGTTAGGAATGTGCCACCTTCCTGGCATATGGATGCATTTACCAACCCAGAAGTTCTATAGGTTTTCATAGAGATTCCATAACGTAGACACAATTGATTAAATCATTAGCCATCCTTGAGTTATTAATTCTATCCCCAGCCCCTTTACGATCTCCCCTCCTCCCTCCACAGAGGTCAAGGGTGGGGCTGAAAATTCCAACCCTCTAATCAGAGGTTTGGTTCTTTTGGCAATGAGCCCCACTCTCCAAGAGTCACCTCATTACCATAAATACAGGTATAGTTGAAAGGGACTTATTATGAAAAACAAAAGACACTCCTCTCATCCTTACCACTCATGAAATTCCTAGGGTTTTAGAAACTCTGTGCCAGGAACCAGAGATGAAGACCAAATATATGATTTCTTATTATATCACCATATCACAGCTATTCTCCTAATATTTTAAATACAAAACATTCAAAAATGAAATATCTCCTTACCATGCTCCTTCCACTTGCCATATTTCCTTATTTCAGTCACTCAGGCCTAATTCTTGGGAATTACCTCCAAGTCGTTTTACACATTATCCTCTCCTTCCTTTGTTCTCCAATACAGCTCTCAAAATCCATACATAAGCCTCCTAATTATGTCTCTTTTTTCATTCTCAGCTCTGCTCCGATCCACCTGGTTCATCTTCCTTAAAACATCACTTGTTTAGACACATTCTGTTTGCTTTAGGGGTTTCCTATTGCCAGTGATATCCAACTCCGAACCACAGAATTCAAGGCTCATTACAATCTGATTCCACCTTTTCTATTTAAAGAACGTTTCATACAAACTATTCTGTCTCCTGAACCTAACACTCTGCCTTACTCATGCTTTTCTTTCCCATGAAAAATGATCATCAAATAAGAATGACCATCAAAGTCTGTTCAAACTTCAAGGCCGATCTTGGCTCTGTAAAACCTCCCTCATATCATGGCACACTGATCTTGTTCTCCTTCACATCTCTATTATAGTAATTACCTGTTTACTAATAAGACAGTGACCCTTTATCAGTTACTATCCTCTACCTCCATTTTGGCTGTGTGTAATTATCTTTTCCCCAAAACAGTTTTAATTTATATGAAATTTACAGGGACATAATTCCTCGAAGCTCAGAGTCTTAAATAACACTAGGCCAAGAGTTGATACCAAATGCTTGCTGAATTGAATTCATTTCTGCTATGGTTTGCCATCAACTTCTTGCCAGGAGGCACAAATATGATTATTGTCCTGATGTCACTGTCTCAGAAGCAGCCTCATAAAAGCATTCAGTGTGCATCACTATTACCTTCACCATTATGACTCTTCCTACTATTTTTGTTCCCTAAGCATAATGGAAAGGCATTAATATAACAGTTATTTTTCATTAACATTTTAATAAGAAAGGCCATTTACCATGTTAAAAGCTGAAATTTTTTTAAGCTGAATTTAAAAAGTTACAATAGTCACATTTTGAGTTCTGCAAAAATGAGTCACTTCCTATATGCTATGGACCACAAAATTAAAAATACTTCATAAATTCAACTGATTTTGTTGGACAAACTTATTACTGTGAACTTTTCAGTTACAACATCAAGTCTAGACTAGAGGGCTTTTTATCCGAAATGCTTAAGACAGGTCATTTAGAAAAAAATAGGTGGAAAGACCAAATTTATTATTATTTAAATTATTTATTTATTTAAAAAATAAATAAGAAGTACAACTTTGTAAGAACAAATTTCCACCAACTTGTTTCCTGAGCACTGCTTTCTCTCTAGGAAGTCTTTTCAGTCTTAGGGCTCAACTGTCAAATAACCTAAATCACAGTTCCTGAGAAACTGGCACTGAACGAATTTCTTTTATAAATAAATTAAAGGACAATGGTACAGGAGTATTTATTTTCTACAAAACCCATTTTAAATTATTACAAAGATACAAATGTAGCTATTTTAATAATTATTTTGGTCACTTCAAGATCAATATATATTTGGTTTTCTGAAAAGTGCTTCCTAAACAAAAAACAGTGTTCACTCTACTCTAGTGATCTTAAGAATCCTATAATATGTCCTGAGAAGTGAAGTTTCATCACCTACCTTTCAAAAAGTTGAAACCAATTAGTTAAATGAAACTTGTCACACACTTTATATCACTTGAGCATTTTATTTCTTTTCACATATCTAGAAGTAATTTAATTTCAGTGGGAAGTGACGACTTGTTAAAACAAACAGTTTTCCTTGGAAGCCTTTCTATCTAAGGGAGTTCTGCTTTGTAAATCTATTCTATGCTTCTTGAACCTATACATTCTAACAAGTTTAATTCAATATCTTACTGTGTATTTTTAGACAGCACTGTGCTGCATTCAAGATGCAATTTCTGTGACCAAGGTTATTCATTTAACAGAGTATCACGATACTAACTCAATCTTTTTATAAAACGCATAAATCATAAACCTGTGCTTCTGCTGATGAATCTTTCCTTTTTTTGCAGGGATAAAGAGAATAACACTCAAAAGCTATAGCAAATTTAAAATTCCTCTCTCATTCTTGTTATAGATATAAAAAGAATGAATATGATTCATCTACAAAGAATTTCCCAAGGCATCAATAAAAGATAAAGAAGAAAAGCTGAAGAGTTAAAATGAGCTGTAACTGGATTTTTATCTTTACTTTAGAGACTAAAGGAAATACAATTGTTTCAGAAAAACAAGTTAACATAGTAGCTAAAGACAATCTCATAAGATTGTAAACATTCATTCATTCTCACATAATTATATATCTATCTGACAGATATTAATTTTCCTGATGCTTCTCTGTTTTGCCCACAATGCATTTCAGAATTCCTGTTAAGGCATGCATGATGCTGTATTTTCTGTATAATCCTCTTTTCTATGACTTCACTGACTACCTTCTCTACTAACTCATAAATGTGAGCCTATCAAGAAGCAGCATTTATAAGCTTTGATTCTGCACAGGTTCCTTAATCTCTCTAAGACTCAGGTTTCCTCATCTGTAGAATAGTAACAATAATACCTATATTGTGGGGTTGCTGTGGGATTTCAAATATCCCTGACACAGTGGTTGTTTAATAAATGCTGGTTATTATTATTATACCTTAACAGTTAGTCTTTGAACCTATGTTCTAAGAATTTACCGACTATTTTATGAACTAGAAGAGACTTAAAGTTCACTATAATTTAATAGACTCATATTAAATATGAGGAAACTATGACATTAAATATGTCAAAAAGCTTCTTTGTGACAATAAATAGTAATAAATAGTAAGCCTCAAAACTAAGTCTCTACACTCAAGTCTAGTGCTTCATCCCAATTCTGTCTCTCCAGAAACTTTATCTACTCCATAGTTTCATTATGGAAAGCAAATGTCTAGTTCTGACCTAGCCTCTATCCTCATGCCAAGCTGGATGCCATTCTACCAACTCAATTTACCATTTCAAATTACATTTCTCATACTCTCTCTCTAGCCACATCTCCTCCAGAATTCTATAGTTCTTTAAATAACATAAATCTTTTGCTGGCTACTCAGGCTCAAAGAGGTGAGAAGAATGAAGATAAAGTGAGTCAACATTTACTCTGCACCTACTATGCATTAAGTACCCAACCAGGTTATTCATCTGTATTATCTCACCTGTGAAGGAGAGTTGTCATAATTAGAAAAATGAGGAAACAAAGCTTCCAAAGCAACTTGCCTCACCTTACCCAGTAAGAATAAGTTGTAGTGCTGGAAACTGAGCCCAAGTCTCTCTGACTTAACCCATTCAGACATTGTCTATACATCAACAAATAGGTACATGTGTCTTTGTGTTTTAAATTTTTAAAAAATGGAGTAACAATATATATTACTCTATAAACCTTTCTTTTTTCAAGTTTGACAATAAGTCTGTATTTCTATGGCAGTTTTACTTCATTTTGCTCATTAGCAACAAAGTTTATAGATAATTTGATATATGAAAATATTCAAGAAACTCACTTTTTCTTGATTAGTAAGATAATATCTAAACTTCCATACAAGATCTTGTTCTTCATATGTAAGTTGCTTGGTTGGTGGATAACTCACAATAATCTATAACAAAGAAAAAAAAACTACTTTTGTCAAATAAAAAAAATCTTCCTATATATTTCCATTTCATTTAAAATTTTTCATGCATTTAAATATATCTATAATTGAACTATTATAGAAGGAGAATATACATGCAGACAAGTAAGACTTAAATTTGCTGTACTTATCAGTTCAAAAAGTATATTAGAGTATAAGAGGAGAAAACGATAAGATTAAAAAAAGTCAAGTTCCATATTAAAAAAAAAGTATGTAATTACAGAGCTAATTTACTTCAACCAAAGACACAACAAATCCAAATAATAAAAGCTCCCCCCGACCAAACTACTGCATGCAAGATAGGCTCAAGGATTGTACAACACAGGGAATAGAGACAATAATTTGTAATAACAGCAAATGGAAAGTAACCCTTAAAAATTGTATAAAACATTTAAAAAAAAATAAAAAAGAGGGAAAAAGTCCCCTCCCCCCAACACATACACAAGGAAAAGGAAAAAAAAAAAAAAAAAACACCCAAATGATAAACATTTCTCTTGTTAAGTCAGCGGAAGCTCAGGCAATGTATCTTACGGCCAGTTTCTAAGAACACTATATCAAGAAAGCATATACTATTTGCAGTTCTGTCTCTAGGGCTCATATATTTCCTGAAAGCCCCAAAATGATATAAAACTACAGAAATGTGAAGTTGTTGAAATTACATAGGGTTCATTAACCTGTGTCTGAATAACTTTTAAGTGATGTGCTATCGCATCAGTTGCAACCAAAATACCCACTTAATTATTTTTAAATTAATATTTTATAAATTCTCTTACATTCAGTTGATCTCTTGTGGCAGCATTAGGTTTAAGATCGTGGTCAGAGGGTCCACTTCTTAAACTCCGGGCAAGTTTGTGGTGTTTGCTCTCAACTAAATTTTCCTA
The DNA here is from genome assembly GCF_964341445.2 of Mesoplodon mirus. Lineage (NCBI taxonomy): Eukaryota > Metazoa > Chordata > Mammalia > Artiodactyla > Ziphiidae > Mesoplodon > Mesoplodon mirus. The sequence goes on along the minus strand of NC_138989.1, from coordinate 57,399,939 downwards.
TAAATTAAGAATATTAAGTAACAATGTAAATTTCACCAGTAAGCAGTTTCAACAGCCATTTAGAAAAGTAAATAGTTACTTAAGACTAGTTTATAATATTTAACATTTTATTCGTGTTACAACTTTAGTCTCCTATGTATCTTGTGGTGATAGGGAAAGTAAGCATAACTTATGCTTCACCAGGTGCACCTGAGCATGCCATTCCAGTTTCTTGTTTTAACTCTCCGTTGTATTCAAGGTTTTATACCCTCTACCAACTCAAATGTCACCTTCACTCCAAAATCTCCCCTGGCAACTAAGATTAAAGCACTCCCTCTTCCTATGAGCTACTAGTGACTTTGTGATATAATTGTATTATCATCTTAGAGTTTAACTGCCAGTAGTAACTGAGGGCAGGGACAATGAATGACCAAAATGCTTAACTATTTTACCTATGGCCCAAATCGTTAGTTTTGAACATACTGTCTTTGCTTAAGAGACTTTATTTTATTCATTTTTTCATGTGTGAATTGTCTGTTCATGTTTTTTTTCCTAATTTGGCTTTTTGGTCCTTTATTCTTCAGTTTTTAAGAGTTCTTTACATATTAGATATTCAGTTCTTTGTCTGTGATGTATGTCACAAATAGTTTCTCCCAGTTTGTCAATTGTCTTTTGACTTTGTTACAGTGTTTTTGCCATGCAAATTTTTTAACATAGTCAAATTTATCAATCATTTATTTTGTTGCTTCTGGATTTTGACTCAACGTTAGAAGGTCTTTCCCTACACTGACAGTAAAGTACTAGTAAGGTTTCATTTTAGAATATTTAAATCCCTGATTCATTTGGAGTTTTTCCTTATGTATGGTGTGATGTGTGGATTTGATTTAATTTCATCTTTTTCCAAATGGCTCATTCCCCAGCACTATGCTCCAGTGATGAAATGCCACCTTTGTCAATTTACATATGTACTTGGATGTATTTCTGGGAATTTTAGTCAGTTCTACCAGTCCATTTGCATATGTACATGTGCTAGTACCACACTTGTAACTATAGAGTCTGTTTTATTGCCTGATACAGTGATATACCAGCTTAGCGGCACTCAATGTTTGTAAAAATATATTCCTCTGTTTAGTTAATACTAATGGCTACAAATTAAAGTTTTTTAACATGGGGGTAAGGAGGGTAGCTTTTTTTCTTAATCTTTTGTTTTGTTTTTTCTTGATAGTATTTAAAACTAAAAATTGTTGACAGAGGTCCTAGATCTTTGATTCTTAATTACAGCATCCATAATATTAAACCTATAATTGTTGATGAGCATTTTCTTTAGAAAAAAATACACTAAATATACAGATATCTCATTTACCTGACATTTTGATAGAAGTTAATATGGTCCCAGTATGACAAAACTTGAATACTCTCAACCACTTTGAAGGTAACCATTAGTGTGTTTCAAATATCCAGAATGCAAAATACAATTTGATTTTATAATGAAAATTCAGTGTCAATTTTATTTTTATTTTTTAACGTTTCTATTGGAGTATAATTGGTTTACAATGGTGTGTTAGTTTCTGCTTTATAACAAAGTGAATCAGTTATACATATACATATATCCCCATATCTCTTCCCTCTTGCGTCTCCCTCCCTCCCACCCTCCCTATCCCACCCTTCTAGCTGGTCACAAAGCACCGAGCTGATCTCCCTGTGCTATGCGACTGCTTCCCACTAGCTATCCATTTTACATTTGGGAGTGTATATATGTCCATATATACACTACCACTCTCTCACTTTGTCCCAGCTTACCCTTCCCCCTCCCTGTGTCCTCAAGTTCATTCTCTAGTAGGTCTACGTCTTTTTTTTTTTTTTTACATCTTTATTGGAGTATAATTGCTTCACAATGGTGTGTTAGTTTCTGCTTTATAACAAAGTGAATCAGTTATACATATACATATGTTCCCATATCTCTTCCCTCTTGCGTCTCCCTCCCTCCCACCCTCCCTATCCCACCCCTCTAGGTGGTCACAAAGCACCAAGCTCATCTCCCTGTGCTATGCAACTGCCTCCCACTAGCTATCCATTTTACATTTGGTAGTGTATATATGTCCATATATACACTACCACTCTCTCACTTTGTTCCAGCTTACCCTTCCCCCTCCCCATGTCCTCAAGTCCATTCTCTAGTAGGTCTGTGTCTTTACTCCCGTCTTGCCCCTAGGTTCTTCATTTTTTCTTTTTTTTTTTAGATTCCATATACATGTGTTAGCATATGGTATTTGTTTATCTCTTTCTGACTTACTTCACTCTGCATGACAGATTCTAGGTCCATCCACCTCACTACAAATAACTCAGTGTTGTTTCTTTTTATGGCTGAGTAATATTCCATTGTGTATATGTACCACAACTTCTTTATCTATTCATCTGTCGATGGACACTTAGGTTGCTTCCATGTCCTGGCTATTGTAAATAGAGCTACAATGAACATTGTCGTACATGACTATTTTTGAATTATGGTTTTCTCAGGGTACATGCCCAGTAGTGGGACTGCTGGGTTGTATGGTAGTTCTATTTTTAGTTGTTTTAAGGAAACTCCATACTGTTCTCCATAGTGGCTGTATCAATTTACATTCCCACCAACAGTGTATGAGGGTTCCCTTTTCTCCACACCCTCTCCAGCATTTACTGTTTGTAGATTTCCTGATGATGGCCATTCTGACCGGTGTGAGATGATATCGCATTGTAGTTTTGATTTGCATTTCTCTAATGATTAATGATGTTGAGCATTCTTTCATGTGTTTGTTGGCAATCTGTATATCTTCTTTGGAGAAATGTCTATTTAGGTCATCTGCCCAATTTTGGATTGGGTTGTTTGTTTTTTTGATATTGAGCTGCATGAGCTGCTTGTAAATTTTGGAGATTAATCCTCTGTTGGTTGCTTCATTTGCAAAGATTTTCTCCCATTCTGAGGGTTGTCTTTTCATCTTGTTTATGGTTTCCTTTGCTGTGCAAAAGCTTTTAAGTTTCATTAGGTCCCATGTGTTTATTTTTGTTTTTATTTCCACTTCTCCAGGAGGTGGGTCAAAAAGGATCTTGCTGTGATTTATGTCACAGAGTGTTCTGCCTATGTTTTCCTCTACGAGTTTGATAGTGCCTGGCCTTACATTTAGGTCTTTAATCCATTTTGAGTTTATTTTTGTGTATGGTGTTAGGGAGTGTTCTACTTTCAGTCTTTTACATGTAGCTCTCCAGTTTTCCCAGCACCACTTATTGAAGAGGCTGTCTTTTCTCCATTGTATATTCTTGCCTCCTTTATCAAAGGTAAGGTGACCATATGTGCGTGGGTTTATCTCTGGGCTTTCTATTCTGTTCCATTGATCTATATTTCTGTTTTTGTGCCAGTACCATACTGTCTTGATTACTGTAACTTTGTAGTATAGTCTGAAATCTGGGAGCCTGATTCCTCCAGCTCCGTTTTTCTTTCTCAAGATTGCTTTGGCTATTTGGGGTCTTTTGTGTTTCCATACAAATTGTGAGATTTTTTGTTCTAGTTCTGTGAAAAATGCCAGTGGTAGTTTGATAGGGATTGCACTGAATCTGGAGATTGCTTTGGGTAGTATAGTCATTTTCACAATATTGATTCTTCCAATCCACGGTGTCAAATTTAGATCTATTAACTTTATTTTATTAAGCTAGGCACAGGATCTGTGAAGATACTTAGGTGTTTGTTTCTAAGATTCCCAAGTGACCTTTGTTTTCTAACTTTTTATTCACTTTTCCCCCCTATTTCTTCCTTTGATGTTAGGCCATCAGCCATTACTTCCTGCGCTAATGAACTGTATTTACTCATCATGTTTTCATCTTCCCATATACTACTTTTTATCTGTTTTGTTCTGATTAGGAAGGTAATTAACCTAATTAGAAATGTATAAAAGAAGGAGAAACTAGTTCAGAGTGATATAAATGAATTCTAAGTGTAAATATCACAGTATCTATTATGTTACTTTAAGGATTTTTTGCCTGGAACTTTCTAAATCTGAAGTGATCAAATTAAATCTCTGCTGCAAAGTAGGAATTCTTCCTCTTTCTTATTCCTGAGAGAGCTATCATCTCAACAATTCAATGCAGGTATATCAAAATCATCCAAGACACCATAATCCAAACTGAATAGTTCTAGTAGCTACAATAATCTTCCCTATTTTTCAACAAAATCAGTCTCCCTAAAATTTCCATCCATTGATCTTAGTGTTATCTTCTGGTATAAATTAATTTCCCTTCTGTTATAATGACAATCTTTCAAATACTTGTTTCCCCAAGTCCTTCAAGACTGCATTCCATAGTTTTTTCAATAATGCAAACAAAATGGTTCCCCAACACTATACTATCTTGACCTTATTTTAAGGTGTTAATATTTCTTGTAAAGATTCCATCTGAACCTGATTACATATATCAATAGCTGAAGTGAATTTATGAATGACTTTTAAATAACCAATGTAGTTACAGATATAGTTTTTGAAACAAAAGTGTATGATGTGGATCTAAGTCATAATCACTCTGGAAAAAAGAATTTTCGTAAGAAATTTGACAATGACTCACCATAGACATCTGAGGGTCAGGAACTTTCACTATCTCAAAGCTTGTTAAGATTGGAGATGACTCATCACCATCCTGGATTACAGCATAACAAGTTAAAAAAATTTTTTTTTAACCAAATGGTTAAAATGCCATACATGATCATGTACACTCTAATGTATTTTAATTTTTAATGAACATCGTTCCTCCCTTTAAAAAATTATCTTCATTCAACTATATTTTAAAATACATATCCATTTTTTACCTTTTGTTGCTGATAAAATATTTTGAGAAAAATAAACTCTAACAATAAAAAAAATCTGTATTATAGTTTTTAGAGATATCAGGTCTGGAAATTAGTAGATTGTCTTTGACCAGATTTTGTTTTAAACTTTGTTTATAATGACTGAGTCAAAATAGTATGTCCTAACTTTCAAACGTAGAACAAGAAACCAAAGAGTATAATTACAATATGGTACAATGGATCTGTCGCACCATTTGCAGAAACTACTAAGTGGATTTTGGTAATTTTTCAAATTATCACAATTAATTTCCACTCAGATAAGTAGAATTTTAAATGTGGGTTAACATTACTCAAACTTATATATGACTAAAAACTCAGCAGCATTGCTTCTCAGAGGATACTTACTCAACGCAATGCAAATTTGAATAGCAAGAATCAATCCATCAATTCTTAAGAAATAAATCGGTCTTATTTTGTTGGTATTATCATTTTTGAAGAATTTTGGCTTTTACTTTTATCCAATTCAGGCAAGAAAGGTAATTCTGAACAATAAATGTCACTGAATACATCCTGGAAAAGGATAAACTAATTAAGGTTGAAATTCATTTCCTCACAACTGTACACCTAGCATCAAGTTTTTCTGTCAATTTCCAAATGCTAGCATATTTTCAATTTTAGATATGAACAACAAAATCAGGAGAGACTGAAAGAAGGGAAGTATTGTGACTTTACTTTAGGTTCAGTAATTGAGTCCTACAGAAAACCACAAATTCCCATAGCCATTGTTTAACAGGCTGGTTCTCAGTCACAACATCAGAAAACACATTTATCAGCCCAACTGTGACAAGTAATCTTCACTAAGCCTATCTGTCACAAAAGACAGGTGACAAGAAAGTCTATTTCCATTAGATTCAATACACTGGCCCAGCAATCTTTACACTAAGTGGAAATATGACAGGGTAGGTAGACAGGAATTAATTTATGGGCAATTTTCAAGAAGCAGTAGAAAGGGGTCAAGAACCTTTTCAAAAATACTTGAAATTCTTCTAATTTCTGTTCTGTTATTATTTAATCTATCATCAAAGCTGTCTTTCAAAAGATCCTTCAAGTCTCCAATGATTGAAAGTACCATCACCATTAGCATGTTTCTGCAATACAAACTCCATATGGGCAGGAAATATTGCTTTTAATGAAATTACATATAGTAAAAATATAAAAAGTGATTTTATTAAGATGTATTGGTAACAAAACAATTTCACTCACCTACATTTCCCTTTTTAATGTAGTCTTTCTAATGAATTAACAAACAATATTAAATAGTCTACCTTCTTATCTATTTTTTCCCCCAGAGATTACTATTTATAAAATAAAAAGCTGAAACAAGTTAACTTTTCCCTAACCTTTTACTTTAGGAAGGGGTACAAGCTAAAGGGAAAAATACATTAACTTGAAAAGTACCAGAAAAATGATCACAAATTAACTATACAAACCCTAAACCTGCATTATGAAAACATCTTTCAAATAGTAATTTAATAGTTATAAAACATATATTTTTAAAAAATCACTTGTGACAACTTTAACAAATAACACTAATGTGTAAAGGTAATTTAAAAGTGCTGCTTCTAATGAACAAATAAACTGCATATAGCTTAGCTCTATGCTAGAAGAAATATTATTCTATTATGCCGGGTATCGAAAGTCTGTCCTCATTCACACTGATTCTGATTTGCACTGTCCTCATAAGCACTTGTCTCAGTACTTCCAAAATAACAGAAGGTACTTAATTTATGTGGTTTTGAACTATGCATACTATTATTTCTGTAGTACTAAAATGAAGACCCATAAATAAGCATTTAAGGCACAGATATTTTTCAAGTACCTAGATATCAAATATACAACTACTTTCTTTTGATAATGAACAGACCAGAGCAAATTCATAACTTCATATTCATTACCACTCAGCCTACTGATAACATGGTTTCCTTAATTCTGCATATATTATATAAATGAACATTTATAAGGTATTTCATAAGTATACTTATGCTGGAATTGTTACATATACAATTCCAACACATTACATACACACTCAAATAACAAACATACCCTTACCATTCAATAGCCTACCACATAAAAAATATGATTCCCTCTTTTTACTTTTCAAATGGACACTAATTGTTAATGAAGCTACTGCTTTAATGTCTTACTTGCCAATTTACAGAACAATTAATCAAAAAGTTTTTAATCTCTTGAATATTTATTGAATTCTATAACCCAGAACTGCATTATATGAGTGATCAGCTTTTGTAATCTTGTTGTAGCTATATGATTTGATTTGTGTATATACAAACAGCTACTGCTGACAGCTGTCTGCTGCCATTCTGCAGCCAAAGAATTCATCCCAGCAGGAAAAACAGTAAATTTTTTTTAATGTTTCCCCTCCCTTCTACTTTAGAGACCATAAACAGTTCCAAGGAAAATACCTTTTCATAATAAACAATACCATATTCCTTATCATCACACTTGACACATCGAAACTCAACCATCAAGTACATGAAATTAGAACTTCGTTTTTCACTCTAAAAGAAAAAAACAAGATTTTTTATGAAAAATGATTTTCTTCAACATCAGTTTGTATCATTATTCCCAATTCAGTAATACATGGATTCTATCAAATATAATTTAAAATGTAACAAATTTTTATTTCATTATTATAAATGCACTGTTTTACATAGCACTACTATTTCATTATATACAGCACTACTGTTTTATCCAGAAGTGTCTACTACTCACTTATAACTCCCTCCTCAAACTTAATGACATTTTTGGTTTATTCAGTAGTATGAATTCTATTATATAACATTTTAAAGGTATTTCATATGCATTTGCAGGTTAATTATTTTATTTTAAAAAATTTGTATTTCTAATAATTTTAAGCAAAGAACAGTTCACCTTTAAACAATATGGACTAATCTAACTACAGAAATTAATATAAGTATAAAAAAAAACAAAAGTAAAACAAAGTATGTAACTAAGGACAGAGGTCATTTGAGCTTAACAGATACAATATTTACAAGTTTTTCACAATTTATAAACAGTCTTAAAATAACTTGTAATAATTTGTAAAGTTTTATCAATACACCTTAAATACACTGGGAATAGTTACTTCTTCCCCAACATATAAAATGCTGATTGTGCATATAAATGTGTCCCCTTAAAAAAGCAAATATTATGTTAATAATGAAGTGAAAATAAAATGAAATTTAAAAGGGTGAGTAGTCCTGACCCAAAACAGTTTGAAAAATGGCTTTAAATCTATATGTATATAATCATATAGATCTAAGGAGGTCACTTAAACTGTTCAGCTTTATGAAGCATATTATAATCTATTATAATAGATAGCCTCCTATCTTTTAAAGAGTGCAGATAGAGTGAGTGAAAAAGGCTGGGCAAAGTATGCTCTAATGTTACATTGTCTACACCCAGGGGTATCTAGGTTGAAGAATAGAAAAATTAAAAATATTTTTTATTTAAAAATAGGAAAAAGAAAAAAGCATTTTGATTAAACTATTTTTGGAATGTGACTATTATCAAAATTCAAAAAAGTAAAATTTTCTTCCAGTTTCAGTATATAAGAATGTATTATGAATACATTTAGAAAAGATGCCTAGTATTCATACTGAATATAAATGTTGTTAGACACGACTAATTTGTTTTTTAAAAATGAACAATGTCGGAGTTTAACTTTTCTAAGTGTTCACTGTAAAATGACAAATTTCTCTCTTTACACCTGCTGAAAACTGTTGAAAGAACACAAATCAAGTCAGTTGTGCCATGTGGTGATCACTATAAGCTACGCATTTCACAAAATTGCTATTCCTCTCTCCTAATGTGATTAATATATAACCATTATTTCTGCTTTCTAGACACAGAATGTTAGGCCAAATATCTAGTATTTCAATTTCAGTGCTAGTGTACAGAAAAAATTTTTTTGTCGTTCTAACTTTTGTAAAGAGTTTCACTGAAGCCATCTTTTCATTGAACATATTCTGGACCAATACTCAAGATCAAGAAAGCACACGAATTACTTGAACTCATTAAGTGTGCACAGCCCTATATGTACTAAATAAGACAAGGAATATCTTAATTGGGGAGAGGAATTGTTATTGATGACTTAAGGTAACTGAAGTGAAGAGGTTGTTCTGACACTATGTTGACAGATTTATCCAATCAACTTGGACATAAACTGCCATATGGAGAAAGAGAGAACATACAAGTGAGGCATCAAGCTTAACAAAGGCTTCACTTATATGATATTTAGTACACTTATGATATCCACTACCTATTTCGGGGTTCAAGAGAACACTAAAATATAAGAAAGGCAGACATCCTAAGTTTTCCTTTTATTAGCATAAACCTCACAACTAGAGGTAATCCTCAATACTCCCACATTTGAGAGATAACTGGCAATAAATAGTTCTCCTAAAAAATTTTTCAGTTAAAATTCTGGAGAAAATATTTTGAAATAAAAAAGAGGGATACAACCCACCTCATTTATCATTTCTATTTCTCTAAATGTCAATCTGTCCAGCCAATCTACTTTCACCATGTGACCTTGTCGATGAGCTTTGGTGAGCTGCAAAAAATATATAATGGAGAAAATTTTAAGAGACAGATCTCACAGCAAGGAGGATAAAGAACGGTAATGATCATCAACATGACACTGGAAGTACTAGCTAATGCAAAGAAAAAGGAAATAAATTGATATACAGATTGGGAAGAAAGAAATAATACTTTCTTTATTCAAAGGTGACATGATCATTTATGTACAAAATATTTTTAAATGGACAAAAAGCTCCTGGAACTAATAAGCAATTACAGCAAGGAGGATACAAGGTTCATATATAAAAGTCAATCTCTTTCTTATATATTGTTACCAGCAAATTTGAAATTAAAAACACAATATCAAAACACAGTATCATTTACATTAGTGCCTCCCAAAAATGAAACTGGTATAAATCTAACAAAATATGTACAAGATCTACATGAGGAAAACTACAAAACTCTGATGAACAAAATCAAAGAAGAGCTAAATTAATGGACAGATACTCCATTTAGGGTAAGATGACTCAATATTGTCATGATGTCAGTACTTCCCAACTTATTTATAGATTCAAAGCAATCCTAGTCAAAAAAAAAAAAAAAAAATCCCAGCACGTTATTTTGTAGATATCAACAAACTGATTCTAAAGTTTATATGGAAAGGCAAAAGATCCGTAATAGCCAACACAGTACTGAAGAACAAAACTGAAAGCTATATATTACGCAACTATAAGACTTAATATATAGCTACTGTAATCAAAACAGTGTGGTACTGGCAAAAGAATAGATAAATGGATCAATGGAACAGAATGGAGTCCAGAAAGAGTCCACATAAATAGAGTCAACGATCTTTGACCAAGAAGCAGAGGCAATAAAATGGAGCAAAGAGTCTTTTCAAATATCACTGGGATAACTGGACATGCACATGCAAACAAATACATGTAGACAAAGACCTTACACCCTTCACAAAAATTAACTCAAAATGAATCACAGACCTAAATGTAAACTGCAAAATACAGAACTCCTAGAAGATAACATAGGAGAAAACCTAAATGACCTTGGGTATGGTGACAACTTTTTAGATGCAACACCAAAGGCATAATCCATGAAAGAAATCATTGATAAGCTGGACTTCATTAAAATTAAAAAAGTCTGCTCTGTGAAAGACATTGTGAAGAGAATGAGAAAACAAGCCATGGACCGGGAGAAAATATTTGCAAAAGGCACATATGATAAAGGAATGTTGGCCAAAATATACAAAGAACACTTAAAACTCAACAATAAAAAAATAAGCAACCTGATTTTAAAAATGGGCCAAAGATCGTAATAAACAACTCACCAAAGAAGAGATATGGATGGCAAATAAGCATGTGAAAAGATGCTCCACATCATATGCCATCAGGGAAATGCAAATTAAAACTATGAGAAATCACTAAACACTTATCAGAATGACCAGGATTTGGAACACTGACAACACCAAATGCAGGTGAGGATGTAGAGATACAGGAACTCTCATTAATTGCTGGTGGGAATGTAGGTGAGGATGTAGAGCTATAGGAACTCTCATTAATGGTTGGTGGGAATGCAAAATGTACAGCCATTCTGGAAGTCAGTGTGGCAGTTTCTTACAAAACTAAACACACTCTTACCATACAGTCCAGGAATTGCCCTCCTTGGTATTTACCCAAAGGAGTTGAATACTTAATGCCTGCACATGGATATTTATAGTGACTTTATTTATAATAACCAAAACTTAGAAGCACTTCAGATGGCCTTCACCAAGGGAATGGATAAACAGATACATTCAAACAATGTTATGCAGTGCTAAAAGGAAATGAGGTATCAATAAATGAAAAGACATGGAGGAACCTTAAGTACACATTACTTGCACATTGCTAAGTGAAAGAGGTCAATCTGAAAAGGCTAGGTACAGTACGATTACAACTAAAGAAAAGGTATTGATAAAACTATGGAGATAATAAAAAGATAACTAGTTGCCCAGGGTTGGGGGAGAAGAAGGGATGTATAGGTGGAGCACAGAAGATTTTTAGGGCAGTAAAACTACTCTGTATCATACTATAATGATGGACAAATGACATTAAACATTTGTCAAAGCCCATAGAATGTACAATACCAAGAGAGAACACTGAGGTATATGGTCTTTGGGTGATTATGAGTTGTCAGTATAGGTTCATCAATTGTAAAAAATTGTAACAAATGTACCACTGTGGTGAGAGGTGTTGACAATAGGGGAGGCTATGCATGTGCTGGGGCAGAGTGTATATGAGAAATATCTGTACCTTCCTCTTAGTATTGCTGTGAATGTAAAACTCTTCAACAAAAATAAAATCTTTAAAAAATCTAAAAAATCAAAAATAGAAGTGTTATGTCACCTTCACATTTGATATATGCCTATACACAAAAGAAGCCATACACAACTATCAAGGTAAGAAATGGACTTGGCTAGAGACTAATCATCATAGTTTTTACAGAAAAACAAAAAATTTTAAATGGTCTATAATCTGCCATTTAAACATGCTCAAAAATAATGAAGCCTTTCCTGAAAGTATCTCCATGGTCTATATTTCTTGCATTTTGATTATTACAAAGGGAGAAAATTATAATGATAGTTCTTCAAATTGGAAATTAACTTCTATTTTTTTCACATCTCACTATGAAAAATAACAGACAGTTACATACATAAGGCATTTCTCTGGAGCCTATAATTTACTACTCTAAGACTTAAGCACATAGGTGTGCATGTGCGCTTTACTTTTAAGAAGGAGTAATAAAATAATTAACGCTAATAAAAGAACCCGTGGTAAAAGAATTTCTAGAGTTGCAGTTGGTAGAGCCCTCTGAAGGTCTTACATACCAACCTACCCTTTGTTTCACAAACTAAATAATACACTGACCCTTCAAATATACAGAGAATTCAAGATAATTTCCAAGGTCCTCAAACTGAAACTAGATTTTGTCTTAGAAAGTGTAATTTTTAAACATCAGCATTATTCATGTATCAAATCCCCTCTTTCTTTCTAAACAAATTCATAGCATAAAGCAAAATTGAGCATTAAGGACTTCAATGGTAGCTTGTCTTTATGATTTTTCTTCATTTCCATTATACATGTTATGATGGTATTCCTACAAGGATGCCAAACACTTCTACCAATTATTATCTCTCTCACAGAACTAAAGATCTTCATCAATATTCTTTATATTCCTCAACTAAGGGACTCTTATCACAACTACATGGTCATACTATTTCAGAAATGAAAATAGTAGCTTCATACAAAAAGTCTGAGGATCACTGTAATATAAAAATATTATCAGCTTAGCTTTCTTCTGAATAACAAATTCCTTTTCACTTGAGGTCATCTCTAAATGAAAATGGATGAGGCAACAAAAAGTGTTTAGCACTATTACTCACACAAAGCAGGGACTAAACATTTTGCTGGCTCCGGTGGAACATTAGACAAATACACTAACGTGGAAACAGACTAAGAATTAGTTACAAGGGAACCAAAAGAACACCAGGCAATGTGACCTAAAGGAAAGAGTGCTAGACTAGGAGCCATTAGACCTGGGTTCTAACCCTAGCACTTCATTTTCGAATTCCATCAGTTTTGAACCCTCATGTACAAAAAGAAGTATTAATTTCTATTACTGCTAGCAAAATTCAAATAGGATAATGGATGCAAAATATGATAGGTAGTATTATTCCATACAGTCTTTAAAGAATTATATTCTCACTCATTTTGCCACATGTTCCAAACTAGTTTTTTTAAATGAATAAAAATATAAAGGGTCATATCACATCAACTACCACACTGAAGTGGCAGAGCTAGGAGTTAAATCCCAGGTCTACGAAGTCCATACTCCTTCTATCAGTCTTTGCTATCTCCTCTATTGATGCATTCATAGTAAAAGATTTAAGTCTAATTAACTTTTGTAATTTTTTAAACACAAGTTTCATACTTATGATACAGTAGTTTATTCTCCACTAGTTTCCTTTGAGGAAAAAATTGACAATAGCATATTAAGTTTAGATGTGGCAGAATGTGTTGGGCATTTTTCTCTCCCTTACTAAATAATCAGACAAATCAAAAATTTTCTAAAGTCATTTCACTAATTCCAGAATTCATGTTTGCTGCTAATAAATATTACTTCCTATATAGCATATTCTTACCTTCTGTATTTAAATACTAAAAGATGACCATTCTCAACCTTACAAATAGCAACCAAAGAATGCATGGTCAAGGATGGTAGTACCATAAACTGGTAAAGCCATTTTGGAGTACAAGTTTAAATTACCTGAAATATATTCGTATTTGTGCATCACTGTTTGCAATATGGAAAACTTAGACATAAAAGAATGTAAATGTCTATCAATAGTGGTAACTGTTAAGTAAACTATGGCACATACACTAAGAAATACTATAATCAAAAAGAAAGAAAAATCCATATACCCCGATAGGAAACATCACTATGACACTGTTGAATGCAAAAGCAACTGCAGAATGAGAGGTACCACGTATGCTATGACTGTTTGTTTACAAGTTTGTCTCACACCAGACTCTTGAGATTGACAGCAGAATTTCTAGATATTTCTCTGCTTGAATCAGTTTTATAATTTCTGTTGCACTAGAAAGTTACCACTCAAAATGTCCCCTAGCTACTTGTGCTATTTATCTGATACTATGTAACAAAGCACCACAAAACTTAGTGCCTTAAAACACCACTCATTTTAATATTTTTCGTGATTCTTGGAGACATCAAGAAGTCATTTTCTAGAGGACATCTGGATATTTTTTTTCTCTTAGTCTAACAGTCTCTCATAAGACTGTTGTCATGTGGTAGCTGGAGCTGGAATGTCCAAGATAGCTTCACTCACATTTCCAACGCCTTCATGAGCAAGGATGGGCTCAGGTGGGAAACCAGAGTGGTGGGGCCTCTGTCTTTCTGAAGGTACTCTCAGTGCTGCTCCCTCTCCAGGTAGTCTTTCAACATAGTCACTCCAACTAGGTAGCTGGACTTCTTACATGGTGGCTCATTATTCCCCAAAAGTGCAAAAAAACAGAAGCTTTCAAGTTGTCTTAAAGTTTAGCCCTGGAACAGGCATAGCATCAGTTCAGCTGCATCATGTTAGTTAAAAGGAGTCACAGAGCTACTGCAGATCCAACATGGAAGTGTGAATATCAGGAGGCATATTTCATTGAGGGTCACCTTTGAAGACTAGCTAGCACAGCATTTACTGGACAATCTAAGCATACAGTTGATTGCTCAATTCCAGAAGAACAAGGGGAGAGAATTTGAAGATGGCAAAGCTAGCTCTTGACTGGACTTTAGGTATCAGGTAAAGTCTAGAATTAGCTATCACAATTCCTCAATGATTAGGCCTTGCCTTCCCCTCCAAAATAAGCTCTTACAACTCTCCAACTGATGTTACACTCCAGCCACCCGTTTCAGTTCTTCAGACAATAAGGTCTTTTACTTTTAAGACTTGATGCAGATTAAATAATTAAATATTAGATGAAAATTTTTACTAAAAATTTTAGAGAACTATACAGCACTATGCAAACTGTGAGCAGCTGTTATTAGCCCATAATCTATGTCACTTCATCTCTATAGGTGCTGATGACTATGTAGACAGACTTGGGTGGTTTTCACCAGTCCAAAGCAGTTTCCACTTGTCTCCAGTTTAAGAATGTCTATAGATAATGAAGACCAACAAATGAACTTGAACAGTTTATATTTCATTTGGGGTCTGACCTAGATCTCCCAAATGAGAAAATCTGCATTCTGTTAAACAGCAGGGTAAAACTAGTACAATCTGTTTCAAATTGCTTGTGAAGAGATAATCCTCACTAGGGTGCCTATCCTAGAAAGCAGCTAGGTCAAGATATCAGTAAAAGAGTCATTCTCTCTTTTTAAGGAACATAAGTTTCTACAGAATTCACAAGAAATCGTATAGAGCTTGGAAGAGAAGCCCACTGTCACAGAAATAATAGCATAATTATTGAGCTCTAACTTCTCCAAGAATTAAATAGCAAGTGGTTTTAAAAGCTACTTAAGTAAAAGAATCTGTGTAAGAACCAAATAAGAACATGCCCAGGAAACTGCTTGGAGTACTAATCATGTATATCAGATTTAATGGGAGATACGTGCTTGAGGAAGATGCCTCAGATTAGTAGGTGTTCAATACAAGTACCAAGGACAGAACTAAAAGTAGGCCAACTTGCTACACTGTATATAGACTAGGAACAGCAGAGAAAAGGAATGTCAAACTGGATAGCTATCCCTGGGAACAGATAGACTTCTATGATCACCACAAGTCACAATTCTTTGCTCCTTATTTGTATCTGCCCTACTAGACCATAAGCTTCTTGAGTGCTAGAGCTATGAATGGTTGACAGAACCTAGTATTTATCCATTCAATGAATATTTATATTTATTGACAGGACTTCTAATGTGGAAGGGTGATAGAACAGAAAACAAATGCTTGTATACTCTGCAATTTTGGTCAAGAGCTTTGGGGAGTAAATGGGGAGCAAGGGGAAGGGAGTGACACTCAAAAGGAAGCTGGAGAAAAGAATGATTCATGCCCTTAGTCACTTTTCCCTAGTACTTATATACTTTCAACATAAATATATATTACTTAATTTGCTGTTGTAAGTTACAAACTTCCATCAGGTCCTCTGCTCTGGAGATAAGCACAGAATGTTGAACAAAAGAAGCAAGTTCCCTGCCTTCAAGAACTTAAGGTAGGGGTGAGCCATTTGTATGGTAATGCCTATATGCCCATATGGTAAATGCTTATATGTCTATATACAAATTGAAACAGTAATATGAAAGTCATGAACAGGGTGATGTGACAGAAAATAATGGGGGTTCTTGAGAAGGCCTCTCAGGCAGGTAACATTAAAGCAGAGACTTGAAGGATAAGGAGTAAGTCAAACAAACAGGATGAAATCTTCCATGCAGAGGAAATAGCTTATTTGTCAGCGCATCAGGGAGTTTGATGTACCCAGGTATTAAAGAGACTAGGATGGTAGTCCTCGGTAAGTATTTAAGTAAATCAAGTTCTCTGCGAGGTGGACAGTAGGAAGATCTACACATACATAAGATGCTTACTGGGAATCATCTTTCTTGAGGTTCATCATGATCTAGATTTTTCTTTATAGTAGATACCACACTTAACAGCCTAAAGGAAGAAAGGGAAGAGTAAAAAGAACTGAAAAACATATATCTATTTCAAATCTGCCTAGGAATCTGTAGGAAGGTAAATGGGGAGAGATAGACTCAAAAGGAAACTGGAGAGAAAATGGTTTCTGCTTTACAAATTTTCCCTGGCCAGTTTCTTCCATATTCATATACCGACTTTATCTTTACAAAAGGCATCAATTAACATGTATTAATCAAAATACAAGACACATGGCCCAAGTTCACATATGCTATGAAAGGTGGGCTAGTTTTGTTGGTTTATCAAGACACGGTATGATAATTCACGGAGTTTATTATCTACCTGTGAAAACAAGATGGAGAACAAGATGAACATAAGACAGAATATAACTGATAAAAGAATTCAGGGATGTACACCAAACTTTGATCCTGGTTTTAAGCACCCACATACACCTTATGACTATGTCTGATAATTTGGAAATACAGCATACAAGCACATATCAAGCAAGCCATATAAAAAATAACTTAAAGAACAATTCTCACTTTCTATTTTCAAGCTAGTAGAAAGTTTAAAATGGATAAAGGCTTTACAACAGCACAGAATTGCAAATACTTTGAACAGCCAACCATAGAGGATTGCTGAAATGAATTATGGTATATCCATACTATGCAAAACCTGACAGTCGTTACAAATCATGTTATGTAAGCATCTTAAATGACCTGGAACAATTTTGAAACATCATTAAGTGTAAAAGCAGGATTCATTTAAACACACACACAACATGATCCCAAATTAAAAATAAATACATATATATTCCATACATACATACATACATTTCCTTATTTATTTACCAAAAGTATATCAACTAAAATACTAATGATGACTATTGTGAGTAGAGGATTAGAGGTGATTTTTACAGTCTTTGCACTTTAACAATCTTCTTCCATTGTAGATGTATGTTAGCTTGTAATAACAAAAGATGAGTTATTTAAAAACTAAAGTTATTTTAAGAACAATTAACTGTGGAGAAAACTCTGTTGAGAAAACCATAAAAGATTAGCATTTATCAAGATGATGCTAAATAAAGTTACATTACTTCATAATAAACTCAAAGAATAAAAGACCCATCTGATCAATTTAACTCAATCATATGAAATGAAAACCATGTATCAACATAATTGTTCTCCCTCAAATTATTTCTTCCAAGGGCCTTTCAACTGGGTCCAACTAAATACCCATATAAATTAAATGAAAAAAAAAACCCATATAAATTAAAAGCTGCCACTTTTCAATATGCAGTTAATAAAAACTCCTATATAAAAAAATGTACAGGCTTAAGGTTTCAAACTTTACTCACATCAAGAAACTGTAAGAGGGAAGTTACAAGGTAAGTGGATTTTCCAAAATAAGTAGCTATGCAATAGGTGATGCTTTGGCCAGATACACTTATGCTTTCTTAGGAAATCTTAGGAGAAAAACATGACAAAGCTGTATTTTCTTTTTTCCTTTTTTTTCCCTCTGCCACTTGAAAAAATAAACAAAAAAACCCAGTCTACTCTTGTCACCGGATGGAAAACTTTCAGATTCAGAGGGCCTATGTGAATGTTCAAAATCTCTCTTGACACATTTATAGGAATACTGGCCAACAAAAATGCTTGGTACTACCATATACAGGACTAATTTTTTTCCAGCATGATCATAGAGGGTTGTGTTTATTCAACTACCCCATATCTCCTTCCTCTAAATTCCCTCAAGTTAAAGGTTATAATACTCTTTCAACACTAACACTTCCCTAAGCCTAGACTAGAACTGAGCATAAGTACTCATTAAACAGAATACCATTATTGGTCAGTAATCTATTTGCAGGATGCACTATGGCTCACTGAGAGATTCGTATTATTAAACATTATAATTGTTCAATAAACAATGAGTCCTATCCGTGTCAAATCAAATACAAGCTATGCAGTAATTTATAATTCAAGACAAAATATAGTTGTATAGGTCTTCCCTGGTGGCAGAGTGGTTAAGAATCCACCTGCCAATGCAGGGAACACGGGTTCGAGCCCTGGTCCAGGAAGATCCCACATGCTGCGGAGCAACTAAGCCCATGCACCACAACTACAGAGCCTGTGCTCTAGAGCCTGCGTGCCACAACTACTGAAGCCCACACGCCTAGAGTTTGTGCTCCACAACAAGAGAAGCCACTGCAATGAGAAGCTCATGCACCTAGAGGTTGTGCTCCACAAGAGAAGCCACCACAATGAGAAGCCTCTGCACCGCAACAAAGAGTAGCCCCTGCTTGCCACAACTAGAGAAAGCATGTGCTCGATGCAGCCAAAAATGAATAAATAAAATAAAAATAAATTAAAAATAATATACCCAGCAATCCCACTACTGGGCATATACCTAGAGAAAACCATAGCCAGGACATGGAAGCAACCTAAATGTCCATCGACAGATGAATGGATACAGAAGATGTGGCACATATATACAATGGAATATTACTCAGCCATAAAATGAAACAAAATTGAGCTATTTGTAGTGAGGTGGATGAACCTAGAGTCTGTCATACAGAGTGAAGTCAGAAAGAGAAAAACAAATACAATATGCTAACACATATATATGGAATCTAAAACAAAAGATGGTTGTTAAGAACCTAGTGGTAGGACAGGAATAAAGACGCAGATGTAGAGAATGGACTTGAGGATACGGGGAGGGTGAAGGGTAAGCTGGGATGAAGTGAGAGAGTGGCATGGACATATATACACTACCAACTGTAAGACAGCTAGTGAGAGGCACCCGCATAGCACAGGAAGATCAGCTCGGTGCTTTGTGACCACCTAGAGGGGTGGGATAGGGAGGGTGGGAGGGAGATGCAAGAGGGAGGAGATATGGGGATATATGTATACGTATAGCTGATTCACTTTCTTATACAGCAGAAACTAACACACCATTGTAAAGCAATTATACTCCAATAAAGATGTTAAAAAAAATATTCACTTAAACGGAGATTTAAAAAGGCGTTGTATCTGTATGTTAGTTTGCACCCACACCTATTATAATTAATTCTTACAAAGCTTCTATCTCCCTGATTAATGAAGTCTTAGCCACAAATCTTCAATTTTACTTTGAAATTTTACATGTGTATCTTATTCAGGAAGAGTGGTATTTGCCTCTTAAAAGTTTCATTCAGTTTAACTCCTCAGAGATTAATGTAGTCTTAAAAGCACTGTTACTTTCTAGTTTTCTGGCAGAAACTATAGCTGTAAAGACAGCAACAGATTTACAGAACATGAATCGATATTCTTTTAGGGCTCAATCTTTCACTGGCAAAAACTAATTTAGTCTACTTGCTACCATCGATTTCAAGACAAATCTAAAAGTCTTGACAGTCTTAGACAACAGTAAGCAAATCAAAGTGACTGATAAAAAAGATTCTACCACGTTATCATTAGGAATAAATTTATAAGAGATTCCCAAACTCTTCTTTTATGACACAAAAGAAAAGCAACACAGAATCAAATCCAATACACTATGTTTATAAAAGTTACACTTATTTACACAAAAACCTGTAGCATTGTGATTTATGGTGAGCACCTGTTTTCTTTCTGGGAGGCCAGAATTTTGGTAGTTGAGAGCAGAGAATGCCTGTGTGACCAGACCCCCAGTAAAAAACCTAATTTCTGAGTCTCAAATGGGCTTTCTAAAAGGCTTCATTTTTCTTCCTGGAGAAAGCAGCACACTCAGTGTCTCTTCCTAGGCTGGGAAGGGAAAGCATAGGAAGCCTGCAAATGGATTTCTCCAGACCCCACCTGTATTTTTTTCTTTTATATTTGTATATTATTACTGTGTTGCTTATAATAAATCTTAGCTGTGATTACAACTGCCTCTAAGTCCTGTGCTTTCATCATCTCATCTTGGGGGACCCCTGAAACACTCAATACTGTGATAATAATGTACACTAATAGATGTTCTGTGTTAAACTATTCTTACATTCTTGGAATACATCGTGTTTGGGCATGATATATTTTTTAATCACTCGATTCAGTTTGCTAATTTTATGCTGAAATTTTGCATTTGTATTTATAAGTGAGAACTGTCTACAATTTTCCTTTCTTTCACTTTTCTTCTCTAGTTTTGGTATCATGGTCATATTGATCTCAGCAGGCTTTGTAGGTCCAGCTTAAAAAACCACTTGAGTTTGAAGAAAGGAGAATAAAGGGGGAAGAATTACTCTAACCAATATTAAGGTTCACTATATAGCTACAGTAGTAAATAATGTCTTCTTCCTTTTTGTTTTGATTCCTTGATTTATGTTTTATGGTTTTATATTACTGTTTTATTTTTAAATAGTTTTTTAATTTTCAATATTCCATTATCTGAATTTCTGGTGGATATATTCCAGTTGTTTGTTATGATTACTGATTTTGGCTTCCATTGGTTTAAAATTTTAGATTGCAAACTCATCTTTTGTAGGGCTTACCTTCCTAAGTGGTTATACCTATTTTACTGCTACTTCATATTATTAGCTGTTTGTTGGGGGAGGATTTTCAGTTTATCTTAGTCTTCCACATTACTGAAACCAGAAACCAAACCAAACATTATTTGCTTATCTGCTATTGATGTTACAGGAACCTAGAGAAAGAAAGATGTATTAGAAAACTAAGGCTGGCAAATGTTTTGATTTTTAGAAATGTGATTTATAAGCTAGATATCATTTTTGTTTATAAATCCAAGAATAGATTATCAAAGTGATGACTTACGTGGACTTTTAAACCAGTACCCACATAATGATATTTGTAGTTAGATTTTAGAGAAATGAGGAACATGGAATTTTCAGGGAGGTGTTTTGGTAATTAAAAGCATTACCTTTTATTTTATGCTTTTAAAATTAATGGAACAAAATTTATGGAAGATTTAAATAGTAATGAGGTACATTATAACTGGGTAGAAAGACTGGCAGTCAAAAACCCTGATTTATAGCTCTCACAGTGGCTCATTGAATAACCAGCTATTTCTGTATTTGTGGACATTTTTCATTGATAGAATGTGGTCAGCTGGACTCTACTCTCTGTTAATTACAGGAATCATAACAGTGTCATCATCATGATGATTTTTTTTCAGCTATTCTGAAAAGGAAACAACCTCAGAGACCATTTTCTTTATAGTACAGCAAGTTGATTAAGTATACTTTTCTTGGCTTCTGAATACATTTCTACCCTGAAGTAGCTTTGTGAAATAATTTTCATGAATAAACTGACATTCTGGGTAAAATCAGTTTAAGAAAATAAATTATTTAGTAGGACCTATTAATGATCTGTCTCCCTTATTATAATTATGTAATTTACTATTTTCAGAATATAACATGAAGTTCCTAGAGATACCTTCAATTAATTTTATGTTAGGGCTTTCCAGGGAAAGTTGGTATTCTCTGTAATGTCTCTTTACATTAAGAAAAGTGCCCTTTCAGCCACATGTAAATCAATGAAGTTAGTATACTCCTTCACACCAAACACAAAAATAAACTTGAAATGGCTTAAAGACTTAAATATAAGACATGACACTATAAAACTCCTAGAAGACAACACAGGCAAAACATTCTCTGACATAAGTCGTAGCAATACTTTCTTAGATCAGTCTCCCAAAGCAAAAGAAATAAAAGCAAAAGTAAACAAATGGGGCCTAATCAAACTTGTAAGCTTTTGCACAGCAAATAAAACCATACGCAAAATGAAAAGACAACCTACAGAGTGGGAGAAAATATCTGCAAGCAATGTGACTGACAAGGGCTTAATTTCCAAAACATACAAACAGTTCATATAGCTCAATATCAAAAACAAAACAAAACAAAACAAAAAAACCCCACATCCAATCAAAAAGTGGGCAGAAGACCTAAACAGACATTTCTCTAAAGAAGACATACAGATGGCCACCAGGCACATGAAAAGATGCTCACCACTGCTAATTATTAGAGAAATGCAAATCAAAACTACAATGATACCTCACCTCACACCAGTCAGAATGGCCATCATCAAAAAGTCTGCAAATAATAGATGCTGGAGAGGGTGTGGAGAAAAGGGAATCCTCCCACACTGTTGGGGGACATGTAAATTGGAGCAGCCACTATGGAGAACAGTACATAGGTTCCTTAAAAAACTAGAAATAGAGTTACCATGTAATCCAGAAATCCCACTCCTGGGCATATATCAGGAAAAGATGAAAACTAATTCAAAAAGATACATGAGCCCCAAGATTCATAGCAGCACTATTTACAACAGCCAAAATATGGAAGCAACCTAAGTGTCTATAGACAGATGAATTGATAAAGAAGATGTGACATGCATATATATTTTCTATTATATATATTATATAATATATATTATATTCCACTACTCAGCC
Organism: Mesoplodon mirus; assembly: GCF_964341445.2. Lineage (NCBI taxonomy): Eukaryota > Metazoa > Chordata > Mammalia > Artiodactyla > Ziphiidae > Mesoplodon > Mesoplodon mirus. The sequence continues at coordinate 57,376,972 of NC_138989.1, read as the reverse complement.
ATAAAAAAGAATACAATTTTGCCATTTGTAGCAACATGAATAGACCTAGAGATTAGCCATACTAGGGAAGTAAGTCAGACAGAGAAAGAAAAAAAAAAAGACAAATATCATGATATCACTTACATGTGGACTCTATAAAAAATGGATATAAATGAACATATTTACAAAGCAGAGACAGACTCACAGACATAGAAAACAAACTTATGGTTACCAAAGGAGAAATTAGGGAGGGAATAAATTAGGAGTTTAGGATTAAAAGATATACACAACTATATATAAAATAGATAAACAACAAGGACCTACTGTATAGCACAGGGAACTCTATAATATCTTGTAATAACCTATAATGGAAAAGAATCTGAAAAAGTTTATGTGTGTGTATATGTATATGTACACACATATATCACTGAATCATTTTGCTGTATACCTGAAACTAATACAACACTGTAAATGAACTATTCTCAATTAAAAAAACAAGTTTGTAACAACCAGACACACCCTTTTAGTATAAAAGAAGCCTAAATTCTACCTCGGGTAAAATGGTTCTTTGGGACACTAGTCCACCATCTTCTCAGTCTGTTGGCTTTCAAAGTAAAATCACTTTTCCTTGCCCCAACACCTAGTCTCTCCATTAATTGGCCTGTTATGTGGCAAGCACTAGGTGCTTGCACTATGTAACAGGAACAACAACTGAAGCCTAAGTACTATTTGTAACACCAGTTCATTTATAGCACAAATATTTAATGGGTGCTCATTCACCACAGGCAAGTCACTGTTTATTGAGTCACTAGGCACCATCTTTTATGCTATACCTGAGGACCTGCAGGAAGATACGTTGTTTTATTTCATACTCACTCTGCCTTTTCTCCTATTTTTCCAATTTAATCTTCTTGATAAGAACGACACATTCTCTATGCAAACTAATTCTTCACAATCCTTAAACCTAAAACACATCACTGATACTTATCTTTGGAAAGATGTTTACATGAAGGATTTAAAGACCTGATTTTAGGTCCTGGTTCTATAACTTACTGTTTATTTGAAAAGTTAACATAAATCACTTAACTTCTCTAAGCTTCCATCTTTTCAGGAGTTTAAAACAACGTATATTTCATGAGTTACAAAATACTGTATAAAGGAGCTTCAAGATGGCAGAAGAGTAAGAAGTGGAGATCACCTTCCTCCCCACAGATACATCAGAAATACATCTATATGTGGAACAACTCCTACAGAATTCCTACTGAACGCAGGCAGAAGACCTCAGACCTCCCAAAAGGCAAGAAACTCCCCACGTACCTGGGTGGGGCAAAAGAAAAAAGAAAAAACAGAGACAAAAGAATAGGAACGGGACCTGCACCAGTGGGAGGGAGCTGTGAAGGAGGAAAGGTTTCCACACACTAGAAGCCCATTTGCAGGCAGAGACTGTGAGTGGCGGAAGAAGGGAAGCTTCGGAGCCACAGAGGAGAGAGTAGCAACGGGTGCAGAGGGCAAAGCAGAAAGATTCCCGCACACACGATCAATGCCGACCAGCACTCACCAGCCCGAGGCTTCTCTGCTCACCGGCTGGAATGGGTAGGGACTGGGAGACAAGGCTCCGGCTTCGGAGGGCGGATCTCTGGGAGAGGACTGGGGTTGGCTGCGTGAACATAGCCTGAAGGGGACAAGTGCGCCACAGCTAGCTGGCAGGGAATCCGGGAAAAGGTCTGGAACTGTCTAAGAGGCAAGAGACATTTTCTTGCCTTTTTGTTTCGCAGTGCACGAGGAGAGGTGATTAAGAGCGCTGCCTAAACGAGCTCCAGAGACAGGTGCGGGCTGTAGCTATCAGCACGGACCCCAGAGACAGGCATGAGACACTAAGGCTGTTGCTGCAGCCACCAAGAAGCCTGTGTGCAAGCACAGGTCACTATCCACACCTCCCCTCCTGGGAGTCTGTGCAGCCCGTCACTGCCAGGGTCCCGTGATCCAGGGACAACTTCCCTGGGATAACAACACAGCGCGCTTCAGGCTGCTATCACGCTGGCCTCTGCTGCCACAGGCTCGCCCCAAATTCCGTGCCCCTCCCTCCCCCTGGCTTCAATGAGCCAGAGGCCCCTCATCAGCTGCTTCTTTAACCATATCCTGTCTGGGCTGGAACAGAGGCCCTCAGGACACTACACGCAGAGGTGGGTACAAATCCAAAGCTGAACCCCAGGAGCTGTGTGAACAAAGAAAATAAAGGGAAATCTCTCCCAGCAGCCTCAGGAGCAGTGGATTACATCTCCACAATCAGCTTGATGTACCCTGCATCTCTGGAATACCTGAATAGACAACAAATCATCCCAAAATTGAAGCAGTGGACTTTGAGAGCAACAATATATATATTTTTTTCCTTTAACTCTTTTTGTGAGTGTGTATGTGTATGTTTCTGGGTGTGATGTTGTCTGTATACCTTTGCTTTTACCATTAGTCCTAGGGCTCTCTGTCTGTCCATTTTTTCTTTTAGTATAGTTTCTAGCGCTTGTTATCATTGGTGGATTTGTCTTCTGGTTTGGTTGCTCTCTTCGTTCTTTCATTCTCTTTTTTTATTACTTTATAAATTTTTTAATAATTATTTTTATTTTAATAAACTTAATTTAATTTAATTTAGTTTTTTCTTTCTTTCCTTCTTTTTTTCTCCCTTTTATTCTAGCTGTGAGGATGACAGGGTCTTGGTGGTCCTCCGGCCAAGCATCAGGCCTGTGCCTCTGAGGTGGGAGAGCCGAGTTCAGGACATTGGTCCACCAGAGACCTCCCAGCTCCACATAACATCAAACAGCGAAAATCTCCCAGAGATCTCCATCTCAACACCAAGACCCAGCTCCACTCAATGACCAGCAAGCTCCAGTGCTGGACACCATATGCCAAACAACTAGCAAGACAGGAACACAACCCCACCCATTAGCAGAGAAGCTGCCTAAAATCATAATAAGTTCACAGGCACCCCAAAACACACCACCAGACACGGACCTGCCCACCAGAAAGACAAGATCCAGCCTCATTCACCAGAACACAGGCACTAGTCCCCTCCACCAGGAAGCCTACACAACCCACTAAAACAACCTTAGCCACTGGGGGCAGACACCAAAAACAAAGGAAACTAACAACCTGCAGCCTGCAAAAAGGTGACCCCAAACACAGTAAGTTAAGCAATATGAGAAGACAGAGAAAAACACAGCAGATAAAGGAGCAAGGTAAAAACCCACCAGACCAAACAAATGAAGAGGAAATAGCCAGTCTATCTGAAAAAGAATTCAGAACAATGATAGTAAAGATGATCCAAAATCTTGAAAATAGAATGGAGAAAATATAAGAAACGTTTAACAAGGAGCTAGGAAAATTAAAGAGGAAACAAACAATGATGAACAACATAATAAATGAAATTTAAAATTCTCTAGAAGGAGTCAATAGCAGAATAACTGAGGCAGAAGAACGGATAAGTGACCTGGAAGATAAAATAGTGGAAATAACCACTGCAGAGCAGAGAAAAGAAAAAAGAATGAAAAGAATTGAGGACAGTCTCAGAGACCACTGGGACAACATTAAACGCACCAACATTAGAATTCTACGGGGCCCAGAAGAGACAAAGAAAGGGACTGAGAAATAATTTGAAGAGATTATAGTGGAAAACTTCCCTAATATGGGAAAGGAAATAGCTAATCAAGTCCAGGAAGCACACAGAGACCCACACAGGATAAATCCAAGGAGAAACATGGCAAGATACATATTAATCAAACTATCAAAAATTAAATACAAAGAAAAAATATTAAAAGCAGCAAGAAAAAAACAACAAATAACATACAAGGGAACCCCATAAGGTTAACAGCTGATCTCTCAGCAGAAATTCTGCAAGCCAGAAGAGTGGCAGGACATATTTAAAATGATGAAAGGGAAAAGCCTATATAACCAAGATTACTCTACCCAGCAAGGACCTCATTCAGATTTGATGGAGAAGTTAAAACCTTTACAGACAAGCAAAAGCTAAGTGAATTCAGCACCACCAAACCAGCTTTACAACAAATGCTAAAGGAACTTCTCTAGGCAGGAAACACACGAGAAGGAAAAGACCTACAACAACAAACCCAAAACAATTGAGAAAATGATAATAGGAACATACATATCGATAATTAGCTTAAATATAAATGGATTAAATGCTCCAACCACAAGATATAGACTGGCTGAATGGACACAAAAACAAGACCTGTATATATGTTGTCTACAAGAGATACACTTCAGACCAAGGGACACATACAGACTGAAAGTGAGGGGATGGAAAAAGATATTGCATGAAAATGGAAATCAAAAGAAAGCTGGAGTAGCAATTCTTGTATCAGACAAAATAGACTTTAAAACAAAGACTATTAAAAGAGACAAAGAAGGACACTACATAATGATCAGGGATCCATCCAAGAAGAAGATATAACAATTATAAATATCTATGCACCCAACATAGGAGCACGTCAATACATAGGGCAAATGCTAACAGCCATAAAAGGGGAAATTGACAGTAACATAATCATAATAGGGGACTTTAACACCCCACATTCACCAATGGACAGATCATACAAAATGAATTTAAATAAGGAAATACAAGCTTTAAATGATACATTAAACAAGATGGTCTTCATTGATATTTATAGGACATTCCATCCAAAAACAACAGAATACACTCTCTTCTCAAGAGCTCATGGAACATTCTCCAGGATAGATCATATCTTCGGTCACAAATCAAGCCTTGGTAAATTTAAGAAAATTGAAATCGTATTAAGTGTCTTTTCCAAACACAACACTATGAGACTAGATATCAATTACAGGAAAAAAACTGTAAAAAATACAAGCACATGGAGGTTAAACAATACACTACTTAATAACCAAGAGAACACTGAAGAAATCAAAAAGGAAATCAAAAAATACCTAAAAACAAATGACAATGAAAACACAACGACCCAAGACCTATGGGATGAAACAAAAGCAGTTCTAAGAGGGAAGTTTATAGCAATACAATCCTACCTTAAGAAACAAGAAACATCTCACATAAACAACATAATCTTACACCTAAAGCAACTAGAGAAAGAAGAACGAAAAACCCCCAAAGTTAGCAGAAGGAAAGAAATCATAAAGATCAGATCAGAAATAAGTGAAAAAGAAATAATAGCAAAGATCAATAAAACTAAAAGCTGGTTCTCTGAGAAGATAAACAAAATTGATAAACCAATAGCCAGACACATCAAGAAAAAAGGGAGATGACCAAAACAACAGAATTAGAAATGAGAAAGGAAGAGTAACAACTGACACTGCAGAAATACAAAGGTTCATGAGAGATTACTACAAGGAACTATATGCCAATAAAATGGACAACCTGGAAGAAATGGACAAATTCTTAGAAAAGCACAACCTTCCGAGACTGAACCAGGAAGAAAGAGAAAATATAAACAGACCAATAACAGGCACTGAAATTGAAATTGTGATTAAAAATCTTCCAACAAACAAAGGCCCAGGACAAGATGGCTTCACAGACGAATTCTATCAAACATTTAGAGAAGAGCTAACACTTATCCTTCTCAAACCCTTCCAAAATATAGCAGAGGGAGGAACATTCCTAATCTCATTCTTTTAAGGTCACCATCACCCTGATAGCAAAACCAGACAAAGATGTCACAAAGAAAGAAAACTACAGGCCATGATCACTGATGAACATAGATGCAAAAACCCTCAACAAAATAGTAGCAAACAGAATCCAACAGCACGTTAAAAGGATCATACACGATGATCAAGTAGGGTTTATCCCAGGAATGCAAGGATTCTTCAATATACACAAATCAATCAGTGTCATACACCATATTAACAAACTGAAGAATAAAAACCATATGATCATCTTAATAGATGAAGAAAAAGGTTTTGACAAAATTCAAAACTCATTTATGATAAAAACCCTCCAGAAAGTAGGCATAGAGGGAACTTACCTCAACATAATAAAGGCCATATATGACAAACACATAGCCAACATTGTCCTCAATGGTGAAAAACTGAAACCATTTGCACTAAGATCAGAAGAAAAAGAAATAACAGGAATCCAAATCGGAAAAGAAGTAAAGCTGTCACTGTTTGCAGATGACATGATACTATATAGAGAGAATCGTAAAGATGCTACCAGAAAACTACTAGAGCTAATCAAAGAATTTGGTAAAGTAGCAGGATGAGAGGCATGGACATATATACACTACCAAACTTAAGGTAGATAGCTAGTGGGAAGCAGCGGCATAGCACAGGGAAATCAGATCTGTGCTTTGTGACCGCCTGGAGGGGTGGGATACAGAGGGTGTGAGGGAGGGAGACACAAGAGGGAAGGGATATGGGAACAGATGTATATGTATAACTGATTCACTTTGTTATAAAGCAGAAACTAACACACCATTGTGAAGCAATTGTACTCCAATAAAGTTGTAAAAAAAAAAAATTAATGCACAGAATTCTCTTGCATTCCTATACACTAATGATGAAAAATCTGAAAGTGAAATTAAGGAAACACTCCCATTTACCACTGCAGCAAAAAGAATAAAATACCTAGGAATAAACCTACCTAAGGAGACAAAAGACCTGTATGCAGAAAACTATAAGACACTGATGAAAGAAATTAAAGATGATATAAACAGATGGAGAGATATACCATATACTGTGTTCTCGGATTGGAAGAATCAACATTGTGAAAATGACTATACTACCCAAAGCAATCTACAGATTCAATGCAATCCCTATCAAACTACCAATGGCATTTTTCACAGAACTAGAACAAAAAATTTCACAATTTGTATGGAAACACAAAAGACCTCGAATAGTCAAAGCAATCTTGAGAAAGAAAAACGGAGCTGGAGAAATCAGGCTCCTTGACTTCAGACTATACTACAAAGCTAGAGTAATCAAGACAGTATGGTACTGGCACAAACACACACATACAGATAAACAGAACAGGATAGAAAGCCCTGAGATAAACCCATGCACATATGGTCACTTTATTTTTGATAAAGAAGGCAAAAATATACAATGGAGCAAAGACAGCCCCTTCAATAAGTGGTTCTGGGAAAACTGGACAGCTACATGTAAAAGAATGAAATTAGAACACTCCCTAACACCATACACAGAAATAAACTCAAAATGGATTAAAGACCTAAATGTAAGGCCAGACACTTTAGAACTCTTAGAGGAACGCATAGGCAGAACACTCTATGACATAAATCAAAGCAAGATCCTTTTTGACCCACCTCCTAGAGAAATGGAAATAAAAAGAAAAATAGACAAATGGGACCTAATGAAACTTAAAAGCTTTTGCACACCAAAGGAAACCATAAACAAGACGAAAAGACAACCCTCTGAATGGGAGAAAATATTTGCAAATGAAGCAACTGACAAAGGATTAATCTTCAAAATTTACAAGCAGTTCATGCAGCTCAATATCAAAAAAACAAACAACCCAATCCAAAAATGGGCAGAATACCTAAATAGTCATTTCTCCAAAGAAGATATACAGATTGCCAACAAACACATGAAAGAACGCTCAACATCATTAATCATTAGAGAAACGCAAATCAAAACTACAATGAGATATCATGTCACACAGGTCAGAATGGCCATCATCAAAAAAACTACAAACTGTAAATGCTGGAGAGGGTGTGCAGAAAAGGGAACCCTGTTGCACTGTTGGTGGGAGTGTAGATTTATAGAGCCACTAGGGAGAACAGTATGGAGGTTCCTTAAAAAACTAAAAATATAGGCTTCCCTGGTGGCACAGTGGTTGAGAATCTGCCTGCCAATGCAGGGGACACGGGTTCAAGCCCTCATCTGGGAAGATCCCACATGCCGCAGAGCAATTAGGCCGGTGAGCCACAACTACTGAGCCTGCGCGTCTGGAGCCTGTGCTCTGCAACAAGAGAGGCTGCGATAGTGAGAGGCCCGCACACTACAATGAAGAGTGGCCCCCACTTGCCACAACTAGAAAAAGCCCTCACACAGAAACGAAGACCCAACACAGCAAAACATAAATAAATAAATTAATTAATTAAAAAGCAAGTTAAAAAAAAATTAAAAATAGAGCTGCCATATGACCCAGCAATCCCACTACTGGGCATATACCCTGAGATAACCATAATTCAAAAAGAGTCATGTACCACAGTGTTAATGCAGCTCTTTTTACAATAGCCAGGACATGGAAGCATCCTAAGTGTCCATCGACAGATGAATGGATAAAGAAGATGTGGCACATATATACAATGGAATATTACTCAGCCATAAAATGAAACGAAATTGAGTTATTTGTAGTGAGGTGGATGGACCCAGAGTCTGTCATACAGAGTGAAGTGAGAGTCAGAAAGAGAAAAACAAATACCATATGCTAACACATATAAATGGAATCTAAAAAAAAAAAAAAAAAATCATGGAGAACCTAGGGGCAGGACAGGAATAAAGATGCAAACCTACTAGAGAATGGACTTGAGGACAAGGGGAGGCAGAAGGGTAAGCTGGGACAAAGTAAGAGAGTGGCACGTACATATATACACTACCAAATGTAAAACAGATAGCTAGTGGGAAGCGGCCGCATAGCACAGGGAGATCAGCTCGGTGCTTTGTGACCACCTAGAGGGGTGGGATAGGGAGGGAGGAAGGGAGGGAGGGTGATGCAAGAGGGAAGAGATATGGAGATATATGTATATGTATATGTATATATAGCTGATTCACTTTGTTATACAGCAGAAACTAACACACCATTGTAAAGCAATTATACTCCAATAAAAATGTTAAATAAATAATAAAAGAGAGACAAAAAACAAATACTGTGCATTACAAGTCCAATCATTACACTTGTTAGAATTAAATGAAAGCAAATAAGATCAAGTAACAACAGCTAACGTTTATTAGTGCTCAGTACTGTCCCACAATATGTTAAAAACTAAATATTTTATCTCATTTATATTTAATCTTCCCTGTAACTCAGAAAAGTAGATATAACCCTTATTTCTCTTTAAAGATGAGGAATTCACGGCTTAGTAAAGGTTAAGTAGCTAATCTGAGATCACAAGTAAACAAGAGAACACAACTGGAATCTGAATGAAAAATGGTCTCCAAAGCCATGATTTTAATCACATCTCCATTTTTAGTTCTTGATCCATGTAAAGGGTTTTAGAGCTATTAAAGCACTTTATACATGTGAGGAGATTATTACAGTTATTATTATTATTCCTCATAATGGCACTAGTAATAATGACAGCTTCAACCTAGTAACATAATTCTTAAATCTCCAGCATTTAGAAATGTGTCTTCAACATAGCAAGTGATGATGGTGGATATAGGGGACTTTTCCACATACTTAAAATAAAAATCTCAGTGAGCTCCTCTAAATTAATACCTCAAAGCAAGTACCCATTCAATGCAGTGCATTCAATGTAAAATATTGTCTTTCAAGGGCAAATATTTCGGCAGCTCAAGCAGTACAATAAAATAATTTAAAATAAATAGTCTCAATCCCATTTCACAGAATTATGTAACCAGAAAACTTCTTATCTTAATCTCAGTTGTAAAGGATTTTGTGATCATGATAATTTGTCAATGTTTATTCAAAACATACAGTGCAGTCAGCATATTCAAGTAATCCTGCAACTAGAAAGACAATGTCATGAGAAAAAGAGGAAGAGTCCTTTTAAGATTTCCCCATACTGAGAGAAATATCTCACAAAACTTTGTAGCTCCTTCAGGCTCCTTCATGGCTCACTAAGAAATTAATAACTCCTGAAGACTAATTTAATTTCCAAACTGCCTTAAAAAATGGTGTCCTGGATAGCAGACACAAGTATTACGGTTACCAGAAAGGTAATATGGTTACTCACCCATTACAAATTAGTAAATTGGTACTCTAGACCAGGGCTGCTCAATAGAACAGCAATAATGGGAATACTCCACACCTGCACTGTCTACTAGGTAGCCGCTAGCCACATGTGGCTATTCAGCACTTGAAATGTGATTATGGTAACACAGCAAGTGAATTTTAAATTTAATTTAATTTTGATTAACTTAAATTGCCACATGTAAATTGTGGCTATTATCTTAGTACAGCTCTAGATTAAAAATAACCCCTTGAATTGATTGGCATGAACCTATTCTCAAGATACTAATTTTTCCTGGACATAAACCTGAGTCTGGACCCTGGACCCAGAATGACCCCATGCAGGCACTCTGAGGGGTCACATCTTACCACAGCTTCCCTGTAGCAATGCTCACCTATATACTCTACCTAACATTCCCCACCCCATCTGCGTCACACAGACCACAATGCATTTTTCAAATAGTCATTGCTTTCTCTTTGCCTCCTCTTAATCAAACTGACAGAAACTAAAGCACATTCCAAAGACATCAAGCAGAGCTGCTAAAATGATGAGAGTGGAGAAGCATGCTTTTGCACTAACCTTTCATGTCTAAAGACATGGATTCAAATATAAATCAAACACTAAAGCTTGGTAGTCACATCCAAAACCCCAGGTGGATATGTATCCTAGTCATAAAACTCTTACAATACGACAAGCTGAAAAATGGAGCAGATGGGAACAATGGGCAAATTTGCTCAATTAAGACCCACAATCATTAAAAGGCCGGTCATGGACAATCAAAGAGTAATAAATGCCCAAGAGGTATGGGCTTTGATTATTTTCACAAATCAATTCAAACAGAAAGTTATTATGTTAGTAAAAAATTAATTAGGGAAATTTAGAGATGGGAAAGAGAAGATAATGAGGAAGATGGGGGAAAGAGTATATTTCAATATATTAATTTTCTTCCTGTTCCCTACTAAGTCTAAGAAATGCAAGTCATAAAAAATAAGAACTAAACTGAAGACTATTCAGTTTTTTTTTAGTTTATTTACTTATTTTATTTTATTTTTGGCTGTGTTGGGTCTTCATTGCTTCCACGAGCTTTCTCTAGTTGTGGCGAGCGAGGGCTATTCTTCGTTGCAGTGAGCGGGCTTCTCATTGCGGTGGCTTCTCTTGCTGCAGAGCATAGGCTCTAGACACGCAGGCTTCAGTAGTTGTGGCTCGCAGACTCTACAGCGCAGGCTCGGTAGTTGTGGCGCATGGGCTTAGTTGCTCCATAGCATGTAGGATCTTCCAGGACTAGGGCTCGAACCCATGTTCCCTGCATTGGCAGGTGGATTCTTAACCACTGCACCACCAGGGAAGTCCCAAGACTATTCAGTTGTGTTTCCTTTTCTCACACTCAATTTTTCCTCAAAGGAAAAGTAGGCATGTCCACAAAATGATGTAAAATCATTAGAGGTTAATTCCACTAAAACTATTCTGAAAGAATTTGACTTTTTAAAAAATGTTAAACCTAGAAATCAGTCTTTTAAATTTCCGTTATTCATACTGCACTTATAATTTAACTTTCAGTTCTATCGATAAGTCAGAATAAGAATATTTAGTACAACTTGAGTTTGAGGTTCTTTGCTTAATAATTATCTAACACTGTCTCTTTATAGGCCATTTAAATAGCTCATCTTCATTTCACAGCCCTCTTGTCCTATTATCCCCAGGCAGCTAGGACTAAAGGAGTTCTTTAACTGAATAAACTCTCTTAAACTGCAGTTTGAAAATCATCACTATGCTATTTATTTTGGCTCATGGGTACAATGCATGGTAACTATGCTTTGCTATTATTAAGATTAATATACACTTTTTTACTCTTAAGCCACCTTTCTCAACAATTAGAAACAGAGTAAATTCACTGGAAAAATCAAAGTACAACAAGAAAGAAACCATTCAGTTCTAACCACTTAAACCTCATCTATTTGAATACTCATTTCTTTTCTTAAAATGATGCTGTGAGAAAATGAAGTATCTGTTCCTTTTATATAAAAATGGAAACAATAGCATAGACATTTTTTTCCAGGTTTTTAAAGAACCAAAAACAATTTCAAAATATTGTAATACTGTACCAAAGACAATTTCGAAATGTTTTGAGGAAGAGAATAACAATCTAACTCAACAAACTTTTTAATGTGGAACCAGAAAAATGAGAGGAGGAGAGAAGGAGGGAGAAAGAGAGCTACTGTGGCATAATTTTAAGGAACAAACAAATACCAAAGTATAATTTTAAATTCAGAGTATACCAAGTATCAGAGTATACTCTCTCTGGTAAGTTTAGAAGTTAAGACCACAACAAATATCAAAGTATACTTTTTCTGGTATAAGGCAAGGGAAATACTAAGGAAGCCAGTCTGAAAAATTTAAGTAAAGAAGCAGGCACTAACCAAAAGAGAAAAACAACAAATACAAAATCTAAGAGCACAGCCAGATCATTCACATTAGGCAGGTCCTGAATGATGCTTTACTCTAGGCTTATGTATTACAGATGAAAAGGAATGGCATGAACAACGATTCCACAATTGCCAACTGATGACTGCATGTTGTTTCTCTATTAAGGTGGTAACTATAAAATCCAGGTAAATAAAAAATCCCAATTATTTACTATTTCAGTACTTTTAGAATCATAGAATATGAATAGCTACATGGGACCTCAAATATCATCCATTCTAAACTTCTCATTTTACAGGCTTAGAAATTATTTTCCCAGAGCTGGTAGGATGGCCAAATCTCTGCCTCATACTACAGTGCTCTTCCCACTGAAAAGTGCTTCCAAAGGCCCAAGCTTCCAATTTCATCAAACCAAAGCATCATTTATAAAACACATTCATCTTCAATAGCAGCAGGGATATAACAGTTCTGAAACTTCAAACAGCATGACCAACTGCTGTACAGAAAAGAATAAAACATATTAGCCCAAGTGCCAAAAAATTTAAAAATGCTTCCTTCAAAGGGAGAGCAGTTCCTTCAAAAATGCTACAAACATGACGCCTTTTTCCCCTTAAGAAGAGTAATTATTGGTTTTAATGGTTTCCATTTAGTCTCTGGGGAACATGAGTTAAACACTAATGCAAGCTGTCACAGCACAGCAACCTCCGAAGGCTCCACTCCACTCAGAAGTGAGAAATAGAATTCTATTAGGGAAAAAGAACTTTGAAAGGAGTTCATCTCCAATTTGCATAAGAAAGACTTATTCTCATTAATTGTTATCCCCAGTTTAAAGATTTAGAAACAAATGCATAAATACTCACTTAAAAACTATTAGCCACCCTCGGTAATAGTCAGCGTATAAATTTTAATACCTATCTCTTGAAAAAGTAGGATCCTACTTGCCATCCTCTCGAATATAAAGAATTTAAACTGTTGATGATTGCTACCGATTAACAAAACTGTTAAGAAGGCTTCTTCCCAATACCTCATTTAGCTCTGCATATGCTTACTAATCATTTTGAGAGCTGCAAATGTACAATGATAATCAAAAGAACAAACACGAACCCAAACAACTCTTTAAGGAGTTATAGTTGCAACCATAAAAAAAGCTGATCATTATCAAGTCACACCTTTTTCTCCTACTATAAAATTCAAAAGATAAAAATGAGAAATATATACTATAACATTGTGCTACATTAAAAAAGTCCATTTCAAATTCCAATGCTGCATTTACTGCTGTTTGAAAAATGTCAGTTGTTACAAAAATTATTTCTGAACTCTGCATCAAAAATAAATGGGAAAAAATTAGGAACATGTGAATAGAAGCCTATATAATTTGTTTAATATAAGAGAACCTAGGTGGATGAATTGTGCAACTATATAGCTTTATATTTCTTGACTCTGACCATTCCCCCTCAAATTCAGAATTTCATTATTATATGAATTATAACATTCATTCTCAGAGACCATCAAGATGGCAGAGGAGTAAGACATGGAGATCATCTTCCTCCCCACAAATACATCAGAAATACATCTACATGTGGAACACCTCCTACAGAACACCTACTGAATGCTGGCAGAAGACCTCAGACCTCCCAAAAGGCAAGAAACTCCCCACATACCTGGGTAGGGCAAAAGAAAAAACAGAGAGAAAAGAATAGGGACAGGACCTGCACCTCTGGGAGGGAGCTGTGAAGGAGGAAAAGTTTCCACACACTAGGAAGCCCCTTCACTGGCGGACATGGGGGGTGGCGGGGGGGAAGCTTCGGAGCCACAGAGGAGAGCTCAGCAACAGGTGTGCAGAGGGCAAAGCAGAGAGATTCCCGCACAGAGGATCGGTGACGACCAGCACTCACCAGCCTGAGAGGCTTGTCTGCTCACCTGCCTGGACGGTTGGGGGCTGGGAGCTGAGGCTCCAGCTTTGGAGGTCAGATCCCAGGGAGAGGGTTGCGGTTGGCTGCGTGAACACAGCCTAAAGGGGGCTAGTGAGCCACAGCTAGACGGGAGGGAGTCCAGGAAGAAGTCTGGAACTGCCTAAGAGGCAAGAGAGCACTGTTTTGGGGTGCACGAGGATAGGGGATTCAGAGCACTGCATAAACGAGCACCAGAGATGGGCGCCAGCCGCAGCTATCAGCATGGACAACAGAGACGGGAATGAGATGCTAAGGCTGCTGCTGAGCCACCAACAATGCTGTGTACAAGCACAGGTCACTATCCACATCTGCACTCCCAGGAGCCTGTGCAGCCCACCAGTGCCAGGGTCCCGTGGTCCAGGGACAACTTCCATGGAAGAATACATGGCACATCTCAGGCTGTTGCAGTCACGCCTGCCTCTGCCACTGCAGGCTAGCCCCGCATTCCGTACCCCTCCCTCCCCCCAGGCCTGAGTGAGACAGAGCCCCCTAATCAACTGCTCCTTTAACCCCGTCCTGTCTGAGTGAAGAACAGATGCCCTCAGGTGACCTACACGCAGAGGCAGGGCCAAATCCAAAGCTGAACCCCAGGAGCTGTGCAAACAAAGAAAAGAAAGGGAAATTTCTCCCAGCAGCCTCAGGAGCAGTGGATTAAATCTACACAATCACCTTGATGTACCCTGCATCTCTGGAATACCTGAAGAGACAATGAATCATCCCAAAATTGAGGCGGCAGACTTTTGGAGCAACTATAGACTTGGGGTTTGCTTTCTGCATCTAATTTGTTTCTGGTTTTAGTATTTAGAGTTTATTATCATTGGTAGATTTGGTTGCTCACTTCCTGTTTTTATGTTAATATATCGATATATATATTTTTTCCTTTTTCTCCTTTTGTGAGTGTGAATGTGTATGCTTCTTTGTGTGATTTTTGTCTGTATAACTTTGCTTTTACCTTTGTCCTAAGGTTGTTTCTGACTTTTTTTCTTTTTTTTTTAATTACTTTCAAAGTTTTTTATTTTTAATAATTTTAATTTTTTTTAATTTTAATTAACTTTGTTTTATTTTTTTCTTTCTTTCTTTCTTTTCTCCCTTTTCTTCTAAATCATGTGGCTGACAGGGTCTTGGTGCTCCGGCTGGGTGTGTCTCTGAGGTGGGACAGCTGAGTTCAGGACACTGGTCCACCAGAGACTTCCCGGCTCCACGTAATGTCAAACAGTGAAAGCTCTCCCAGAGATCTCCATCTCAACTCTAAGATGCAGCTCCACTCAATGACCAGCAAGCTACAGTGCTGGGCACCCTACGCCAAACAACTAGCAAGACAGGAACCCAATACCACCCATTAGCAGAGAGGCTGCCTAAAATCACAGTAAGGTCACAGGCACCCCAAAACACACCACCGGACATGGTCCTGCCAGCCAGAAAGACAATATCCAGCCTCATCCACCAGAACACAGGAACCAGTCCCCTCCATCAGGAAGCATACACAATCCACTGAACCAACCTTAGCCACTAGGGGCAGACACTAAGAAAAATGGGAACTAAGAACCTGCAGCCTGAGAAAGAAGACCCCAAACACAGTAAGTTAAGCAAACTGAGAAGACAGAGAAACACACAGCAGATGAAGAAGCAAGATAAAAACCCATCAGACCAAACAAATGAAGAGGAAATAGCCAGTCTACCTGAAAAATAATTCAGAGTAATGATAGTAAAAATGATCCAAAATATAGGAAATACAATGCAGAACAAACAAGAAAGTTTTAACAAGGAACTACAAGAACTAAAGAGCAAACAAACAATGATGAACAACACAATAAATGAAATTAAAAATTCTCTAGAAGGAATCAACAGCAGAATAACTGAGGCAGAAGAACAGATAAGTAACCTGGAAGATAAAATAGTAGAAATAACTACTGCAGAGCAGAATAAAGAAGAAAGATTGAAAAGAATTGAGGACAGTCTCAGAGACCTCTGGGACAACATTAAACGAAGCCATATTTGAAATATAGGGGTCCCAGAAGAAAAAGAGGGAAAAAAAGGGACTGAGAAAATATTTGAAGAGATTATAGTGGAAAACTTCCCTAATATGGGAAAGGAAATAGTCAATCAAGTCTAGGAAGCACAGAGAGTTCCATAAAGGATAAATCCAAGGAGAAACATGACAAGACACATATTAATCAAACTATCAAAAATTAAATACAAACAAAAATTAAACGCAGCAAGGAAAAAACAACAAATAACATACAAGGGAATCCCCATAAGGTTAAGAGCTGATCTTTCAGCAGAAACTCTGCAAGCCAGAGGGAGTGGCAGGACATATTTAAAGTGATGAAATGAAAAAACCTACAACCAAGCAAGGATATCATTCAGATTCGATGGAGACATTAAAACATTCACAGATGAGCAAAAGCTAAGTGAATTCAGCACCACCAAACCAGCTTTACAACAAATGCTAAAGGAACTTCTCTAGGCAGGAAACACAACAGAAGGAAAAGACCTACAATAACAAACCCAAAACAATTAAGAAAATGGTACTAGGAACATACATATTGACAATTACCTTAAATGTAAATGGATTAAATGCTCCAACCAAAAGACACAGACTGGCTGAATGGATACAAAACAAGACCCATACATATGCCGTCCACAAGAGACCCACTTCAGACCCAGGGACACATAGAGACTGAAAGTGAGGAGATGGAAAAAGATATTCCATGCAAATGGAAATCAAAAGAAAGCTGGAGTAACAATTCTCATATCAGACAAAATAGACTTTAAAATAAAGACTAGCACAAGAGACAAAGGACACTACATAATGATCAAGGGATCCATCCAAGACGAAGATGTAACAATTGTAAATATTTATGCACCCAACATAGGAGCACCTCAATACATAAGGCAAATGCTAACAGCCATAAAAGGGGAAATGGACAGTAACACAATAATAGTAGGGGATTTAACAACCAACTTTCACCAATGGACAGATGATCCAAAATGAAAATAAATAAGGAAACACAAGCTTTAAATGATACATTAAACAAGATGCACTTAATTGACATTTATAGGACATTCCATCCGAAAACAACAGAATACTCTTTCTTCTCAAGTGCTCATGGAACATTCTCCAGGATAGATCATATCTTCGGTCATCAATCAAGCCTTGGTAAATTTAAGAAAATTGAAATCGTATCAAGTATCTTTTCTGAACACAACGCTATAAGACTAGATATCAATTACAGGAAAAAAATGTAAAAATACAAACACATGGAGGCTAAACAATATGCTACCAAATAACCAAGAGATAACTGAGGAAATAAAAAAATACCTAGAAACAAATGACTGAAAACACGATGGCCCAAAACCTACGGGATGCAGCAAGAGCAGTTTTAAGAGGGAAGTTTATAGCAATAC
Source organism: Mesoplodon mirus (assembly GCF_964341445.2). Taxonomy (NCBI): domain Eukaryota; kingdom Metazoa; phylum Chordata; class Mammalia; order Artiodactyla; family Ziphiidae; genus Mesoplodon; species Mesoplodon mirus. The sequence goes on along the minus strand of NC_138989.1, from coordinate 57,359,304 downwards.
AATCCTCCCTCAAGAAGCAAGAAAAACCTCAAACAACCTAATCCTACAACTAAAGCAATCAGACAAAGAAGAACAAAAAACCCTAAAGTTAGCATAAGGAAAGAAATCATAAAGATCAGATCAGAGATAAATGAAAAAGAAATGAAGAAAACAATAAAAAATATGAATAAAACTAAAAGCTGGTTCTTGGAGAAGATAAACATGATTAATTAACCATTAGACAGACTCATCAAGAATAAAAGGAGAAGACTCAAACCAACAGAATTAAAAATGAAAAAGAGAAGTAACAACTGACACTGCAGAAACACAAAGGATCAAGGGAGATTACTACAAGCAACTATATGCCAATAAAATGGACAACCTGGAAGAAATGGACAAATTCTTAGAAACACACAACCTTCCGAGACTGAACCAGGAAGAAAGAGAAAATATAAACAGACCAAACGCAAGCACTGAAATTGAAACTGTTATTAAAAATCTTCCAACAAGGGCCCAGGACCAGATGGCTTCACAGGCGAATTCTACCAAATTAGCTGTTAGAGAAGAACTAACACCTATCCTTCTCAAACTCTTCCAAAATATAGCAGAGGGAGGAACACTCTCAAACTCATTCTACGGAGCCACCATCACCCTGATACCAACATCAAACAAGATATCACAAAAAAAGAAAAGTACAGACCAATATCACTGATGACCATTGATGCAAAAATCTTCAATAAAATGAGCAAACAGAATCCAAAGGCATATTAAAGGGATCATACACCATGATCAAGTGGGGTTTATCCCAGGAATGCAAGGATTCTTCAATACACGCAAATCAATGTGATACACCACTCTAACAACCTGAAGAATAAAAACTATATGATAATCTCAACAGATGCAGAAAAAGCTTTCAACTAAATTCAACACCCATTTATGATAAAAACTCTCCAGAAAGTAGGCAAAGAGGGAACTTACCTCAACATAATAAAGACCATATATGACAAACCCACAGCCAACATCGTTCTCAATGGTGAAAAGCTGAAACCATTTCCTCTAAAATCCTGAACAAGACAAGGTTGCCCACTCTCACCACTCTTATTCAACATAGTTTTGGAAGTTTTAGCCACAGCAATCAGAGAAAAAAAAGAAATAAAAGGAATGCAAATCGGAAAAGAAGAAGTAAAGCTGCCACTGTTTGCAGATGACATGATACTATACATAGAGAATCCTAAAGACGCTACCAGAGAACTACTAGAGCTAATCAATGAATTTGGTAAAGTAGCAGACTACAAAATTAATGCACAGAAATCTCTTGCATTCCTACACACTAGTGATGAAAAATCTGAAAGTGAAATTAAGGAAACACTCCCATTTACTATTTCAACAAAAAGAATAACATACCTAGGAATAAACCTACCTAAGGAGACAAAAGACCTGTATGCAGAAAACTATAAGACACTGATGAAAGAAATTAAAGATGACACAAACAGATGGAGAGGTATACCATGTTCTTGGATTGGAAGAATCAACATTGTGAAAATGACTTTACTACCCAAAGCAATCTACAGATTCAATGCAATTCCTATCAAATTGCCAATGGCATTTTTCACAGAACTAGAACAAAAAATTTCACAATTTGTGTTGAAAATCAAAAGACCCTGAGTAGCCCAAGCAATCTTGAGAAAGAAAAACAGAGCTGGAGGAATCAGGCTCCGTGACTTCAGACTACACTACGAAGCTACAGTAATCAAGAGAGTATGGTACTGGCAAAAAAACAGAACTATAGATCAATAGAACAGGATAGAAAGCCCAGAGATAAACCCACGCACATATGGTCACCTTATTTTTGATAAAGGAGGCAAAAATATACAATGGAGAAAAGACAGCCTCTTCAATAAGTGGTGCCGGGAAAATGACAGCTACATGTAAAAGAATGAAATTAGAACACTCCCTAACACCATACACAAAAATAAACTCAAAATGGATTAAAGACCTAAATGTAAGACCAGACACTATAAAACTCTTTGAGGAAAACATAGGCAGAACACTCTATGACATAAATCAAAGCAAAATCCTTTTTGACCCACCTCCTAAAGAAATAGAAATAAAAAGAAAAATAAACAAATGGGACCTAATGAAACTTCAAAGCCTTTGCACAGCAAAGGAAACCATAAACAAGACGAAAAGACAACCCTCTGAATGGGAGAAAATATTTGCAAATGAAGCTACTGACAAAGGATTAATCTCCAAACCTTACAAGCAGCTCATGCAGCTCAATATCCAAAAAACAAACAAACCTATCCAAAATTGCGCAGACAACCCAAATAGACATTTCTCCAAAGAAGATACACAGACTGCCAACAAACACTTGAAAGGATGCTCATCATCGCTAATCATCAGAGAAATTCAATCAAAACTATAATGAGCTATCACCTCACACTAGTCGGAATGACCATCATCAAAAAATCTAGAAACAATAAATGCTGAAGAGGGTGTGGAGAAAAGGGAACCCTCTGGCGCTGTTGGTGGGAATGTAAACTGATACAGCCACTATGGAGAACAGTATGGAGGTTCCTTACAAAACTAAAAACACAACTACCATATGACCCAGCAATCCCACTACTGGGCATATACGCTGAGAAAACCATAATTCAAAAAGAGTCATGTTCCACAATGGTCATTGCAGCACTATTTACAATAGCCAGGACATGGAAGCACCCTAAGTGTCCACTGACAGATGAATGGATAAAGAAGATGTGGCACATATATACAATGGAATATTACTCAGCCATAAAAGGAAACGAAATTGAGTTATTTGTACTGAAGTGGATGGACCTAGAGTCTGTGATACAGAGTGAAGTAAGTCAGAGAGAGAAAGACAAATACTGTATGCTGACACATATATATGGAATCTAAAACAAAAAAGTTGTACAATGCTTGGCATTAAAACTCTCTCCAGACATAATAGAGTCATCCATAACTAGTAAGATCACAAAGGAAAATTACATGTAAAAATTAAAAGAAAGTCTCTTAACAAAAGTATTGTAAAAGTATCTTTAAACAGTATCTAACATAGTACTCTTTGAACAGATATTCACAACATAAGTTACACTGTTGTGATTTAAGAATAGAATTGAACTTAGAAATACAAACATTAAATGAAAACACTTCATTAACACAGTTTTGAAAGAAAGAGGTAATAACTCAGTCAATTTACCAAAAGAGAGGTGGGGTGGAGTGAGGGTAATTTAGACGAGCTAATATAAGAAATTTTCACCTTCAAACAATATAAGAATCTCTAGCATGTAATAGCACTTGCATCTTTAACATGATGTTACCAAAAAAGTAGGTGGTCATCTTGAAGGTATCACCAAAAGCTCTACATTTTCAAATCTGTTGGAATTACAGACACAAAAGGCCACGTATTATATGATTCTCTTTATGTGAAATGTCCAGAATTGGAATAGCTACAGAGATAGAAAGTAGATGAGTGGTTGCCAGGGGCTGGAGGAAGGAGGGAATGGGGAATGACTGCTAATGGGTACATGGTTATATTTTTGATAAAAATGGTCTAAAAGTAAACAGTGGTGATGACCGCACAACTTTGTGAATTCTCTAAAAAACCATTAAACTGTACACTTTCCAAGGGTGAACTTTATGGTATGTGAATTATATTTCAATAAAACTATTATTAAAAGATTAAATTTAAATTAAGAAGTAATCTGACAGAATTCATAATGTCAATTTATACTACAACAGATATCATTCAGAGCCTTCCACCTGTTCCAATAGCTTCTTTTTTACCTTGGCAAGGCGGCTCATCTGATCTTCTGAGAGAGTACTGCTTGTTCTGCCAGGAGTTTTTGTGGGTTCTGATCCATCTGCTTCCACGTTAGGCCAGACTTTCAAGTCATGCATCCCTTGGCGAAACATGCTAGGCAAAAAGAGAATGTTGAGGACAGAATTAAATTAATGTAGTTCATTATGGGAAATTTCAGATTCGTAAACAGAGAGAATTCTACCAAGGAAATACATGTCTCTCTTGCCAAGCTTTAAGCCTCCAGTGGGCTGTAAAGCAATTAACCAAGCAACTAAAATCCATGTAACACTGTTTTTCACGTGCCATTCTTTTCTCCTCCAAGCAGTTAGAACTATTACAGAGATTCTAAAGGTAAACTGGAAACAGAGAAGCATCAGTAATGGACCACGTGCACTTCATCACTTCAGTGGAGATCTTAGAAACAGAAACCAAATTTCTACCCAGTTAAAGAATGTCACATTTACAATGACTGAAACCAAAATTAAAATAATTACATAACTTTCTACTTTAAGTGACAATTCAGCATAGTAGACAGCGGAGTTGAACTGCCGAGGTTTGGATCCCAGCTGTGCCATCTATTACCTACAAGACTTTGGGTAAGTTACTTAACTTCTCTGTGCCTCAGTTTCCTCATCTATAAAATGAGATTATAAAGAGGAACTGTATCTCACAGAGTTGTTAGAAAAATTAAATAAACCAGTACAAGTAAAAAGTACTTAGAATAGTGTCTGCCATGTAATAAGTATTCGATAAATGTTAGCTATTATTTTCCTTTTCACTGGGTACAGGCTTATTTTTCTCCCATCTTCTTTTCCATAACAAAGATGCCTAAAAAGGAATACAATAGTGGATTCAGTAAGAAAAAATACCCATGTCTACAAATCAGAAATTTAACATACCGTTGGAATTCAGCCTGAGCTGGATGATCCTGCTTTAAAGTAAAAGACTACATGACCTCTGATTGTCATGCTTCAGCTTCTTTCAAAAAGCTACCATGAAGACCCACAGTAAAGGTTGAACAAACTCATAAAAGGAGTTCTAGACAAATATGTTTTTTAAATATGCTGTCAAGTTTCTGAGTTTTGTTTCTTTGAAGAGGGTTAGAGATAGTCTTCTGTTAGTGTGTTTTCTTTTTTAAGTGTTGTTTAACAAGGCCTTTCAAACAATATAAAGTCTATTCAAACAGCATCCTCCCAAAGCTGAAAGGCCAAGCTGTCAATCGCAATGAAAAGAATAAGACTAGGGCTTCCCTGGTGGCGCAGTGGTTGAGAGTCTGCCTGCCGATGCAGGGGACACGGGTTTGTGTCCCGGTGCAGGAGGATCCTACATGCCGCGGAGCGGCTAGGCCCGTGAGCCATGGCCGCTGGGCCTGCGCGTCCAGAGCCTGTGCTCTGCAATGAGAGAGGCCACAGCGGTGAGAGGCCCGCGTACCGCAAAAAAAAAAAAAAAAAAAAAAAAGAATAAGACTAGAAGTATGTGCAGGTGAGTAGGCAAGTCCAAAGACTCCCATATTAAATAATCTCTTAATTAGGTAAAAGGTGGATATAGTGATGCACTTTTCCCATCTTTAAAACCACTGTACTTAACTGTAAAAGGTTCACATTAATTTTTAACCCATTATTATCATGATCTGACTGACCAATGGAAAATTTCTTAGCAGATTTTCCTGAGGTAATAAAGAGAATTTTCACTGAATATTATGTAATGTATGTAAGTAATGATGCCATAAACATTTAGATTGGAAACTATAAGGGACAGCTACAAGCTGATGAGCAGTATAAGATTAAGGATCAAATATGTTAAGGTCTCTAAGTTTGGCAACAAACAAGTAATATCCAGCAACCATATCTGCAAAAGCTTACTTTATAGGCCCAACACAAAATGTACTGACTGGTTGTGAAGACTCAATACACCCAGTATTTATCTATCATGTTAAAGATTAAAAAAAAAAGTGTTATTATTTAAAAAGCCTTTATAAAGTTTTCTTTCCCTTTCAACTGAGAGACATTCAACAGCAAGCAGACCTTAGTCTCTAAGAAACTGGGTACAGTAAGGTCATAATACCACTTTCAATGAATATCCTTAAATGTACCTTCAGAAACAGCAGAAAGCTTCCCTTCCTTCTCTCCACTTCCTTGCCCCCAAGTGAATAGTTTGGCTGAACTTAACTAAATCAAAAATAAGTACATTTGGCAGGAAGTCAGTATACTAAATGATTTAGGTGCCTTGGGATGGATCTGGAGAAGAAATTTAAGGATAAGGGGACATGGAAGGTAGGGGTGATGCCAAGTGATTCAAATGATCAAGTGAACATATTACTTTCTTTTGACACTAATGGAACCTTTACAGAGAGTTACACAGCCTCCAGGTGGCAAGCCAGAAGATGCTCAGAGCATCAAGTCCATTTGGGAAATTAAGCCAAACAGGCAAGAAAGAAGAAAACGGTACAGCAGGATCTCCCTCAGACACAAGCAGAGGCCCCAGCAACAGCTGCTGTAGATGCTCCAGCTCCCAGTGCCAAGCTACTACAGCAACAACTGGCCTGACTTCAGAATTCACATTTGGAAAAAACATCTGCAAGAGAAATATACAGCTTGCGTATGATCCTTCGCCAATTCAACCTAATGATCAATCAATTCTTTAGCTACTTAGGAATCTTACAAGCTAGACTTTCAAAATGAGGACAATTAGTTACTCCAGCCATATCCTAACAGATCTGTCTTTCGATTAACTACACTATTCTCCAAGAAGCACTGCTTCACACTGACTCAAGTATACAAAACAGGTATTAGCAAACAGCAAGAGTTGGTAGTCACAGGACTCCCGATACTATAACACAGCTATTAGACACTTTGAGGACCACTTTTAAAAAGCTAATAAGTCCATACCAGGACTATTTAAGGAACAAGGTGGGGTACAACTGGTGTTATTTCATTGCCTAAGAAACATTTGAGGAAATGAAGGTCTAAAGCAGCATTTCCCTAAGTCATGAGAACTGTGGTGGCACATGACATGATTTTTAACGGTAGGTGGAAAAAAATCTGCACAGGCTTCCTGCTGAGATCACACAGAAGACTCATGCTACTTTCTCACCATGAATGTCAGCAACACCATGCAGAGAAGCAGCTGTGACCCAGCAGTGCAAGTGGATGTCTGCACTCTGCTATAGCACCTGGAACATCCTGAATATCATATTCTTCCACAATCCAAAGGTGCACAGGAAGTCCAATATCCTGCGGGGGAATACCTTGGCTTGTCTCCACTGCACCCCAGTTAGCCTTCAAGGGAAGGCCCCAGGACACAGAGAGAAAAAGGAGTTATTTTAATTTCATAGGGCTTCTCAGATTTCCTTTTTCTGAGGTGCAGGTCACTATAAGCATCAGCCTAGAGGGAATAGTAGGTGATCTAACATGAGTCATTATACATACATACGCACAATGATTACTACTGATTTCACATACTTTATAAAAACTTGCCAAAGGCCAAGTAAAACAGTGTCACAAATGTCAATCTGAGAATTGATTTGGCTGTAGGCAGGTCATTTCACTGTACTTCTGTGGGAATTTCTATTGTCTCACACCTATAGTCTAGTCAGATTGTCTCCTGAAACTACATCCTAAGATCAATGAAAATGTATCGATATATGAGTGTTAAAAGAGGTGTTTTCATGAGGGAAACTCCCGCTGTTATTTCAGAAGGTAAACCACTAATGAAGAGGCCAGGAGGAAAAACCAAGAGGTCTATCTGGCTGTTTCTCAAGAAGATTTAACCACTAAGACTACAGTAAGAGTAATAAACTGTTGTGCATTTTTTTTTTTCTATATGGCAAGCAAATTCCACGCTGGTAGAGAAAGTAAAAAGGTACAAACACTCCAGAACAGAAACATACTGATTTTGTAATATGTCCATTCTACTATAACATGCCATTTTATCAAAAACCGTATTTAAAACTGGAGGCCACGATGTCTCAGACTATGTCTAAATTATTGTTCCTGCATGGATTTCAATAATAAATATTTCTTTAATAGGTACATTAAAGTAAAATACCTACACATTACTAAGCAATCAAGCTATGCTCAATGAAATTACATCTACATTTTATTCATGAGTTGAAGCTTTTCTGAGAAATCCTATCCTGAACAGAAAAATTGAATATCATAAGGATATCAATTCTCTCTGTAATTCACATATATAATTCAATACAGTTTCCCAACAAAATAACAATGAGCTTTTTTTTTTAACTGAGGAAATAATATTAATATTTATCTGATAAAATATAGAGACTATCCAGAGAAATTCTGAAAGGACTACGAATGAGGAAGATTATCCGTCTCTAATATTAAAACATTTTATAATTAATAGTATTCAAAACTAACAAGAATAGTTCAGAAATAATGACAGCTAATATTTACTGAGCACTTATTAAGCTCATTACATGTCTTTAGTAATTTATCATCATCAACTACTCTGTGAGGTAAATACTAATATCTTTTTACAGATAAGGAAACTGAGGCATAAAGAGATTAAATAACTTGCCCAAGGGTACACAGATAATAAGCAAAAGAGCCAGGTTTTAAACCCAGACAATCTAGTTCTACCTGCCTTCCTAACCACCACTGGTTTATAAAAAACTGATAAATTCAACATCATAATTTAAGATTCATGAGCTGCAAGTAAATAAGCAACAAACAAGTATATGATAATTCAAAAGAAAATGTCAAACAGGAAAAACAATATGTGTAACATGTAACACACAAAGGGCTAATTCACTAATCTACAAAGACCCCTTACACATTAATAAGAAAAATGACAACTCAAAAAAAAAGGCAAAGAATTTTACGGTATGTGAATTATACCTCAATTTTAAAAAATGGGCAAAGGATATGAAAAAGCAATTCACAGAAACATAAACACAAATGTAAAGGGAAATATCACAATACGATCATCTTCAATCATACTTAATGATGTGAAAATTAACTTAGGAGATAACATTTTTCAATTTTAAAATGGGCAAAAATTAAGAAGTTTGATAATACCTAGATTATGGTCTCTACCATTTGATCTAAAGGAACTGGGACTTCTTTCAGAGAGTCCAGGTCTGGGGCCGGAAATTTCCCAATGAGCCCGGAATAGCTTGTCTCCAGAAAGTAAAGAAGCTACCAATGACTACTGGTGTACTATACTGTCAAAAGAACATGGGATCAACCTGAAGGGGCTCCTACTGACTGACCAAAAATTGGAATTTTTGAGAATTATAAAGAATAAAAAGAACAATGGATTGAAACATTTCAAAACTGTTTAAAAGTTCATGATAAAACTTAAGAACAAAATAACAAAAAAAATCAATCGTCACTTTCAAGGTTACCAAGGCACCAACCAATTCATTCTTAAAATTGTTAAAGGGGAAAAACATTAAACATTCATCTGCCTTTCCTATATGAACTGTATACCAAGGTAACTCAATATATGATGAAAGACCAAGTTTTTTAGAGAAAAATTCCAATTAATAAACATAGAAAGAATAGAATGTCAACAATTTTCTTAAGATGAAGAGTGATCTCTCTGCTCAGAAGAAAAGGGATAGAGAAAAAACACCCTAAAGTACTCTCATGTTTTTGTTTTTGTTTTTTTTTTACAATAAATCTCTATTACCTGTAAATTTTTAAAAACAAAATTAACTTTCCTATTATAATCATTACCATTACAGCAAATTAGTGCTTTAGTACTTTTTAAACCCTGTTTATTGTCCTTTTTGTCACTATTATGACAAAGCAGAAAAACCCTATAACAAAGCAGTTACAGTATATGACAAATAGCCTTTTATTCCTAAAAATAAGGTTACAGTTTCCAATGACTATTTCGTAATAGAAATCGCATTACCAATCATTAACAGTAGAGAAATACAAACTGTGTTTTTTAATTAATCTATCTGCATCTCCTAAAGGAATTATGTGTCAACTTCAGTCTCAAGTACTACGGAATCATATGTATCCAATAGGTTTCACTTCCTAGCACAGAGAACCAGACTGGGCATAAACTATTAAGGTCAAGAAAGAAAAGGGCCAGAAAGCAACAACATTTCCATAGGAAAAGAAAACGCTTACCCGTATTTTCCAAACAGTGAAACTGTTGTTCCTCCCACAGGCACTGCCTTTCCTGGTCCATACACATCCCATATAGTCAGGGCCACTTGCGCATTCCTGGGCAGGTCAGGGTATTTCACAGGCAGTTTTAGCCATTCATTCCAGCTATGGAAATAAAGTCAACAAAAACATAAAGCTAAGGAAAGAAAGTCAACATAAACATGTGTATAACTTTCTTTTAAATTAACAAACCATACAAGAAGGTCTGTCCAGAGAAAATGTCAAAAGATTAAGTTAGTAGTACAAAAAATAACGTGGCACTTACCTCAATTTTGCTCTAGGCAACTTCAATTTTAAATACAGGCATATCTGTATTTTATTTCACTTCACTTTATTGGGCTTTGCAGATATTGCATTTTTTACAAATTGAGATTTATGGCAACTCTGCATCTAACAAGTCCATGGGTACCATTTTTCCAACAGCTTTTGCTCATTTCGTGTCTCTCTATCACATTTTGGTAATTCTTTCAATATTTCAAACTTTTTCATTATTAATATATTTTTATGATGATCTGTTGTAAGTGATCTTTGATGTTAGATGTTACTACTATGACTCGCTGAAGGCTCAGATGATAGGATTTTTTAGCAATAAAGTAATTTTTAATTAAGGTATGAACACTGTGTTTAGACACAATGCTATTGCACACCTAATAGATTACAGTATAAAGAGAACTTTCATATGCACTGGAAAACCAAAAAAATCGCTTTATTGCAATACTCGCTTTATTGTGGTGATCTAGACCTGAACCTGCAATATCTCCAAGGTATGCCTATAGAACACATGAAAAAAATATTTTGAAAAACAAAGCTCATGAAAAATAACACTGGTAAATTCTTTAATCAAGAAACTCAGACATCAAGGATTTACTGTATAGCACAGGGACCTATAATCAATATCTTGTAATAAAATATAATAGAAAAGAATAAGAAAAAAGATATATACATATATATGTATAACAGAATCTCTTTGCTATATACCTGAAACCAACACAATATTGTAAATCAACTACACTTCAATGAAGAAAAGAAAAGAGAAACAGACGATATCACTAAGAGACAAGGAATATAATAATGGCTAATAAAAATCTGGGAAAACACATAAACCTATTAGAACCAAAGTTGTTTTAGAACTAAACTGTGATTTTTTTTTTCTGTAAGCATTCTCCAGAACAGTTTTTTACTAAGAAAAGAAAGAAATCAGAATTACTCATATTATACTCAAAATGGTGCTAGGTATAATATGGTCCTATAATATACATCAGTATCTCAATAAAGCAGAAAAAACACAAAATTTTAAAGAGATCAAAAGAGACCATCCACTAACTTTGTAACATGAAGTTACTAGACTGCTCTGGACAGATATGTGACAACTTTTTACATGAGATTTTTCTTCCACTCAAGTTATTTCATTAATACCAATAATGCTTAGCTATTTTTTTAATGCTTTCAAAGCATATTTTTACATATGATTTCACTAAGGAATGTTTGTCCTTACTAACAGTAATGACAGCATAGCTCTCCCATTTTTTAAAATCTCTATTCACCCCTGCAAATTTTCTTCTGCATTCAAACTTAACACTGGATTTATCTGATCATCTCAACTTCCTTAAACAACAGATGGCTTTTAAAATCCCAAAAGAAAACTATGCGAACAACACACAAAGTAATACCCAGCAGACACACAGAATTGCTTCTCTCTGTTTACTCAAAATTATTCTCAAAGGGCATATCCCAGTCTAGGTCAAATACACCTGCATCAGTAAGAAACCGAACAGAATTTTCACAAACTTATTAAAGAACAAAACATTTACATCCACCATAAAAATTCAAGGACCTACAGGAAAATTAGAGATGGCTATCAATTTCAAGGAGACTCTAAACATCATTAAATCCTTTTCTTCTATGAAGTTCTTAAAGAAATAAAATACATGTTTAAAAAGCCTTTCTCCCCTACAGATAAGCTTAAGAAACTAAATGAATTTATTTAATTACTATTCACATGGTGGGCCAGAATAAAAGGGTAAATACTAAGTGTAACCTTATGCCAATGAACAAACCACAGAGATAAGTTAACACAGGCTAAAGTTAAAGAGAAAAGTCAGTAACAATACCCAAAATGAGCTGTGAAAATACTCACCCTTATATTCTATCCTTTGACTAGGAGACAATACATAAGAGCAAGCAATCATTTGCCTCAAACCTTTTGCCATCCAACACCTGACCCCCACACCTCTTTAAATTAAGCAAAAACACTTTACCTGTTTTACATACTGGGCTTCTGCAGAAGATTTCTTTTGAAGAAAATGAATCTGCAGCTAAAAAATAGTTTGAAAACCGCTCAAGATATTCTAGAAATTATGAAAAGTTCTGGTCAGACATCAAAGAACTGTGTATTTTGAACACCATTTTGTTCTCTCCCTTCCCATGAACCATCCCTTCTTCATGCCCCAACTCTAATTAGGCTTAAATTCACCTGGCAACTTTCAAAATATTCCAGGATTCTAAAGCCTGATTCTGGATGGTATGACTTCCCACCATGTACCCCACACGCATAGACCAGTGTACTAATTCTCTAGTCTGATTAATGCACCCCTAAATCCTAACTTTCTAATTTTAAAATTATATTAGATAGTCTATGTCTAAAGCCATTTCAAATCCTCGTGAGAAGACAAAATATAAATTAAAAAAAATTTTAAACCACTTGCCTGCAGAATAATATTCATATATATAACTTAAAAATTTGCAGTATTTCACACCTGAAGCTGATAATTTTACCCTAAGTGTAACTAAAGAAAGTACAGGTTTCCTCCCCATGGGCTCTCTTATTATAGGACAGGATAGAATAGAATATGGTAGAAGAGATTCGGATGAATTTTGGATGAGCTTCTCATTATTTGAACTCTCACAACTCACTATCAGAAACTCAGAAATAGATTTAGACAACTTGGAATCTCATACTACCCCAAAATACTTTCTGAAATGCAAAAATTAAGATAGCAAGAGATCCTTTTGTGGTATAATTTATTTTCCCCCCAGTCTACAGAATCTTCTTTTAAGTCATTGCTTATAGAAAATAAGGGCTGTATAAAGTTTGCCCTTATTGTTCCCTGGTGGCGCAGTGGTTGAGAGTCCGCCTGCCAATGCAGGGCACACCGGTTCGTGCCCCAGTCCGGGAAGATCCCACATGCCGCGGAGCGGCTGGGCCCGTGAGCCATGGCCGCTGAGCCTGAGCATCCGGAGCCTGTGCTCCGCAACGGGAGAGGCCACAACAGTGAGAGGCCCGCGTACCGCAAAAAAAAAAAAAAAAAGTCTGCCCTTATTTATTTCAGAAGTGCTATTTTTGTTTTGATGAATTGGTACAAACTTCAGCTCTTAAATACTAAAGAGCAGGATGTACAAAATCTGCAAATGTTTCCCTTAAGCCCAAAGAGTATATTTAAAAGAAGATAGGGACTTCCCTGGTGGCGCAGCGATTAAGAATCCACCTGCTAATGCAGGGGACATGGGTTCGAGCACTGGTCTGGGGAGATCCCACATGCCGTGGAGCAACTAAGCCTGTGTGCCACAACTACTGAGCCTGTGCTCTAGGGCCCGCGAGCCACAACTACTGAAGCCCGCGTGCCTAGAGCCCGTGCTCCACAATAAGAGAAGCCACCACAATGAGAAGCCCGTGCACCACCACAACGAAGAGCAGCCCTGCTCACCACAACTAGAGAAAGCCCGCACACAACAACGAAGACCCAACGCAGCCAAAAATAAGTAAGTTAATTAATTAAAAAAATAAAAGATAAAAACCTATCCTCATATATTTACCCAACGTAAGGTATTTTCTCAATCTATCTTCTACACAGCTGTTTTAAACCTTTTAATTAAAAAAAGCCATTCTAATTATTTTAGAGTACTTTGTTAGTTTCACAATTTAAAAAATATAAACTAAAAGCCTCAAACCTTGAGAGAGCAAATATGAAAGTTTTTATATCCTTGAAAATACATAATACACAAACAATGCAGAGAGGAGCTGGTAAATGGGAGGAAGAGGAGAAAGATGTTCATCTCCCTATAACTGGGAATTTGCTTTTGCTCTAATCTCTTTTATTGCCAAGGCATGGAACAAAACCACCATACAATTTCCCCCAAGAAAAGTGGAATTCTCCATAAATGTTGACTTCCTAGACCTAAATTTGTGGTTCTAAGTCTTTTGGAGGGTCATAAGCCACCTCAAAAAGTCTAATAAAAGCTTTGAGCTCTGTCCCTGTAAAAATGCGCAAGACACAAAAAATTCTGCATACAGTTTCAGAGTTTTGTAGATTTCCTGATTCCAGTTTAAGAACCTCTGATACAATTATAGGAGTTCTGGTGGGTTGTTTTAGGTGTAATGATGATATGTAGTTATGTTACAGACATAAAGAAATATTTAAGTTAAGATGATATAATATTTGGAATTTGCTTCAAAATAACATTGGGTATAGCTGAAACAAGATTGGCCTGAGTTAGTAATTACTGAAGCTAGGTGAGGGAGCCCTGGAAGTTCATTATATTATTCTCTCTACTTTTACAGGTTTGAAATTTTCCAGAATAATAAATATAAATACATATATATACTCGTGTGTGTATGTATCTAGCCACAAAAAGACTACTAAAGAAACTACACCATTAAAACAGTTGGTTTCAGTGTAGCCAGATCATCAGAGCTTAGGCTTCTGATCTCTCCACAAAACTTTTCCCAGTCTGCTGGGCCACACTTGGTAAACAAAGGGTTGTATCCGCAACAGTACAGCCTGGGAGTCCATGTGGCCACATCCTGTCCTCCATGAATACTGTGGGCATAAACTCCTTCACTGAGAGGCACACAACCTGTGTATCCTGTACCAAGCCTACCAGGATACTGAATAATACTCACGAATCAAACATTAAAACTGCACCACACAATCTATCAAATAAGAAGTGTCAAGAGATTATATTAAGGACCTACAATACCATCCTGGAAAAACGGGAACTTCATGTTCATTACATTTACCTCGAATTCCAACAATGGCTTGCTAATGCAGCATGCTTAATAAACCAAGAACTTAAAAAAAAAAAGTTCGTTTCATATTTAACATAAACAACTGATCCAAACAGATGACAACATATCTCTCTCTAAACATCTGAGTTCCAAACATCAGCTTAGACAACATCTCAGACTATCCAAAAGTGTTTCTGTGTTCAAGCGCATAGAATGGGAGCAAATTTAGAGACGTGTTTTTGGTTTGGGTCATTTTGTGAATCAGTCAAGTTCTCATAAAAATATGTCAATATACTCAATACAAACATAAATTCACTTCCACCTCAATTAGGTAAATAAATTCACTTCCACCTCACTTCCACCTACTTTATCTGAGTAGGTTCCTACTTTAAACTATTTGATCACTGCTTATAGGTATTAAATAAAGAATTTTAATTCCTCTGTAATCCCAAATAATACTTTTCAACATCTATAAAGAAATGGGAGAATAGTCTGGATCCCACCATATTCAAGAAAACAACTTACTTCCATCTCGTACTAAATGCTTTGTAGGATGTTCTCACTGGCAAGGCAAGAGGCTTCCCTTCTGCAAAAACTTGGCAAGTAACATAGAGGTCAGAACATGTTTCTTGGTACAGTCCTGAAAACTTCAACATTGGGTCTTCTAGAACAGCCTTATAACTCTTTTGTTCTCTCTTCCCTTCCAAACTTCCTCTGAAAGCATAAAAGCAGTAATGGTTTAGACACACATTTTTAAAAGACAAACACAACAAATACTAAGCGTTTATGGTTATGTCACAGTAACCTTATGCTACCTGAACATTTTCCTATAGATGAAATTAAAGAAATTTTTTTCATTTACTAAAGGGCTCTTAAAATACTAACATGCCTAAGATCATTCCTAACTTCATTAACGTATTTCTCTATTTTAGGCTTCTTAATTTTAAACCCTGTCATCAACTCTTATGTCTACCTTCTAGATGTCACCAGCTTTCCAAGCATTAGTTTCATTTTATTAATTTCAAGTTGACCACTTATTCCTGTAGTCTTTCAACAACATTTACTGTACTAAGCATAGAGGTCCAGAAATGAAAGACAAGATAAACAATACAGTGTTACAGGAAAACATTAAGTCCTTGCTCTAGGGAGAAAACTTACTTTTAACTGCGTATTTTTTTATGCTTTTTTTTTTTTTTTTACTATGTAGATGTATTATCTAATCCGTTCTTTAAATTAAGAAATACAATGTTTTAAGTAGTAAAAGATATGCGTAAAATTATAAAAGAGGTAGGAACATTGCTTGGAAATCAAGATTACATCATATATTGTGCCAGGCATTTTATAGAGACTTTCTTACTTACTTTTCACCATATTACCATGTTATAAATCATGAAGCAGACTCAGAGATCAAGCTTATTATCCAGGATCACAAAATAAGTAACAGAGCTGAGAATAAAAACCAGGACAGGGGAAGCCAAAGCCAATGTTCTTCCCATTACAGAAAGATATATGAGAAAGTCTCAGGAGCACCTAATGTGGCTTGGAGGTAGGGGCTCGTAACCCAGATAGATGCCTGAAATGAGCCTGAACAATATATGAAAGATGAGAACCAGAGGCAGAGAGTCATCCCAGAATAAAAGAACAGCATATACGACTGCAAAAAGGCAAGATGGTGTGTCTGACGAACTACAGGTTGGTAGAGCTAAAGCATAAAGCTCATGTGGAGAAGAAGCTAGAGATGAGAATGAAGTGTAGGGGGGCAATGAAGCCAAGTAGCCACCAAATTCAGTACAGTGCCTCACGCAAAATGAAAATTCAAAAACCTGTTAACTGAACAATTTGAATTGAGAGAAATATAATCAGATTTGTGTTTATGATACTTTGGCAGGAGTATAAGAAAGTAATGGAGAGGTGGGACTGAAAGCAAGATCAGTTGGAAGACTTTCAATCAAAATTAAAAGGAAAAGGGTAGACTAAGGCTAGGGCAATGGGGTTTAAAGGGGGCATGGATCAAAGATACTGAGCGGGTAGATTCAAGACAACTTGTAAAGGATTAAACAGAGAAGGTGAGAGGGGGTGTCTGCATGAATCCATATGACCCCTTTTCTGTCTTAACCAAAATCAATGAACGATGCTAACAATCACCAAAATAGGGTGAGAGAAGATAAGAGTTAGAGGGCGTGCTAATGATGTGCTCCATTTTGGACAAGTTGCTTTTAAAGTGCTTTGGGACATCCAAAGTGATCATGTCTTGTGGGCAGTTTGATATTCAACTATGGCACTAAGAAAAGAGACATCAAAGTGCAAGTTTTATTAAAACCACAGAAACAGATGAAAAGGCCTGGGGAAAATAAACAGAATTTTAAAATTTACTATTCTCTGACTATATGATTCTAAACTAATACTTCCTGCCCTCCCCAAAACTAGTCTCAGATGCTAAAAGGTGGTTTGTACTGAATTTTGCCAAACTTCTGATTTATGCTTTATCTTTTCCGCAAAATATTCAATGTGTGTCTGTTAATAATGGACCAGTTTTTTAAAAATTTTTCTTCTTTCCTTTTAATGTTCAAAAGTTTCAAAAAAAAATGCATTCATATGTCCAAGAAATACTGAGAGAAATAAGACTGAAGGAAAGTCCTTTACCAGATGATGGCAATACAGGTCCTGTATTACCAATACAGGTGTATGCTGTAAAAATTACTTTAAATGGGTGTGTAAAGTATTATACAAAGGTACAGTTTGGCATATTATTCTCACCACCACCACGAAATGAACAGTAAAGGACTTGTCAGAGTCTGAAGTAAGTAACTTCTGGAAACAATCATTCAAAGGAGCATCTAATGACTAAGAAAATGTATTTACTACAGGTATGTAGCCCTATGCCTGAGGCACATTTGTTGAATACTGACTAAAACATATGATGATGTTGGGATTAAAAATCTGTGATAATTTATGACAGTTTTCACATATGAAAAAACATCTATGAGACTGCCAATGGACATAATTTCCAACTTGGTGCTACCTGTTCCCCATCTCAGTTCCATTATTCTCATCTCAAGATGTCATGCCCTGGACCTTTACTTCAACTGTGATACCCCAAGATTTTCCTGCAAGGCTCTCTTCTTATATATTCTGTTCCCTTTACACCTGGAGCCCTCCTCACCTTTGACTGACTCCCAACTTCCCTGGCTAAGCAATGCCAGACTGTCCTAAGATTCAACCTAATCCTCTATCACCTCTCGTGTTTTTAGTACTATCTCCATGTGCTCAGCTACCTTATCTGCCTGTATCTACCTTTTCATAATTTCTTCAGTCTCCATTCCACCTTCCAGCCCCGTTTTAAAGTAAGATCTTCCAATTATTAACGGCAGGACGACGATTTAACCAAGACTTGATTTCTTTATCTGTAAGATGTGACGGTAATAATCCCACAAAAGGTTGCAGTGAACAGCAAAACGCTTTCTTCAAAATAAACCCTGTGGGACTTACGAACTTATTCCTACCGCTGTCCTTCTCACTGAGACCACGTCCTCAGTCCTCGCACACGGCCCCTCTCCAAACTCCCGTTCACCTCCGTTTCCCTGGCTTCAGCCTTCCGGGCCGTCCGCAGGCCGACCATCAAGCTAATAACCATCTTCTCTCCCCAACCCATAGGCCCCTGCCTCCCCCGCGCCCCCCCTGAAGCTCAGCAATCCCAGTCCCGGTCCCCAGATTCTCTTACATTTTAAGCTGCACGTTGATGTCCAGGTCACAACTGTAGATGTAGTGAAACTTCTCCGCTTCCCCCATGGCAGCCCCGGGAAAGAGCAACACCTGATGCTGAAAACTAGAAGCTGGGAAGACTCTGGCACTGAACTTGCAGAGCCGCACAACACAAGCTCTTCCGGTTCCGCCTCTCAGCCCTAGCTCCGCCAATCCCTGGCGGGACTGCGACCCCACGCGGCGGAACTGCCCTCCCCGCCAAGCGTTCTTCTGCGCATGTGCAAAGGGAGCCCACCATCTTGCTTGAGTGTAAATAGAATTCCGGAAACGCAGCCTATTTGACTACATTCCAGACTTCCTGTGTTCTTCCTGATTAGCGGTGGTTTGTTTCTTGTTTATTTTTGTTTGTTTTTTCGGTACGTGGGCCTCTCACCTTTGTGGCCTCTCCCGTTGCGGAGCACAGGCTCCGGACGCGCAGGCTCAGCGACCATAGCTCACGGGCCCCGCCGCTCCGCGATATGTGGGATCCTCCCGGACCGGGGCACGAACCCGTGTCCCCTGCATCGGCAGGCGGACTCTCAACCACTGCGCCACCAGGGAAGCCCTGTTTGTTGTTTTTTTTTTAAGAAAATAAGAAACTGTCTTTCGAGCCTGAGCTTTTTTTTTTTTTTTTTGTGGTACGTGGGCCTCTCACTGTTGTGCCCTCTCCCATTGCAGAGCATAGGCTCCGGACGCGCAGGCTCAGCGGCCATGGCTCACGGGCCCAGCCGCTCCGCGGCACGTGGGATCCTCCCGGACCGGGGCACGAACCCGTGTCCCCTGCATCGGCAGGTGGACTCTCAACCACCGCGCCACCAGGGAAGCCCCTGAGCTATTTCTAAAATCAGTCCAAAAGGAAATGCAGTTCAAAAAGAATTGTCACAAATTTCACTGGCTGGAGGTTGGTTAACCAGGGAACAATCACAGGAATTAGAGTTTTACCAAGTTTAAATTTCAGGGGCCCTTCCAAAACGTGTAGATTTAATCATGTATTTGCTATCTCAAGCAAAGATTTCCTCTTTCCGTTATAAAGAGTGGAGGAAGAACACAGAGAACAAGGAAACCTGGGTTCCAGTTTTGTGCTACAAATATATAGGCTACTTTAATCAAAGTACTTGGGTGCTTGTTTACACAGGGTGTATTCAGACCCAATGTACCTTTGAAGACCTCACCCTTGTTAGAACCTAGAAACATCCAGTAACAACTCTAGGACTCAGATTTCTGACCTCTAAACTCCTACAATGTTTATTTTTATATTTAATAGTATGTAAAATTGTAATCTGCATTTCCAACTAGATCCAAAACTCTTGGCAAGAATAGCGTGCCCCCTTGGTGCCTAATACATTGTTGAGTTTAATAATTCCTATTCATTACTATTGGTGATATTGAATAAATTCTCCGTTTTCTATGTGTTTATTTTTAGGTGCCACATTTTAAGAGGGGCACTGCTAGAGTATATATAAATTACTATAATTAGGGGAGAAGAAGAAGCTTTCAAGGAAAGATTGAAAGGAGTGTAGCTGTTTAACCTAGAAATCCAAAAACAATGGCTAATGCACAATGTTTTGTCCCAAGTAAATTTTCAAAAATATTTGTGGAAGCAACACTAGGGAAAAGCACGATAGTTATTCTCCTATTACTTACAGTTCCAACAAAAAGAGAGCCAACTTGATTTGTTCCTAAGTATAACTATTACCAATGGTTGGAACTTATAGGAAATGTAATTTCAGCAAGCAAAGAAACTTGAACTTTCTAATCGTCACAGCTCCCAACAGTAAAACAAATAGTTACAAGTGCCATGTCTATGAGATAATTCCAGCGGTGGATGTCAGGTCTGATGGAAACAGGTTTCTCAAACTTGAATAAAATATTGACAATTTGTAAAGAACTAAATTTTCTGATCCCAGTGCTGACTTAAATTACTTTTATTATAATGTTATTTAATGTATAAACCTGAGTAAATTTCATATAAGTACACACATATATATTTCTTATAAATTATTTAAAAATCAAATTTACAAATTTACAAATTAAATATAAAAGCTTCAAATTAACAACCTTAATACAATACATAGCCTTTTTGCTGAAACTCTATTGCCTACAGCATTATGAATATGGCATTGACTACTCTTACAGGACTGGTTCTTTGAAATTCAAGACATCTATACTGCCGTATACCACATGGCACTTCAATTTTATTGCCTCATTTTCTATTCAAATTACTATGAACTCTTCATTAGTATAAGTACCATGATGGTATTTGGCCTTTACTTGGCCCCCAAAGCATTTTTTGTCTTAGGTCTATCTCTGTCCTTTTCTCATTAGCCCATAACAGTTAAAGTCCCAACACAGTTACAGACAGAACACAGATAAAGGTATAAAAATGAAATATCAATACTTAGTTCCAAGATATTCATTCATAGGATCCAGAATAGACTTATATTAACTTTTTAAAAGTAATCATCAAGAAAAAAACAACATTAAGAATGTATTATGGGAGAATCTTAGAAGACTGGACTGTAACTGTCAAAGACATTAATGCAACAAGGAAAACTAATGTGCCAGTGAGGAGGATTGTGGCAGGTCACAGAAGCATTTTAAAAGTCACAGAAACCAAAACTGGCAGTGCCTTTCCTGGACCAACCATGGATCAGGAAGATGTGGTTAGCAGACCTGAGTATCAGACTCCAGTTAGCAAGACCATGGGAAATGGAAGCCTTAGGCATCTTATTCTGAAAGGAAAGAAATGATGTTTTCTTTCCCATGTAATCTTTCCCATGTGAACTCATAAATATAACAGACACTTATAGAACACAATTTACATTGCAAGAACCCACAGCTCCACAGACCACTGACTGTCTGTAGGAAAATAACTTTTTGCATAGGTGTTTTCTTTGTGTGGTAGGCTATTTCATTGACTATTTTGTCTCATATGTAATTAACCTTTGTAGTTGCAGTTTTTATTCTGTGTTTCCTTTGTCATCCTTTTTCAATTTCATGTTTAATTATTCAGAATACAATCTTAATGTTGGTTGAGAAACTTGTTGATAATGGTCTGTTCCTTCTAGTTGCCCAGGATTCATGTGATAATTAGGTTTGTTTTTGTCAGTTCTGCACCCAATTTATTCTCTTTAGCTTGTAATAAAAAATTGACTCGTGGGCTTCCCTGGTGGCGCAGTGGTTGAGAGTCCGCCTGCCGTTGCAGAGGACATGGGTTCGTGCCTGGTCTGGGAAGATCCCACATGCCGCGGAGCAGCTAGGCCCGTGAGCCATGGCCGATGAGCCTGCGCGTCCGGAGCCTGTGCTCCGCAATGGGAGAGGCCACAACAGTGAGAGGACCGCACACCTTAAAAAAAAAAAAAAAAAAAAAAATTGACTCGTAGCTTAGAAAAGCAACCATCTATTATTGGCCTTCCATCAAGATAAAATGACTATGATATTGTGAGATTAAAATAATCTCATAACTGCCTTTTCTCCAATTAAAAAAAATTGCCTTTACAAGTTTTCTAGAAACTCCAGGGGTTTTAGAACCTAATCACATGATAGAACAGACAGCATCGTCAGGAAACTTGAAAAATCCTACATCATAGGCCAAGACTTATGGCCATTTGTCAAATGACAGTGTTGAAAAGATGGGCTTGAGAATGTCTCTTAGTGATCCTGGAGTAGGAACCCACAAAGCCTGGGTGGTTCCATTCAAAAAGGTAATTTCTATCAGCTGCAAAAGGGAAAGGATCAAAAGAATGCATTTTCTGAAAAACAATAAAAATATATTTTGTGTGTGAGCTCCTTCTACTCTGTAATAAAAGAAGCTCTTCTCTCAGTGTCACAAGTGAGAAAAAAATCCTGATAGTTGAATGACATCACTGTCAAGAATCTCAGCTATAAAAGAGGAATCGGATCATATCTCTCCCAGAAAGCATGATCAGGTCGTACCCCAGGAACATGGTTGTGGGTTGAGCTCTTTGTGCCTCCTCACCCCCGTCACTCAATAAGAGGAGTGATCTCTAGTACTTGGACCTTGGAAAGGAGAACTATAAAGCTGTGAGAAATATCTGGTGTTATTTATATTCTCTTGATTCAAGATTTTTAAAGATTTTAAAAACTCTGAGCCCCATAAACTCTGGGCTTTTACAAAACGTACTAGACCCTGAGAGAGTCTCCATCTTCCTCCCCTACCCTTGCTAAAAAAAACTATTAGATTTGTGTATTGCAAGCCTGAGATCGCTGCTTCAGAGAAGCCTCTTCTGACCTCACCTTCCTCCCCAAAGCTAGTTTAAGTCACCTCACTTGAAAATCTGTTCCTCCTGTATTATTCTTCCATAGTATTTTCAAGAGTTTCTATCATAATTATTCAGTCGATGCTGTCCCACTCAACTACAAGCTCTGCAAGGGAAGGATTTGTGTGAATTTTATTTACCACTGTATTATACTTTAGTTCCTGGCACAGAGCAGATATTGAATAAGAAAAGTAGGAAAGAATCTAGCATTTGAAAAACTACTATCTGTCAGCACATTAGACCAGTTCATATATTACTTTATTTAATTATTTCAACAAAATAGTGAAGTAGGCACCGTTACCCTATTTTACAGAAAAGTAACTCTAATATAGGTTAGGTGATTTACGTATGATTAATAGCTAATAGATGGCAGAGCCAGATGTGTCTGACTTCAAAACACATGATATTTTACCAAACTATGAAGGTATATTCCAGAATAATTCCTAAACTTACTTTCTGCAACAGAAAAAAATATTAATGGCAGTCTCTATAGCATCCTTGGTGTTATTTAGCACTGCCATTGATCCTTCCGCCTCTCTATAGATTACACTCTCAGGTAAACATCTTGACTCATTACAGATTAACTCCATGGAGGGAGGAGATTTCGGTCCACTCAGCGTCTTTACAGGTCATCCATTTATTTAACAAATTTTTACTGACTGCTTAGAATGTGCCAAGAACTACAGCAAGCATTGTATTAGACATTGGTCTGTCCAATCTCACTAGAGGATAGTGTACCTTATCTGCATGTGGTGCCACCCCTGGCATCCCTCTGTGTATGTTTCCTATGTCACATGCAACCTGTCCTCTAATATCATAGGCGACAAAGAGCTTTATTTCATTTGTTCTATAAATATTGTGGGATGATAATGACTTCAGACATTTCCGAGAACCCACTGTTGTTAGAAAACCCATTACAATGAGTGTAACCTCAGCCCACATTATGTTTGATCTGCAATTCTGGTCTGTGTTCATTCTTTCCTTGTGCTTCTACATGCTCCAAAGGACAGAGATACTGCTGTTATTTTTGGCACTTCTTATTGCCTTGCTTGTATGCATTTGTGTTTGTGCATGAATATTTAATCACAGAAAAGTTGTTGACCCAACATTCAGACTTGCTTCTCTGAGACAAAAGGAAGAGGAGCAATCAGAGCCTGAGTCCATAGACAGTAATTAGTGACACAAGTAACTCCTCAAGATCCCTGGAGTCATTCTAAGTCACTTTGCCACCTACCCAGACTCTATAAATGCACAGGGAAAGAGTGGCAGAGACCCTAAAAAGGAGGAAAGACTTCACTGTGTTGTAAGAATTTATCTTTCAGTGAAAAAAAAACCAAAAATCTTATGTAAACACTAAAAGAAATCTTGGAATGAAAAAGAGGAAGGAAAAGAAGGAGAATTGCTTGCTTGAAAGTCAGCTTGGATTTGAGCTGTGCATTAGTGTGAGAGTTATGAAAGTTAATACTCTTTTCAGAGAGGAATGCTTAGGCTGGAGTTTGGATTTGATGAGGGAATAGGCAGAGGAAGACTAAATGAGAGAATGTGAGAACTAAAACACTTGGACTTTCATCTCAGAAAATTAGTCTGCCTATAGGGCAAAGGTGAAACTTTGTCTCTCTTTCTGTCTTAAAGACTGTTGGAGGGGGCTTCCCTGGTGGCGCAGTGGTTGAGAATCCACCTGCTAATGCAGGGGACACGGGTTCGATCCCTGGTCCGGGAAGATCCCACATGCCGCGGAGCAACTAAGCCCGTGCGCCACAACTACTAAGCCTGCGCTCTAGAGTCCATGAGCCACAACTACTTAGCCCACGTGCCACAACTACTGAAGCCCACGCGCCTAGAGCCTGTGCTCCACAACGAGAGAAGCCACCTCAATGAGAAGCCCGTTCACTGCAACGAAGAGTAGCCCCCCCTGCCGCAACTAGAGAAAGCCCGCGTGCAGCAACGAAGACCCAACACAACCAAAAATAAAAAATAAAATAAAATAAAAAAAGACTGTTGGAGGAGGTCAGGAGAGGACTTGACCACTGGTCAGTCCTGGAGCTGGACCTGGGCGATAGGAGGCTCTTCGCCCCTCCCCCATCCTTGGAATGTGTGCTCTGCCTACTGTTCCCACAGTGAGAGCCAGGTTCAAGGATACAGCACTGAGAGAGCAATGTGTTGTTGAGACCACATTGGATGGTGTATGTGACTGAACCCCATCAAGGCCTGTCTATAAATTCTTAAGATGCTGGTGGGTAGATCAGATCCACTCCTGGGAGCACCACCTACCAAGAGCTGCCTCTTTCTTTGGTCTCTCCTTGCCCTCCGTGTACTGAGCCAGTTTCAGATTATACTCAGAAGCAAACCAACAGAGACAAAACAACAAAGAAATGCTATTCCATACCAGGGCTCTTTACAGGCATTTAGAGGAAAGGGAGGCTTTCCAGGACTTCATGGACTATTTAAAATTGGAGCTAAGTTTTAGTTGTTTTTTGAAATTATTTTCTATTTGTCTCTCAAGGTTTGTTTGAACATATCAATTCTGAATAATATCCTTTCTCTTATTCTATATTCAGATTTTGCCTTTATCTTCACCCAGTAGTAGAAGTGATTCTTGTTGCTAATGGTAGTTATGATCTATAAAATCACAGTGCACAGAATTAGTGAATATTGAAACATTGCTCATAGTGAAATTAAAGGGTTATGTTCCTGCAAGCCTCTGATCACAACATTTTTATCAAACATAAAAATATGTAATGTTGTTTTATCTGTTTCTTTTATTTATTTATTTTTTATTTTTTATTTTTATTTTTATTTTATTTTTGCAGTACCCGGGCCTCTCACTGCTGTGGCCTCTCCCACTGTGGAGCACAGGCTCCGGATGCGCAGGCTCAGCGGCCGTGGCTCACGGGCCCAGCCACTCCGTGGCATGTGGGATCTTCCCGGACCGGGGCACGAACCCATGTCCCCTGCATCGGCAGGCGGACTCTCAACCACTGCGCCACCAGGGAAGCCCTCTATGTTTCTTTTAAAGACACCTTATTTAATATACATTGTTCATTTATTAACATTGAACTCATGGCCAAGAGCACTATAACTCATGCCCCAGTGAAGCTTACCTAATACATGTATTTTCTCCATGAGGCACATCACATTCTTCTTGCACGTAGGAACACTAGACAACACTTCAGCACTACACTTGGGGGCCATTTTAAACAGTGAAATCACTAATAAAAAGCACAGAAACCAAAAACAACAAACAAAAAAGCCACGACATGATACTAAATAGCAAAAAGGACACTTTACAGTGCGAGAGCTGAAACAAGAAGGCAGAGCGTTTCTTTGTTTGATCTCAACCAGAGACATGTATGTTGGGTGACTCAAATTTTTCACTGCTCCATGCATGTCCATGAATGGCTGCAAGTATTGATTTTGGAAATACAAATAAATGTTAGTGAGCCGGTTAATTTTCAAATACAGAATTTGTGAATAATGAGATTTGACTGTATTTGTTCTCAGAAGAGAATGAAGAGCTTCTCTAGACCAGTGTGCATATGATTCACCAAATGAAGATTCTGTTTCAGTAGGTTTGGGTGGTGGGGCCTGAGAGGTTTCATTTCTAATGATTGAGGCTAAGTCTGTCCTGAGCAGTACTAATCTGCACCATCCATTCCTGTTCATTTAGAAACACAGAAATTGAGTCCTGCAGAGATAAAGAAAATTGCCAAGGTCATACTGATAATTATAAAGTTGGAACTTGAGTACAGTGTTCCATAAGACTTTATAAAGGAGATGGACCTCTGATGCTAACAGGCACCAAATTAAATTTATGGTTGCGCTTCCTAGGAAGCTATGATCTGCTTTGGCTTCTCTCTGCTTCACCCCTGCACCATTCTTTTCCCATATCTCTTTGCATTTCTTAAAGGCCACCTCTGTGCTATGAGGATCTTCTTAATACTTCTTAAAAAGAGCAAAATTTTCTAATAGAGTTTCTAATAAGTCAGGATAAGGGTCCATTCTATTTTTTTCTATCATGCATACACTTAATATATATTACAAGTTTGTCACCCCCCTGCTCAAAACCTAATAAAAACCGGGTCTCTTGCCAGGGACTGCATTATCTACCAGATTCTTCCTTCAGCCTCCTTCTGGCATGTTGTTTTCTACTGCTTCTCAAGACGGACCCTCTGCTTAGGCTCCAGCAACCTGTATTTCCCCACATATTTGTTGCTTATGCTGTCTTCTCCCTAAAAAGTCACCTCTTCCCTCTGTGAAATAATATTCATATTTTATGGCAAGACAAGGAAAAATTAAACATAAAAAAATTTCTCTGTCCTTTAGCCCCCCTTCTCCCTCTACCGTGTGCTATGTATCTGCATTGACTAAACCTCTCCTATCAGCAGAAATACCTCCTTAACCATAAAGAGTGACATTCTCCTAGAACAAAGAAGACAGCTCCTTAAAAGATAACCTTCCTTCTTGATCTTGTAAGGAGTCACGATGACTCACCACTTTGTACTTGCAGATCTGGATTGTGTAAACTGTCAGTGATACGTCATTTAATGAACTCTGTTTTAAAACACTTATATAACTGTGCTTTCTAATGGGTGGAACTGTGACTTCTAATGGGTGGAACAGGTCTTGGAGCTTTCTGAGAGGCTGCTTCCAGGTTGTAGACTTCAATTTGGCTCAAATAAAATTTTCCACTTATTTCTTAGATTGACTGATTTTTTTCTTGACACATCATTGTCCCACTTACTTCAAGAAACAGCTTCATTCTATTTAGCCCTCCTTAATCTTCAGGCACAAATTTTCCAAACTCTTAGGTACCTTTGAAACCTCTATACTCATTGACATTCATATGCATGCACATTTGTTATCTTGTAGAAGTAACCCAGAGCTTAAATTAATTTATCTTTGCATTTTCCATAGCACAATAGCATGCAGATTTATTATTGCATCTGTCATTCACTCATTCCTTCAGCAAACATTTACTGAGCATCTGCCATGGACCAGGGATAGCACTGGAGATAAAGTAGACATAGGTAGGTATTACCTTTGCTCTCTCCAAGGTACAGTCTCATAGGGAAGGCAGAAAACTGGACAAGTATAGTTAATCCTCATTATTCACAGAGTCTATACTTATGAATTTACCTACCCACTAAACTTTATCTGTAATCCCCAAATTAATACTCACAGCACTTTCATGGTTCACAAACATATGAAAAGTGGGAAAAATCTTGAGACATCCAGAGTGCACGTTCCCATGTGAGGTCAAACAAAGCAATGCTCTGCCCTCAGCTCGCATACTGTAAAGTGTTCTTTTTGCAGTCTATTTAGTGTCACATTGTTTTTCATGTTTGTGTTTTGTACTGGTGACTTCACTGTTTAAAATGGCCCCCAAATGTAGCGCTGAAGTGCTGTCATATGTTCCTAAGTGTAGATAGGTTGTGATATGTCTCATGGAGAAAATATTTAAAGTTCCATTCAGGTATGAGTTACAGTGCTATCGGTCATGACTTGAATATTAGTGAATCAATAATATATATTAAATAAGGTGTCTTTAAACAGAAACACATATAAAACAAGATTATGTATTGATTGATGAAAATGTGACCAGAGGCTCACAGGAGCCTAACCCTGTATTTCCCCTAGGAGCAATGGTTCATATTCACTAATTCATTGGTTGTGACTACTTTATAGAATATAAGTACCACAAATAACCAGAACTGACTCATTGTTTATGATAGGTATGAAAGGCGATATAGTGCTTCTTTACATTTGTGGGGGGCAGATGGGAAAAAGAAGACTTTGCAGAGGAAGAAAGGATGAAGCAGAGATGAAGGATGAGTAAATGTTGACCAGGTGACTGGGGAGAAACATAGATAGGAAGGAAGGAAGAAAAGTGTTTTGTGCAGAGGAAACAGCCTAGGTTTTCTCAAAAAAGGATGAAGGAAGGGAATATATTAGTTTGCAAGGTTTGCTGTA
Organism: Mesoplodon mirus; assembly: GCF_964341445.2. NCBI lineage: Eukaryota > Metazoa > Chordata > Mammalia > Artiodactyla > Ziphiidae > Mesoplodon > Mesoplodon mirus. Next base: position 57,330,363 of record NC_138989.1, on the reverse strand, counting down.
ACAAAGTATCATAAAGTGTGTGCTATAAAAAACAGACATCTTTTTGTCTTGTAGTTCTGGAAGCTAGAAGTCCAAGGTCAACTTGTTGGCAGGGTTGGTTCCTTCTGGGGTCTGTGGGGGAGAATCTGTTTCTCATCTCTCCCTTACTTCTGGTGGTTTGCTGGCAATCTTCTGTGTCCCTCAGTGTAGGGAAGCATCACCCTGAACTCTGCCTTCATCTTCACATGGTATTCTCCCTGTGTGAATGTCTGTGTCCAAAATTTCCTTTTTTGTTTTTTTTTAAATAAGGACACCAGTTTTATTGAATTAGGACTCATCCTACTTTAGTGTGATCTCTTTGTAACTAATTATATCTGCAATGACCCTATTTCCAAATTTGAATTTACTGGGGGTTAGCACTTAAACGTAAGAATTTGAGGGGACACAATTCAACCAATAACAACAAGCAAAGGCAATGAAAGAGGGTGAGAGATAGGACCAGGACCTGGTAAAGAACACTAAAAAGTTAAGGCTTCACTGTAAAGGTAATGTAGCAAAAACTGTGCTTCAACAAAGAATTATGCATTTTCTGCTGACATTCCTCCAGGTTATATGATTCTAGTATTTCATAGTATTTGAGATAGTTTACCACTTTGTAGATTATAGGCAACTAATAGTAATGCAAAATAATTCCTGCAGACAAATCCAAATTAATTTCCCTCTACCACCTTTGGAAAAAACAGTTTTGCCTTAATTTGCATATTCACGTCAATATTCTTGATCTAAAAATATCAGGAGTAATCTCTGAATTCTCTTTTGAACTGGCTAGGATGTCTTCCTGGTTCCCTCCTTAGTTAATGAGTAGAATAAAATTGTTAACATGTCTTTATTTTTATATCTGTATGAGAGTCAACATTTTACCTCTTTCTGAAAATTACCTTTTACAGGAACATGAATCCCTCAGTGGATGATACATCAATAAATGAACAACTGCATGAATAAGTCAGGTTGCCTAGTAGGTAAACTCTCAAGAGGCAAGACAGTTTAGTTCTAGTTAATAATCAGATTGAGAATGACAGTGTTGAACTTCATCTTGAGCCCTGTGTTCCTGGAAAACAGGGATGGTTAAGAAAACCTTTACTCTCTGTGACCCAGGGAAATGGCTTACTACAATACAAAGACCCACACTTTTCTCTCTGTGACTTAGGTAAAACTTACTAATAAACAACTTTTTCTTTATGACAAGACCAGACACAGTCCCTCTATACTTCTATTCTTTGTCTCATAAATGATTAACTGAACTGTTTATCTTCCCCGAATTAGCTAGACACAGAGACAAATTATTTCCTATTCAGGTGACTGACTGAAAATCCCCCTGATTACAAAAGCAATCCAAACTGTAAGACCACCATACCTATAATTTTTCTACTTCTCCCAACAAAAGTCTAAGATGAAACCATCCTGATGAGAAACTCTGATCTTCAGATCTGCAATGTTCTCCCCATAGTAATAGTCTGAATAAAAGTAATTTCCTTCCCAGATTCCAAGTGCTTCCTAATAGCCCTGAAATTGGAATGAAATCTAGAATTTAATAGACAACTTGGAAGTTCAGTGAAATTATTGTTTCCTCTTCAACCTTAGTTCCCCTGTCAACTCTATTTGGCTTCTCTTTTCCCATTCCATACCTGGAGTCTCATCCATAGTTTTTGTATCTATCACATTTGGGACACTGTAAAAGGGTTGATTTCTCTCTGTACTACAATCCTCTGATAAAAATTTTAAAATTCTTATTGGATTTAACTATTTATAGTTAAATTAAATTTTATATATGTACAATGAAAAGAATTTAAAATTATGTGAAGAAAGAGAAAAATTCTGAAGGCAAAATTATACAACATGCTATTTTGTCTTTAAAGGTACTTTTGGCAAGAAGTTATTTAGTAGAGACACAGATGTAGAGAACAAAGATATGGACACCAAGGGAAGAAAGTGGTGGGCAGTGCGGTGGGAGGGTGGTGGGATGAATTGGGGGATTGGGATTAACATATATACACTAATAAGTATAAAATAAACAACTAATAAAAAAAATAAAGAGCACAAAAAAAGAAGTTTTTTTTAGTATGAGATGAACATTTGATGATATGCATTTTAGTATTTGTGTTCCCAGCTGACTTTAGGATTAACTGAAAGTGTTTTCCAGTGCAGTGCACAGAAGCTATGGATTCCCCTTTCTACAGAAGGCACCCCTTTAAAATGCAAGTTTTTCTTACACTGATTTAAATAGCTCTGCATTACTTAGAATCTTTTTATGATTGTTGATTTTTTTTCTCTTAGCATCACAAATCTCAGAGCAAAAGGAAAAAGACCTTACCCTTTTTTGTTTCATTTGAAACAGATGATTTTCATGTTATATGGGTGAAGTAACCAGCATTATGAAACGGCGTAATGTATTTACAGGTCAATATTACTGTACAGAAAATATAAACCTTATTTATTCAACATATGTGTGGAACACCTAGAATGTGTAATGTACATTGTTATGCCTGTTGGTACTTTTTAAATTTAGGATGCTACTTTCTTTGCTATTGTTTCACAGTTTGCTTTTTCATCCCACATTGATCAGAGAGACTATAACCTTTATTTTCTTATATTCACCAAAGGTCCCAGAACAGTGCCAGACAAGTCTTGGCACTCAAAAAAAAAAAAAAAAAAAGAAAGAAAGATTGATATTAAATTGATTATCTTTTGAGTATTTGTTTCTAGGTGAGTGACAGTAAGCATTTGTAAATTTCCATTTGTAATTAATACATTAATATTTTAAATACTGAGACAAATAGTAAAGTAAGTAACGTCAGAACATCCCACTAGAAGCAACTTAGATAAAAGTTTCTTTAAAAGTGAACCAATAAGTTCAGTTTTGCTCGTGCCCCCAGGGAATAGTGGTGATTAAAAGAAAAAAAAAGCAAGAATCTTTATTTCTGTTTTGCCTTAGGTAAGAAGGGGTAGTAAGGCTCCATTCTGAAAGTTCAGTAAGTTGTTAAGTGAGTAAATACAGATTTATAGAAAAGGGGGAGCAAGCAAAATATCAACACACACACTGCTGCTCTCTGCCTTGCCCAATTTTATGCCTAAGGAGACTGACAGGGCCCCTGATGTGATTTGAATCTTAGAGTGAATTCATACACTCTCTTTTGTCTTCTTCCTTCCCTCCCTACAACCCCTCAATCAGAGATTATATCTGCAAGGAGGTAGTCTCCATCATTATGAAGCTGGGCTTCCTCCTGATGTAAATCTGTATTTTAACAAAGAGAGGAAAAGGGAAGGAGAGAGAGCTGCCTGGGGCAAGGTTATTCTCTGACCCCAGGCAATCGTCCTTCCCCACAGAGCAGCCCCAGGACCAAGCCCATGCTAAAACAAACACATCTGCCCCATCAGCTGCTATCTAGCCTCCTGCCTTTTGAAGAAGAGGCTTTCTCCCACGCCTGCCTAATGAGTGCTGCCTGCCACTCTCAGGCTGACTTTTACAGCCTGAAGAGCCCTCTGCACACACATTGAGCTTTTTTCTCTACTTTGCACTTCAAGAACTTAGGAAGTTTCAGGGGAAATAAGGATTCAGTCTTTCCCCCCCTCTATTGTGATGAGCATTTGCTTTCCTTACAGGATGTGTTGAAGCACCTTGAAAACTCACATCACAGCTCTTGGGACATGGGGCACTCAGAGGCATAGGCATGTGGTCTGCTGATCCAGGGCTGGAGCACAAAGAGGCCCTTAGAAGCACTGGCCATGAGCACACCCTCCTGGCATCCCTTGCTTGGCTTACCCAGCCCAGCCCAGTAAATGAGAGTAGCTGAGGCTACAGAAAGGGAGACAATATTGGTGAAGAACCCCAAATGGTTGTATTATCCTCAGCATCAGCTGCTATTCCTCCATCTGCCATTCCTAGCTCTTCTCATCAGGCCTGCCAAGGCCCCCTACTAGCAGATTCAATCCTTCCCCAAAGTCTGAGATCATCTGGACTGAATAGGAAAGACTTACAATTTTCCAGGCCTTAGCCCTGACTCTTTCCTTCCTCTTCACCCCTGCACCCACCCAAAAACACATACCTTCTCCAGTCTAGTGGGGAGGCTGATCTAGAAGCGTGGCTTCTTGCATTAATGACTCAGTATTCAGCTGGGCCAATCTTGGATGTTAGATTCTGGATGGAGAGGAGTGCAATGGATGGGAGCTCATGTACTCAGTGAATAAGAGCAGAACTTTGGCCCTTAGATGGACAAGTAGAGGAGTAGATGTGATAGACCCTCATGGCAGGAACTTGGAAAGAGCTAGGGGTTTACAACAGGGCCACATTATTTACTTTCCTGAGCCCTAAGCATATTAGCCCCTTCCTTCATAAAAAATACTAAAATGTATATCTTATAACTGTGTTAATAAAAGATGAATATAATCCAACTTGGATTATATTCAGTTTTTCCTTCTGATTTTAAAAGAAATCAAAATATTTTCCTAGTTCTCTAAAAGCAGCACAGACTCTAGGTCCTGTGCTTCTGTGCCCAATGGATAAATCAGTCTCTGTTTGAAGGGAGATGATGGAGAAATGGTTGGAGGCAGCAGTGGGATCAAGAGTATATCTGATCTACCTCCTGGCCCTGAAGTAGGTGGTGTGTAAGAGGAAGAAAGAAACAGCAGCTTTCACTTGAAAGGGAGAATGGGATCCTCAAGGACAATTATGTTACCCGTAGATATAGAGGTGAAGGAATTCTTCAGAAATGAGGCTGCAACTGTCTGATCTCAGAAGATGATTCCAGAAGGCCCAGGGAAAGGATTCAGAGGAGAAGAGATGGAATTGAGTCAGATTAGGGGTAGTGTGGCCAAATGGAAATGAGAATTAGGGTGATAATGGATGACTTGGATTTCTGGTGGGAGGGGCAACTTGAATCTGAGGCACTATGTGCTTGGAGAAGTCCTGAGCTGTTTAGAAGTAGGTAGATGGTCCTCGGAAAACTTACTCTGGGAGTTCAGCTCACTGGACTGCTAACTTCAACCACACAGGGACTGTTCCCTCCTGCTGTGATAATCTGTAAAATGACTGAGAGGGTACAGACTGCATTCAAAGCACTTTTTTATGCTTTAATCTCATTTAATTCTCACAACAACCCATTTTACAAAGGAGAGATCAGAGAAATAAAGAGGTAGTTACTTGTCTAAGGGCCACTCCTCAATAACGACTCTGTCGTGTATGTATATGTATATATACACATGTATACGTGTATGTATACATACAGGTATCCCCTGCTTTTCCAAAGTTTGCTTTAGGCCACTTTGTTTTACAAAAGACCTACATTAGTACTTGCTTTCAATGACCAAAAGAAATACGAAGAGGATTTTTGCTTTTATGAAAAAAGGGGAAAAATGAAAATAGCTAGTGTTCAATGTTTGCTTTGCGGCGAGCTGTTATAGAGGCAGCTCCCACCCAGAGCAGCAAGAGGGGCACTGCCAAGCTCCTTTCCGGGAACAATACTCAGCGTCTCAGCAACAAGACACCATATCTTTGAGCTGTGTTTGTGAGCATCTGTGCTTTATCTCGATTTATTTTGTGCATGTGTTAGCAAGATGTGTCCTAAGGTAATTGTTTCTTTGCTTTATACCATTTCAGTTTACAAAAGGTTTCATAGACATGCTCTACTTTTGGATAGCAAGGGAAACGTGTATATATGTATATACATATATATATAGGTGTATATAATTACAGAAGTATAGATATACATACACAGAAGTGTGTTTAGATTGATATTATATATATATACATATATAAATATATATCAGATGTTCCTGGTGTAGTTTCAAGTGTAATTTGAAAAGTGAAGCCCTCTGAGTAGTAGATTATAGTTCATTAATGTATAGGATAGTGCTTTTATTCTCAGGCTCTATGCCCTTTATGTGTCTACGCTTCCCATAATGTAATTACCCTGGATTCTAGCTTCCTAGAAGGCAGGAAACATTTCTAAGGCAATCTCAGTATATATAAGTGCCAAATAGTGTTTTGGTGATAGTGAAAAGATAGATTTTTCAGATTCCTAAATTAAAACTATCAGCTATCTGTAGTCACAGTTAGTTATCACAATGGGGATGGAGGTAGAGAGCTTCCTATATTCATTCAACGAATGTGTGAGGGTTTATTGCTTGTCAGGAGTTTAACTCCTGCAGCTAGACTTGCCCCCACTAGTTGCTGACCCTAGACAAGTTATTTCATTTCTTTAAACCTCTGTTTATGATCTATGTTAAAATTACTTAGCACAATTCCTGGGAGTGAGTAGCTGTCCAATAGATAAGAATTATTATTACTGTTGAATGCTTATTACATGCCAAGTACTTTGCAAGGTCTTAGGGAATCAAGGATACTCTTAAGGAGTTCATAATCAAGTGGTGAGACAGTGAAACCAAGAATTACCCCTCCCCCCAACACACACACACGCGCACACACACACACACACACACGTCGTGCATGCTGTGATAGAGATATGCACAGTAGACTTTGAAACTATAGTGACAGTAACTAAATACCGAAAGGAACCAGAGAACTCATGGTGAGATGGAAGCATTTGGTTTAGTGTGTGTGTGTGTGTGTGTGTGTGTGTGTGTGTGTGTGTGTGTGTGTGGTAGGCGGGAGTCATAATTGTTCTGAGAACATCTTTTTTAACTGGAGCTGCCTAAGATCCCCTGCTCAGTTCCACACCAACTGGGAAGGCATAGCAGAATAAAACTGGTGTCTGACATATATATTCTTTTCTGGATGAGCAAAGCAGCATGGAGGAGGAAGCAACACCCCAGAAGCTTGATGCTTCTACTCTGTCCCTCCCTCTGTTCATGCTCTCCACCGTACCATCTTTTAAATCCACTCTCATTCTGTGAGAGTTTGGTCATGAAGTACCAAGGTGGAGGGTAGCAAAAGGAAGTGTTTTCTATGTGGTTCCTTTGGTTTTTTCTTTTTTCTTCCTCCTCCTCCTTCTCCTTTTTTAAAGTTTATTTTTGCTAAATGAACCCCAAACTTACTGTTTCTCAGAATCAACAGAGCCCTGCACTGCTGATAGTGTTTGGAGTTTTTCTCTCTCTGGGATTATAGGCCTTTTCACAATGCTGATGCACGGTTTTTAGCTATGTTAGTTCTGTAATGTTAGTTCTGAATGTTTTCATAATATTCCCCTGGTAGTTAGAAGCAGGGAAAGATTTATTTTAAAGGGAAAAAAAGAGATCATTATTTCAGCCCCAGAGTCACAAGTTAAGAAAGGAAGCTTGGAAAGTGTAAATGCAATACGCTCAGCTCAAACTCCTAATCACCTTGGGTTTTGCCCAGCTCCATTTATTTATCATTTCAATTACAGAAGAGATGTGTTGCTATAAAGAGCCATATTGTGTCTATTTTCTAAAGGAAGGAAAGGCATTTTAAGGCTATTTATTTATTTATTTGTTAACACCTTTATTGGAGTATAATTGCTTTACAGTGGTGTGTTAGTTTCTGCTTTATAACAAAGTGAATTAATTTTTAAACTCTTTTATGTGAATATTTCCTCTACCATTGAGCATTTTAGGAAATGAAGAACTTTACCTTATAACCAGTTTGTTTTCATCCTCAAGTCAGCTGAACTCAAATAATATGTTTTTCATCTTTTGCAATATTCCTTGTACCACTTTCTACTGAAGCTTAATTATTATGCTTTACAATGATAAACAAATTCACTTCTTTTAAAAATCATATTATTCTTATAAGCCAAAGACCTTTAGAAATTCCACTAACTTACATGTTACCTATGACTATTCTCAAACAACTTGTGGTCAACAATGTTTTTCCTACATGTAATTCAAGAAAAATTATTACATTTTTCTCATGATATCATCAAGACCTAAAACTGAAAAAAAAATGTGTTCAAGTATATCTTTAAGATGTTGTTTACTATTTCAAATGCAATCCTCACACTGCAGTGGGAAAATCAGATATGTCAGGTAAGAGACACTCATCACTAATTCTACACAATTACAGAGACCATTGAAAGTATCAAAGTATCATGGGCTCTGTTAAAGCATCTAATCATAAAGATGTAAATATGTACTAGAAACACGAAGCTCTCACTTTCCATGTAAATGTGTACACTTTTATATACTTTTACAGCATATTGCAAAGTTCAGAACTAGGATCTTGACTATTTTTCTACCTTTACTGAACAGACCAAAACACTGGCATTAACTTATGGGATGAAATTCCCCTTCAAAATAAAGATTGAAGGCAAGAAATCTATCCTAAGGAAATAATCACAATTATATAAAAATAAGCATTTATTCAAAAATTATTCTTTGCAGCACAATTTGTAGTAGGAAAAAATAAGGAAACAATCTAAGTGCTCAACAAAAGGGGATTGTCCAAATAAACTCAGATTTATCTCTGAGATGGAAAATTCTGTTGCCTTTAAAATGAATTTTCCCAATAATTTTGGTCTCATAAGAAATGGTCAGGATACAGTGTTAGGTGAAAAAAAGGAGGATTTAAATCTATATGTACTGTGTTAATCCAATTAATGCATCTAAGTAGACACATACAAAAAAAAAGATTAGAAAGGAATAATATTAAAAGCAATATAATATTAAAAGCAGTAAGATTAAAGATGCCTTTAATTTCTTCTTTAAACTTTTCTATACTTTTATGATTTCCATAGTAAACATGTATTACCTTTCTAATAAAAATTCAAATGAACTTTTTAAAAGTTAAAGAAAAAAGATTTTAAATCAGATTTGGAGACAAGCTCAGCATTTGATCAATAACTAAGTATTTATTATTTTTCTTTTTTGAATTTTATTTTATTTATTTATTTTCTATACAGCAGGTTCTTATTAGTCATCCATTTTATACACATCAGTGTATACATGTCAATCCGTCTCTCAATTCATCACATCACCACCACCACCCACCACTGCTTTCCCCCCTTGGTGTCCATACATTTGTTCTCTACATCTGTGGCTCAATTTCTGCCCTGCAAACCAGTTCATCTGTACCATTTTTCTAGGTTCCACATATATGCATTAATATTACAATATTTGCTTTTCTCTTTCTGACTTACCTCACTCTGTATGACAGTCTCTAGATTCATCCACGTCTCTGCAAATGACAAAATTTCATTCCTTTTTATGGCTATTCCATTGTATATATGTACCACATCTTCTTTATCCATTCATCTGTCAATGGGCATTTAGGTTGCTTCCATGACCTGGCTATTGTAAATAGTGCTGCAATAAACATTGGGGTGCATGTGTCTTTTTGAATTATGTTTTCTCTGGGTATATGCCCAGTAGTGGAATTGTTGGGTCATATGGTAATTCTATTTTTAGTTTTTTAAGGAACCTCCATACTGTTCTCCATAGTGGCTGTATCAAATTACATTCCCACCAACAGCGCAAGAGGGTTCCCTTTCCTCCACACCATCTCCAGCATTTGCTGTTAAAATATTAAAATATATACTTCACAATTAACTGGAGCATGTTTTATGTTAATCTGTCTGGTTGTTTTAGTAAAATGTCTTTTTTTGTGTTAGAGTGAAAATAAGAATGGTTATATTAAAATACATGAAAGTGGATGATAGTGGGATGAAACTTCTCTTCAAATTATGTGGTAACAACTAAGAGTTTAGAGCATATGATATTCATGCATGCATGCATTCATTCATTCCTCTAAAATATTTTTGCTTAAGAAGGTTGTTGGTTGCGCTGGCTCCCACCTATGAATCTGGAGAGTGTCTCAGTTGTCTGAATTAAAGTATCATACCTCACACTTTTGGTTCTGACCGAAATAAAGGTCAACTGAAAAACCCTGGACATAGCAAAACAAGCAAGCATAAGGAGACTCTGAAAAGTGGAAAGAAATGGCCTAGGGACCTTGGGACTTGAGCAACCACAGGACAGTTAGTTCCCTGGGTTTCCTTATTGCCTTCCATATATCCGTGGACTGGATTCGGCTCGCAGGAACTTCCAACCTTGAAACCACAAACAGGTGGAGACAAAAAAAGCTGCAAGAAAAGCTTGTTTCTCCTAGCCAAAGAATCACGAAAAGAGTGGCCTCCACTGTGGTTTCAGCAGGACTGAATGGGGAACTGATTTTCCTTGCCTCCCTCCCAGGGAAGGGAGCTTTCCAACAGGGTATTGGCAGCAGGATCCTTATGGACCTGAGCCTCCACTCCAAGCAGGCAGCAACAAGACTTAAAGAGATGGTGTGAGGTAGGCGGGTGTGGGGGATTTGGAGAGGTGGAGGTGGTGGTTCAGCATCACCACGCTTTACTCTTCCCCAGCCCAACCCATGTCAGTGCAGCTGAGTGGGGAGCTGAACATCTACATCCACCTGGCTGCAATGAGACTGAATACAGCCGTGCAAAACAGGGCCAGTCTGTACTAGCCTCCCTTCTCCCCTCCTCCTCTCCTGCTCCCACATCCCTCTCCCTTCCATCTTCTGATCTGCAAGGCCTGGTGAAGAGTCAATTTCCACCATCACTGGCATCTGACAAAGCAGAGTGACTTGATAGGAGGCAGGGCTAATTGGCACTCTACTTTCTCTCCTCTCCTTTCCCAATGTCAGCAGGAGGCCCAGGGTTTATAGTCCCACTGGAGGCAATGCTGTGGTGCTAGTGTTATCTCTCTTTCCTGGGTAGGTATCAGCCTGGCAAAAGTGGGAGATGAGATTCCACTTCATACATCTGCAAAGAGGCAATAGGAATCAGGGTCCACTTTTGCAGGAGTGGTCTAGAGGGTAGGGAGATGGGAGGTGGTGCCTAGAGAAACAGGCACCTCTCACTACACCTTAACAGGTGGATTACCTGTTTAAAAAAAAAAAGGATTAAGTAGTATCCATAGTCTATAATATCCCAATATCCATGATGCATTTGAAAATCACTTGTTATACCAAGAAGCAGGAAATCATAACCTGAATGAGAAAAGACAACACTTGTTAATATCAAGATGAATGATATATTGAAATTATCTAACAAGGATTTTGAAGCAGCCATCGTCAAATGCTTCAATAAATGATTATGAATTATCTTGAGACAAGTGAAAAAATAAAAAAAAAACTGAGTGAAGAAATAGAAGATATAAAATAGAATCTAATGGAGAGTAATAGAACTGGAAAATGCAGTAATTGAAATGAAAAACTTACTGATGAGCTCAGTAGTAGAGTGGAGATGACAGAAAAGAAAATCAGTGAACTTGAAGATAGATCAGTAGAATTTACCTTATCTGAACAAAAGAGAGAAAACAGGCTAAAAAAAATGAACAGAATCTCAGGAACCTGAGATAACATTTATATCATTAGAGTCCCCAAAAGAGAGGAGAGAATACAACTAAAAACTTAATCAAAGAAATAGCTGAAATTTCCCCAAATATGGTGAAAGGTATAAACCTACAGATTAAAGAGCTGAGTGAATATCAAATACAGTAAATCCAAAGAACCACACACCCTCTAATTATAGGAATTAGCTGAAAAGGGTAAAAGCAACTGGACTAGAAAGAAAGGGCACATCATATTGCTGAAGGATCCCTTTGGCCTTTTAACAAAAAAACACTTCCTAGGGCAGGTGAAAATCCACTTGGAAATATATTAAGGTCACAAGCTACTCGTTTGCCTGCTTTTTAAATCTTTGTTTCCCTTCATTTCTTTCTTTTAGATATTTGTTTTATAAGGAAACATTTTGTGTTTTGTTAGTCTAATAAATATTTATTAAACATCTAATATATTCTGTTCTAAACACTGTAAAATTTTCAGGTAACGCAAAGGGGAAAAAGGCAAATTATCTTCCCTTGGGGTTTCAGGGTTCAATGGGGGACACTAACATTGATATGACCATGTGATAAGAGATGTCAGTAGAAGATGTGCCAAATGGAGTCATGGCTTACAGTACTGTAGATTTGGGAGAACATATGTTCATTTGAAAACATAAGTGCCAATCTATCATCAAGTGATGGAAGCAAAGAATACTTACATCGTGTGTGTCTTTATATTTGCTGATAAATAGTGACAGATACTACTACCTTGGAATAGGAAAATTATTCACATCGGCAAGTAATTAAGGCTTGGCTTTATGAAAAGATCAACTTCCTATGGGTAGCTTTGCATAGGGCTGCTGGCATTCAGCAACTCCAGAACAGTTGCACCTAAGTTCAGACTCTGTTGTCCTCATTTAGACTATATCCCTATCCTCCACAATGCAGAGAACCACAGGAAGGGAATACAGCTACAGAGGGCAGAATCCTTCTCTTGGAGTCCAGCCTTATGGTGGGACCAGTGCAACTCAGCCAATCACACTGGTCCACAGGATGGCATGGGAAATGGGGAGGCCATACATGTGCAACTCTCTGCATTTGGTGTCCAGCCTAAACTAAATGATGCTTTCTGGTGTTGCTCAAAGCCCTGTTTGTTAAATATTTTTCAAAATCAGTATCTTTATGAGGATACAAAGATTCAGACTGCCTAATTCCTTTGCTCAAGGACTCCAAACCAAGAGAGGTAGAATTATGATTTCAGAGCAAGTCTATAACTATCAGGCTAGGGCCCTCTCTACCTTATCAAACTATCATTTCTTGCAAGACTGAATCAAAAGAAGATATAAATTCCAAATGAAAAAATATATATGAGAAAATGTATTATTCATAGCTTGAAAAGTTAAACATAAAACCCTTCTGACTGAAATGTTTAAGGATAGAGGAAATTCTCATTATCAACCAGGTAGAAAGCATTAATGTTTCATTTACTAATGTTATGAGGTCTGTGTGTATTTATCTTTAAAATTTAAGGAACTGACTTGATTGACTCCATTAAAAAGTATGACTTTAACTGAATAATATATTGTCCACGCAGTATTCAAGTCCTTGAATATCAAACAAGAAATAATCATGATTATTGATACAATTTAACTGAATTTTCCTTCATATTTACTTTTGTTTTGAAATAAGCAGTTAATTTTACTAGGATACATGTTCACATGTATGTTTCTTGATCTATTCTGTCTCTGATCTATGTTGATCTTGATTTAGTCTGCTCATTAATTTCAAAGTAAAATTTTCTAAAATAGCTTTTATCATATTATTTACATTGCATTGTTGTATAAGCAAGCATATATGAATTTATCTCCTTTTTTTTTTTTTTTTTTTTTTTTTTTTGCAGTACGCGGGCTTCTCACTGTTGTGGCCTCTCCCGTCGCGGAGCATAGGCTCCGGATGCGCAGGCTCAGCGGCCATGGCTCATGGGCCTAGCAGCTTCACAGCATGTGGGATCTTCCCGTACCGGGGCACGAACCCGTGTCCCCTGGATCAGCAGGCGGACTCTCAACCACTGCGCCACCGGGGAAATCCTTACCTACTTTTTGTAGTGAGCAACTGCTGGGGTCCAGTCTGTCCACAAGGCCATCGCCCTTGTGGGAAATTCTTGATTCACAGAGTGAGCTCCCAGCATCCCTGTAAGTATGATGTGATCGTCCATTTTGGCCTACAGATGATTGGGTTGGTGGAGGATCTGACTTTAGCAGCACCCAAATGTCATCTCTCTTGGGATGTCCCTGGCAAGAATTCAAGTTGTATATTTTAGCCTCAAATGCCTTCTTTCTTTCCAAAGAACAACCAGTCTTGACAAAGATGAAGCTGAATGCCCTTTTCATACAGATTTTCCCCATCTTTAGACTTCTAGCTTACATTAGTCAAGATTGGTAGGTTATGTTGTGGCAACAAATTACCTTGAAATATCAGTCATTTAACAAATCTTCATTGCTTGTTCATGCTGCATTTCTTTTTTTTAATTTATATATTTATATATTATATATATACATATATATAATTTATATGTTAATTTATATATATTTATATATAATTTATTTTTATTTTTGGCTGCATTGGGTCTTCGTTGAGGTGCGCGGGCTTCTCACTGCAGTGGCTTCTGTTGTTGCAGAGGGCTTCTCATTGCAGTGGCTTCTCTTGTTGTGGAACACGGGCCCTAGGCGCTGCGGCCTCAGCAGTTGTGGCTCACGGGCTATAGAGTGCAGGCTCAGTAGTTGTGGTGCACAGGCTTAGTTGCTCTTCGGCATGTGGGCTCTTCCCAGGCCAGGGCTCGAACCCATGTCCCCTGCATTGGCAGGCGGATTCTTAACCACTGCGACACCAGGGAAGCCCCATGCTGCATTTCTAATAAAGGTCATGAGATATTTCTCTTCCACACAATCAGGAACCAATATTTGAAAAAATAATAACTGTATCATCTGGAACACACAGTAACCTTAATTACTGAAATTAAGTTTGTTCCCTCCAAATAATTTCTGGAATATAATATCTGATTTATTTAGAAATAAGACTCCAGATATACTCACCTTTCTGTGGACCAAGAAAAAAAAGTGAACAGGAATACTGAGATTCGAAAATACTTGTTATAATACTCGAGCACTTAATCTGATGTTTTCCTACCCATGAAGATGCAAGGGGTATTAAAGTTTTATTTGTAATTATCTAACACTGAAGTGTTGGGAAGACAAGAGAAGGAAAATAGGTGGTGGCCAGTTTGGGAGAAAATTTTCACTGCAGATTTTTTTTTTCTTCCTTTAGAAAAATTAGAAGCCAAGACAATGTCAGTATTCAGGGTTCAAAGATGAAAAATAGTACATGAATAAAAAATAGTCCTGTCTGGTCAACATGATGTAGCAGAGGAATTTATTTAATTAATTACTTAATTTATTTGTGTCTTTAAGTAAGATTAAGAAGCTAATACTATGATAATTAATCCCTATGCTTCTGCTTACGTCTTAGAAGGAAATGTCAATATTAAGAGCACTGTTTCTGCCTCCTTTGTGCCCCCTTGTTCTCTAAACCTCCCCCGCCCCTTACCATCTTTAGGGAGATGATACCAACACTTGTGAGAAGAGAAAGAAGGTGGGAGAAGTGGTCTTGGTCATAGAATGAGGCTGCTGGGAGTAGCAGTATATCCACTTTATTAGGATAAAGTCCTGGTATCCATCTCAACTCCCCTGGCTCTCCCTGGGACTGAAAAGATGGGAACTCATCCATTTGTTAACATTGAGCTCACCATAAGCCATCCATCCTAAGAGAAATAATAGCTGAACTCAATAGCCTTACACCTATCAGTTAAGCTGAGATGAATTTGAGTTATGGGAGTGCAGGGCAATTGTCCTCTATTTTCATTTTATCTCTATAAAAAGTCCTTCGCCCGCCACCCCAAAAAGTGACTGATATGAAAGAGTTTATTGGGATGGTACATGGGAGAAGGCTAGGGAGAAGTGAAATAATCCCCCTGTTAGTCTATGAAAAGCCTTCACGGAAGGCATTCTGTAATGACAGTAGAAGTGACTGTTGACAGCCTGGGAGGATGGACACTCAAAACCAATGCAGAGCCTGGCAGTGCACAATAGTGCATTACAGGGGATGGGTATCCATAATGTTGATCCCATTTCATGAAGAAAAAGGGGTATGTTCACTATTCTCTCCTTCAGAAGTTAGGGAAATAAAGCATTTTTGAGATATTTCTATCAGGTGTGATTAAGGAAAACACAGTGTGGAGCTTGGCTGTAGATAAATTTCAGTTATTTTGTAATATTTACCTATATGGAAAAATTCCTTCCTCAATGATGACAGGTGAATATAGTATCACTGAATTTTGGTTTCCACAAAGAATTTTCCTCAAGTCTGATGAGAAACAGAATACATTTTGTATTTAGAAGTAAAACCCAAGAGGGAAACAGAAAAAAAAAAAATCAGTATTTGGTAACAGAAGTGTTAGGTTCATTATTGAATGAAACTGGAAGAAATCTTATAAAATTCTATGAACCAACCTTATGTCTTCAGATAAAAAAATGTCTAAAGGCATTAAGACAGTAATACATTCTCTCCTGAAACTCCTCTGCAATGTTCCCACATATTTGCTCAGAGCTTTCCATGGAAATTCTAATAATTCTAATAATTTTGATAATTAAGATATTCTTAAAAAAACCCAAATTCCCCCTTAAATTTTTAAATAACAGCTTTATTTAGATATAAATCACATACTGTAACATTCATCCTTTAAAGAATACCATTCAGTGTTTCTTAGCATACTCAAAGTTGTGCATTCATTACCACTATCTAATTTTTAATACATTTTAATCACTTCATAGAGAAATCCTGTACCCATTAGCAGTCACTACCTATCCCCGCCTTCCCTTATCCCCTGGCAATCACTAAACTACTTCTTGTTTCTATGAGTTTGCCTATACTGTACATTTCATATAAATTGAATTATATAATATGTGACCTTTTGTGTCTGTCTTCTTTCACTCAACATCATGTTTTCAAGGTTTATCCATGTCATAACATGTATCAGTACTTCGTTACTTTTTAAGGCCAACTAATATTCCATTGTATGGCTATACCAAATTCATTTATCCATTCGTCAGTTCATTGATATTTGGATTGTTTCTGTTCTTTGGCTGTTGTGAATAATACTTCTATGAACATTTATGTACAAATTTTGTGTGGACATGTGCTTTTAATTCTTTTGTGTATACCTAGGAGTGGAATTGCTGGGTAATATGATAGCTCTTATATTTAACTTTTTGAAGAACTGCCAAACTGTTTTCCAAAGTGTCTGTACCAATTTACATTCCCACTAGCAATGAATGAGGTTTCCTATTTCTCTACATCCTTGCCACTTGTTATTGGCCATCTTTTTATTATAGACATCCTTGTGAGTATGGAGTGGTATCCCTCTGTGGTTTCAGTTTGCATTTCTCTAATGACTAATGATGTTGAACATATTTTCATGTGTTTATTGCTCCTTTGTATACCATGTGTATGTTTGTATGTAGAGAAATGTCTATTCAAATCCCATGCCCATTTAAAAAATGGGTTATTTGTCTTTTTATTGTTGAGTAATAAGAATTTTTTATTTATTCTTGTTACAAGGCTTTTATTAGACATATGATTTGCAAATATTTTCTCCCATTCCATAGGTTGTCTTTTCATACTCTTGATGGTGTACTTTGAAATGAAAAAGGTTTTAATTTGATGAAATCTAATGTATCTATTTTTTTTTTGGCCTTTTGTGCTTTTGGTGTCATATCTAAGAGAATACTGCCTAATCCAAGGTCACAAAGATTCATAATTTTTTCCTTAGAGTTTTATAGTTTTAGCTCTGATGTTTAGGTCTATGATATATTTTGAGTTAATTTACATGTATAGTGTGAGGTACTGGTCCAACTTCATCTTTTGCCTGTGGATATCCAGTTGTCCTAGTACCATTTGTTGAAAATACTATTCTTTCCCCATTGAATGGTCTTGGTACCCTTGTTGAAAATCAAGGTACCATAGCTATAAGGCCTTATTTCTGAACTCTCAAATCTGTTCTATTGATCTATATGTTTATCTTTATGCCAATACCGAACTATCTTGATTACTGTAGCTTTCTAGTATTTCTCCTCAAATTTAAACTGGTTTTCCTTTTCTATGCCAGAGAGAACAAGTTGACTGGCCCACCCCATCATTATAAGTCCTTCTTATCACTTTTTGAGTTATGGAATATCTCAGCAGGAAGGGAACTTGGTGATTAGCTGGTCCAGTTATTTCATTTTACAGATGGTGATTCTAAGCCCCAGAGATTTGTCTATGTGATTAGATGGGCCTTTCTGCACACATAGTACCAAGTTCAAGAAATCTTATCTGTTTGTCATATTTGCTTCAGATTTTTTTGAAAGAAATCAAATATCATGGAGTCTATACCCCTGTTCTTCTCGTTCCCTTCCTAGGAAAAACTAGCATTCTGAATCTAGTGTGTACCATTTAATGTTTTTGTACTTTTCCAGAACCAATATAAAGCAGTTTAATTTTTTTATTATTTAGTAACATGCTTTTCTCATTTTAGCATTGTTTATAAGGTTTATTCATGTTGATACATGTAGCTTTGATTCATTCATTTTAAATGTTCTAACACATTCCATTTAATGATTATACCATTTTTGTATATCCATTCTCCTGCTTAGAGACATTTAGGTTTTCTCCTTTTTTTTTTTTTTTTTTATTCTGTTATAAGCAATGTTTGTACATTTGTCTTCCTGCTCAGATGAGAGCATGTCTTCAGTGGAGCAATGCCACTGGAGAGCAGCAGAGGACCTACAGCTTTTAAACTAGATTTGCAAATTGCTCTCCAATGTGCTTCTCATAGCTCCTGTTTTTCATATCCTCAGTAGTATTTGATATTGTCACACTTTAAAATTTTTGCCAATCTGATGTGTGCATAATGGTATCTCATTATTTAATTTGCATTTCCCTGATGACTAGTAAAATTGAACTTTTTTTTCATATGTTTATTAGCCATTTGATTTTCCCCCTTCCATTACATGCCTAAAAAATACATTTCGGAATACTATTTTTTTTTTCCCTACAGCATGAAATTGCTGTTTTGTATTTAGCCTATAGTTAGATATGACTCCCCAAAGGCTAGTCTACTCCTACTGCTGCTTCTCTGCTACTGCTGCTGCCGTCACCACCCGTTCTTCCACTATTGCTGTTTACTGGGTGGCTACTCTGCACCTGGAATATTTATTATTCTAATTCTCAGTAGAAATTTGCAGAGACATAATTTCCATTTTAAAGATAAGAAAACTGAGGTTGAAAGAGTCTAAGTGATGTATGTAAAGCTATAGAACTAAGAAGTGATGGAGTTTTATTCAAATCAAAATTCATTTTTGGGCTTCCCTGGTGGCGCAGTGGTTGGGAGTCCGCCTGCCGATGCAGGGGACACGGGTTCAAGCCCTGGTCCGGGAGGATCCAGCATACCGCAGAGCGGCTGGGCCAGTGAGCCATGGCCGCTGAGCCTGTGCGTCCGGAGCCTGTGCTCCGCAACGGGAGAGGCCACAACAGTGAGAGGCCTGCGTACCGAAAAAAAAAAAAAAACTCATTTTCTTTAAAAGTCCTTCTTCTCCCCTAAGATTTTTCCTTTATCCAGTTCTTTTTCTTTATTTTCTCTAAATGTATCTCCTTGTTCCCATTGATTTTTGTACTATTTTTAAAGACAATTTTCCCAATTTATCAGGGACATTTTAAAGTTTCTACCTTCTAATACTTACTTTGTGATACATTGAAATTTCTTAATTACAGTCTTAATTTTTTTAAAAGTCATTATTTTCAACAATAGACTGAGTAGAATGTATGCCAAAGGGATCTATTTGGACTACCATTTGAAATAGTTAGTTGAAGAGTGACTCATTATTAACCAACTACAATTCACATAGTCCCAGGCAACAAAAAGGGGACCATTCCATGTTTTCTCAAGTGCTAATAATAATTGTATTAGCCTCGAATGCCTTACTGATAGCATGGTACATTTATCCTTTGTCTATGTAATCTATGCTTTAACATGGAAGAAAACTAAACCAGTCTAAAATATTATGTTATTCTGGAAACCATGTGATGTTTGCATATTTTATACATGCACGTGATCAGATTTGCTGTTACCTTTAGTTGTTGGAGGTAGGTGAAGTAGAGAGCAGAGGCCTGTCTCCTGAAATGAAAATGAATAGCTTATGTGTCCATCTTTATTTATTTATTTTTTACTATTAATTAACCAGAGACTTTATTTATAACAACTGGTCTTCACCAAGAGCAGCATAGTGGTCCATAAACAATTATTTCCAGGCCCACTTGTGGGAAACCATCTTCTGACCTACATTGCTTTGCAATGGGTTCTGAATGTGATACAAATGGATTAAATCATTATTAGCATCACTATATTTTTTTAATGTCTTTATTGGAGTATAATCGCTTTACAATGTTGTGTTAGTTTCTGCTGTATAACAAGTAAATCAGCTATATGTATACATATATCCCCATATCCCCTTCCTCTTGTGTCTGCCTCCTATCCTCCCTATCCCACCCCTCTAGGTGGTCACAAAGCACCAACCTGATCTCCCTGTGCTATACAGCTGATTCCCACTAGCTATCTATTTTACATTTGGTAGCGTATATATGTTAATGCCCCTCTCTCACTTCGTCCCAGCTTACCCTTCCCCCTCCACGTGTCCTCAAGTCCATTCTCTACATCTGTGTCTTTATTCCTGTCCTGCCCCTAGGCTCTTCAGAACAATTTTTTTTTTTAGATTCCATATATATGTGTTAGCATATGGTATTTGTTTTTCTCTTTCTGACTTCATTCTGTATGACAGACTCTAAAATCTACAAGCATCACTATTTTTATTAAAGGTGAAATATGATAAAGAAGATTCATGCTTGTCAGTAAGGCTACTTAGCACTTTATGGTTTTCCTTTTCCAATGTACTTTTGCAAATAATAAACAGACAAATGATTCTACTGTGATGTGAATAGAAGTCACACAGCTGTAACTCCATGGACTCTGAATATGTTCCCTGAAATGTCAATTAATTTTGCTTCCTGAAGCATATTCTTTCACGTAGAGTTTCATCCATGCTGTGTGTTCTGCCTGGAATGATTAGAAGCCTGCTAAAGTGAACAAAAATAACAAAATAAAAACAGAAAAAACAACAAAACATAATAGCTTTTCAAGAGTGAGGCCAGAACTTGGAGTCTGTTTTCTTTCCATTTTCTATGTTTTAATTTATAGTGTAAATTAATCACCTTTCTCCCACCCCTTGATAAGAATGGTCTTTTCCACTCTATTAACCCCAGGTTCTAGAGAGAGGCAATTTCCTAACAGGTGAATTAAAGCTAGATAACATTACCTCAATGCCAAGTCATTTAATGTGTAATTGAAAAAAAAAAATTTTTAGGAGGGAGTAAGGCAGTGTCTTCTTCTTTTCTTTCTTTCCTTTTTTTTTTTTTTAACATTATAAAGAGTCTTTACAAACTAACTATAGACTCCCTACTTCCGGAGAGTGATTTGCCTATTAACAAGCACAACTCCCACTACCAGTACACGAAGAAATAACCCCCAATTTCCAATTATTTTTGCGGCTGACAGTTCACTGAACTGTTAAGATGCATTTGGCACCATTGTGTGGATGTGGTGAAGCCAGGCAGCCCTGTGTGCCTCTCTTTTTTATTATGCAGTAATTCGACTGTTCCACTAATGGAAGGAGGGAAAAAAGTTTGTAGAGAAAATGACATCCAGTGAAGCTCGCTTTGAAAAAATCACTGGCACAGAGGAATAAAGAGTAACCTTTTTGTCATGAACACTGTGAAAGGTTTTATGCGTTAACTAAGCTGCATAAAAAATGAAAAGTTGGAATCTCAAATTAGCTCAGGCGTAATTGTATGTTTGCCTGCAAATAATAAAGCAAATAGGTGGTTCAGACAAGCTCATTAGTCAATAATAAGGCCTTTCAGAGATGTACACAAGAGACACTCTGGACACAGATGAGCATGTCTAAGAATTCTGGATTCTGTGTCTCTGCTCCGTGAATTCATTGAAGATCCCTTGACAGTATTGGAAGAGTGAGAGCTCGCCCTTTTGTCCTTGAACTGGCTTCGCCTGAGAGCTCAGCTCTTCCTGTAGGCATTAATGTATTAGGCATCCTATAAAAGTTCCCTTGATTTATTTTTCTGGTGGAGAATTTAATTCCTCCTCCTCTTAAAATTAAAAACTCAATTTCGTCTCTCTGCTCCTTCCATCTTGCCCCAACACCCACAGTCTTTTCCCTTTTTCTTCCCACATTTTTTCTCACTCAACTTTATATCTTTAGTATTTTGTGTGAATGTGACATTTTTCTTTTTGCCTCTAGAATTTTCCCATTCTCTCTCCCCAGTGTGAATTGAAAATGGCAGTTCTTTATTCAGTGCACTGAAAATGACTGGCACTCTATTGCAGGTATGAATATAGCCAAATGTCTCCTTTTTTGGTCGCACAAATTCTTAGAAGCTTGAATGACCTTTGCGGTTTCTCCTTTTTCTTTTCTTTCTTTTTTTTTTTTTAACAGACACAGTAAAAAGAGTTTGGAGATAGGGATTCTTGAAGTTATCAGTTAAATGCATTGCTCCGATGGAAGAGAATTTTTTTTTAACCTGGGTTTTCATATGTTACTGGTTTATGCCTGATTTATATCTGATTAAATGTCTGCACAGTGGTTCTCTGGTTCTATTTCTCTTTTATATGGCAATTAACAAACATTGTATTATTTTTAGCAGATTTTCATGATGACCATATTTTTCAAAAAAAAATTCAGGATCTAGAATATGACAAAAGATTTTTGTGCCAATTCTGCCATTGAGAAGCACATCATTAGATTTAGATTGTGAGATAGTAACATGAATGCTGGAATCTTTCCTTGTTTGGGGGATGACAGTACATTTAAAATGAGGATCCATGAAGGTTTTCAGCATGGGGTTGTGGTATGGACAAAGTAGAAAGGCTTTATGTGCAATTTTTAACATACTAGTTATATCTCCATTTTTTCCTCTCTCAAAAGAGCATATTTGAAAGAAAATGAATGAAAGTGGCATTGTTCATGGTAGAGCCTTAAAGATACTGTTTTATTAAAAATCACATTTTGAAGTATTTTCCCTATTAATGTCTAATTACTTATATCACACACTATGATTTATCTTAAAGTACTTCACAGTTGTTATGAAAAATGAGTATGTTATGAACAAATGAGTATGTTATGACAACTTGGTTGACAACTGGTGCTTTAAGATATGGTCTCCTGTGTCAAGGAACATAATATAGTTTGAAATTATCTGTGATTCTCTATCTATTATTGCCAATGGAGAAAAGGACCAGGAAAAAAAAAAAAAGAAGGAAGAAATGACAATTTAAAAAGGCCCATTTCAAATGTAAGATTTTTCATTTTGCCAGTCTTGACTGCTCTGCCACCAACATTATTATTGTCATTAACATCATTAGTGTGATCATCGCCATCATCAGACCCTGCAAATCTGGATTCACACAAAAAAGACACTATGTGCCTTTGTTCTTGAGAGCCTTTGTTATACAGCATTTAAAACACACACACACACACACACACACACACACACAACCCAAACCAAAAAACAAACAAAAAACAGAAAAATAAGTTTCAACAAATACTTGGAAAATGTATTTTTAAATTGGTTAAATTACTTTTAAAATGAAAGTTCTTAGACTTCTCTAGTATACAGTTTATACAGCATACTATATTCATTATTAAGATGTGAAACATGTACACTAAAGTTGGAAAAGCAGAGTTTCAACAACAAAAAGAGCTGCTCCTTTTTATGAAATATTGGTGTGAGTGAAATTTTTTTAAATAGAACGATTTAACCGAAACATGCTTTTACATGAACTGGACTGCTCAATTTTAAATTAAGCTTGCAGCAAGTTATCTATTAAATAGGGCACATTTTTTTGGCAGTAGAAATAATTTCTTCCCAACCTTTTTAATATATGTTTTAGAATTTTTAATCCATATTTTCTTACATTGGATTTCCTTCAAGTTTGACATCCACTTAATGTGCAGTATCCTTGTTTCATTGTATAAACAGGGTATATGTAGCCAAACATGTACTTGAGGAGGTTCTGATTTCAATTCTCCAAACTGTTAAGGGATTCTGTAATACTTGTGACCCAGAATATAGGTATACACTTATGAATGTATTTAGGATCTTAGATGTGGAGAGTTGATGTTTTTTTAATCCTCCTCAGTTTACAGCACACCATCACCATTAATTCAGTTTATAGCACACCATCACCATTAACTCATGTAATAAGTCTTTCATCACCATACCCTACTCCTACAATTATGCCCTTCTTCCACATCCACTTTATTCTGTTTAATATGTACCTTTTTGTTTATATCTGTTTTTATAAGATGCATGTTTTGTTTGTCTGTGAATATGTTTAATGTCTATAAAGGGTTTGGTTTAACATTCTAGGTTTTTTAAAACTTTCTAACTAAGCACTATCTATTAAAGATCTATTAATTTTTCTGTGAACAGGACTGGATATTTAAAAGTTAGGAAGCAGCTGGCAAGCAAGCAGCCTTGACTTCTATTACAGAGGAAGAGAAGTCTTGGGACTGGAATACAGAAGCAGGTGTACATCAGAAACCCAGACTGATACATGAAACATCCAAAAGTATCATTACAGCATAAATATCATTGTGTCCAAATATGAAGTACACGGTAATATTTGGTAAAATTTCAGAGGAGAAGGAAATCAGTAAGGGATGGAGAAGTAAAAGAAATCTAGAAATTAAAGGGTCCAAGATTTAAAAATGCAACAGGAAAAGAGATTTAGGTGTTGGAAGTGGGGTGCAGGGAGAGGAGTGGCAATAGAGCAATACTGAGTAAAGGCAGAAACCTGCTGGCTGCATGATATAGGGTAGCGAGAAATAATGTAAATGATGCCTTGTAGCTCTATAGCAAGATTGGAAAAGTGGTTCTGCTATGGACTTATTCTGTGTCCTTTTGTTCATATCTACTTCTTTTTACTGGTTGCCCTCTTTCTCTACTATTATTGAGAGCTTCCCTTATGTGGCTGGGGAAGTGATAGCAAAAGATCCAGCCTCCATCCTCTATACAAATGGTGATCCAAGAAGAGGATGTTTTCTCACCAAGGGTCTGTTTGTATCTAAATTCATGGGTAAACTATTTTTGGTTCTCCTTGGATGTCTATTCCTTGGACTACGTGATGAGGACAAGGGAATGGAGTACCACAATTGATCAGGCCTCTACCACGTGCCCAGGTCTGAGATGAGAAGAAAGCATGCCCCGTGATGAACAATCCCACAGGAGACATGCAAATGGAGAAAGGGGGCAGTTCCTCCAAGGAAAGAAGGAGCTAGGCAGACAAGAGCAGCAAATATCTGTTAAAGCTTCCCACGTGATTCTCGCAACAGTTCCAAGAGGCAGGTAGGATTGGGATTCCCATTCTCATCCGTTGATGAGGATACAGTAGCTGGCCCAAAGTCAAATATATTTTCAGTGACCAAGCAAGAACTTGATCAAAGTCCACTGAAGGTTTTAGAGCCAGGAAATGAAATGATCAGAGTGATATTTAAGAAAGATTAGCAATTTAGAGATAAGCTCTAATAGAGTTTTGCTTTTGAACAAAATTTCTTTCCATTCTTTAAGTTTTTTTTTCTTCCTGTGTTCTTTATTTATTTATTTATTTATTTATTTATGGCTGTGTTGGGTCTTCGTTTCTGTGCAAGGGCTTTCTCCAGTTGCGGCAAGCGGGGGCCCCTCTTCATCGCGGTGCGCGGGCCTCTCACTATTGCGGCCTCTCTTGTTGCGGAGCACAGGCTACAGATGCGCAGGCTCAGTAGCTGTGGCTCATGGGCCCAGTTGCTCCGCCGGCATGTGGGATCTTCCCAGACCAGGGCTCGAACCCGTGTCCCCTGCATTGGCGGGCCGATTCTCAACCACTGCGCCACCAGGGAAGGCCTCTTCCTGTATTTTTACAACCTGTGAATTATATGACAGTTCTTTGAGGGTAAAATTTAGAAAATCAATGCCAAAAGCTTTTCATTATTCAGAAGAAATTAGTATGTATCTAGACCTTAAGCATACACAACACACACACACACTCCCTTTCTGTCTTATTCACACTCACAGATACAATCCTATTATGTTTATTGAAAGTTTATTGTGTTCCAGGCACCTCCCATATGGCTTACACATATTATCTCATTTAACCCTCATAAAATCACCTTATGATGCAGGCTCTACTGTTATGCACATTTTGTAAAGTCACACAGAGGTTAAGTACTTTGCCCAAGTTCATGTAGATAGTAGATTTTAGAGCCAAAATTCAACCCCAGCCTGATTGCTAAACAGATGTTCTTACCCACCAAACCATACAGCTAAATAATGTATGCATATGCAGGAAAAAATATGTGTACATTTTACTATATAGGTATATTTCACGTAATTTATTTGTGATTGCTAATGCCAGACAATCTGTAATCAACTTAAAACACCTATTTATTCCATTGGAACTCAGAAAATTCTTTAATTTAGTATTTCACAATTTATGAGAATAAATGGACACACACAGATCTGGACCAACATAAATTTCATTGCCAATAGATGACCAATTCCAATTCTTCCTAAATACATAAAGCCTAAATTAGTCATGAAGGAATATTTCAGATGTCAAATAGTCTGATATTCACAAACACATTGCCCTATGTACCATTCTATGACTTTATCTGTTACCTAAACACCTCTGCGAGGACTGAAATCTCACTAAATGTACTTTTCTTTTATTTTTTAAAA
This sequence comes from Mesoplodon mirus, assembly GCF_964341445.2. Lineage (NCBI taxonomy): Eukaryota > Metazoa > Chordata > Mammalia > Artiodactyla > Ziphiidae > Mesoplodon > Mesoplodon mirus. Next base: position 57,304,158 of record NC_138989.1, on the reverse strand, counting down.
AATTATCTTTCATGTTTCATTCTGAATATAATTGTTCTTGAGTTATAATATATAAGGTCAGCACTTAGCAGCTGGAAAATAACATTTTGATGGTAGCCGAGACTAGGGAAAGAAACTCTCCAATGGATCCTGTCAATATTCAGCTGACAGAGGCTACTCCTCCTTGTTTCAGGGGAAGATTTTCAATCTGACTGCAGGTAGCTGCCAAAACTTTTGGATGAATAGGGAAGAATACAATCAATCACCCAGATGTTCCACCTGCAGGAGCCCATGCACTCAGCTATTTAGAAACAGCCAGGTGCCCAGAACATGAAGGCAACACATCTGGAAGACGTGTGTGTGTGTTTGTATGAACTTTTTGAGGAGACGTATTGATGTCATGTTGAAACAATTATTAACCCCTCCTGCACCCATCTCTGAGATAAAGCATATATGATATAGTTTAGAGGAGTGTTTATGTACAGTCCATATTATATGTTGGTTTTATTGACAAAATGTGGGTAATTCTATCTCAGCATATGTATGAAGGCTGATTGTCTAATGCCCAACCCTATTTGGATATCTAATATCGAATATTTCATCCTGGTAATGATTAATTAAACAATATAACCACCTCTACTTTTTCTTGGCTTCCCCCATCTCCATCCCAACTTCTAACAATTTATAATCTAGTCATCTAGTCCTAAATGAATTCAAATGACCAATAAATACAGATAAGAAAACATGCCTTACCTCCCTAGTTACTCAGGATATGTGAATTAAAATAACAAGATACAATGCAGGGATTTTAAAGAGGGAGAAGATATGGTCAGAATGCTTTTTAAGTTTAACTCAAGATGTAAATCATACAGATCTGATTTTGAAAAACATGAACAAACTATAGTAATTTAGGACATAGAAATATAATATCTGGGAACAGTGAAATAACGAAAGCTGGTAGTGTGGTCCTAATCTTGGATACATTGGGGTATCAGAGTCCCAGTCTTAGATGGATAGAGGTAGTGAGCAGGTTGTGAAGACAGGAACATGGGATCAGAGAATGAGAAAGGTGTACTGTTACTGAACTTGGGGCATAAAGGGAGGAGGATAGAGGCATGTTGATTGGGCTTAGGGTAGTGGCCACTCACTCCACACTACAGAGGGTGGTGATATGGTCTGTGGTAAGGAGTCGGCTGGGAGTCAGGGGGCCCAGAGGCAGGGCTGTGTTCTGCAGCTGATATACTCTAGGCTCCTGGACAAGTCTCTATACAGAATGACTGAGGTCCAGATATCAGTAATCTTTCCCCACCACCCAGGATATGTTTGTAACGGGCTTTAAGTTTTATTGTCTGGAATTCACTTAGAAAAATAATGTTATTATTTGGGAAAGTACCTTGGTAAGAGTAAGAGAGAAAGGTGAGATCCTAACTGGGTTTGTAGAAACCCAAACCAAAAATGAAACAACTACATCGCTCTGAGTTAGAAAGAAATAGAAATTGAGATGGGAGAGAGAAGAGGTATAAGAAGCGGGAAGGAGAGAAGAGCCAGTGAGAAGACACAGCGTTGATGCACAGCAGGTGAAGTGACCAGTTGCAAAAAATCCCTGGGTGGGTTAAAAAAATTGAGAGAGCAAGGCTACTTGAAAGGCTAACATTCATTTTGAAGTTGTTTGCAATTCTATAATGTTGGCTTTCCTTCCCTTTCCTCAAATCATCGACAACATTTGATGCGATTTTTAGAGGGAACTGAGAAAGGAGTTTAATTCCATACCTGGGTTGACGTTATGTAGAAGGTAGAGTATACCTGCAATGGTGTGAAGCAAAACCTCCAAGCAAGAGGTCACCATTAGGACATATTCTGCCCCCCCCCCCCCATATTTCCAATAATTTGGAGAAAATCTGGTAAGGGCTTTGTATTTTCACAGGATACTGAACGGAGTTTGAGCCAATTGGATAAGTTCTAGATAAAGATTCTAAAGGTCAGGGAGCCATGAACTAACATCTAGGCTACTTCATAGGTCAGGTGCCCTATTCTCTTCTTGTTAAAATAATAAATTATTTTTCTCCTTTAAGAAATAGATTTAATGCAACATCTGGGCACCGTGATAAATTGTCTGAAATTAGTGTGGGCCAAATAGCCATCATGAATAGTCTTAAATAAATCGAACCAAAGTAAAAAATATCTAAGGAGATAGTATGTTCCATCTTAAGAGAATGTACAAGTTTTGAAAAATATGCTGTGGTTTTCAGAGTCTTGTTCATTGCAACATGTAACATTGACTAGTCATAGGTGATGATGACACCATAACTAGTTCTAGAGAGCCAAAGCAAAAATAGTATTAGAAAAGAATTTAAAGAACTTGGAATACCAGAGAGACTCTCCAGAGAACTAACTGCTCTGTTACTGTAAATTTGTACTCAGGGACTCAGTATTTATTTGACAGTAATAGAAACATAGTGATGTTAGAACCAATAGCTCCTGATGATTTCTTTTTCTTATAGGTACAAATCTAAAAGTATCCAGTTGTTTACTTATTCATTCTCAAGCATTTATTGAGTATTCATTATGTGTCAGACATTGTGACACAACACTGAGAATACACAGATAAATAAAATGTGGTCCCTATCCTTGGGAGCACATAGTCTAATGAAAAGAGAGCAGGCAAACAATTTTAATGGAATTAACAAGTGGTGAGGCTTGGGCAAAGTTTCAGTGGGAGCATTGGTAGAGAGAGGTACTGACTCTGCCTGGGGAAGACAGTCTTCCTTCAAAGAGGAGGTTACTTATAATAAAAGCACTATAACCAGAATCAGGGGCTTAGGGTATCTTCTAGGAAAAAAGACAGGTTTCAGGAGCTGAAATGAAGCATAGACATATAGAAGGCCTAATTTTATTAGTGAGCATTATATTTCTCTCCACTGTTCCTACCACAGAAAAACATAATTTGGTTGAAGACAAATATCCTAACAATCATATCTACCACTAATATGTTGCATATTATACTAGGTAATGTAAGCTAAACTGTTATAATAAATAGATCCCAAATGTAGTGACTTAAGGAAGAGTTTATTTCTTGTCTGTAATTCCAGGACAGGTATCCCATGTCAGGAGGCAGCTCTTCTCTGCACAGAGATTCAGGGAACTAGGCTGCTTCTGCCTATGGCTTTGTCATACCCCCAATTTTTTGTCAACAGTATAGTTAAGATGAGTCATCATGTCTGGGTTCAAGAGTAGAAGGAGGGAGAGAGGATGAAGTAGGCATGCTGCTACCCTAAAGCCCCCCAAAGAAGTACAGTATTTTATCCACATTCAGTTGGCTAGAAAACAGTCTCAGTGCAGCATCTAACTACAAAGGGGGCTGTGAAATGTAATCCAGTCATGTGCCCGGGAAGGAGAGACTAGGTTTTGGTGGCTAGCAAGTATTCTCTGCCATAAATACAAAATTGAAATTGATAAAAATTTAAACAGTCTACACATTCTAAGTGGGTCTAAACCTATAAGATAAAAATTTATCTTATAGTGTATAAGTACCTTCATTTAGGCCAAAAAATAAAAAAAAAAAAAGAATTGCACAAGTACAGAATAGGAAAAACGAATTAACAATGTTCATACAAGAAAAAGAGCTGGAGATTTTGCTTGAAGACTAATTTGAGCCCACAGTTTGATGTGGTTCCTAAAGAACAAACACAAAATCAAACAAAAAAGCAAATACAGTTGTAGACTGCATCAGTACAAGTGTACAGGAAGGAAAGGAATTGATCCAGAAATACTTAATTCAGAGTCTTTTAATAGTGTTCTGGCATTATTTTGAAGAGGCCCGTGAGTGAACAGAAAGAGTCCAGGATGACAAGATGACAGGGAGCTAGAAACTGTTATTTGAGGATGAGTACTAAAGAATCCAGGCTCTGTCCTTGAGAAGAAATAGCATGATGAGGGAAGGCTTTGTGTGTGTGTATGTGTGTCAGCGGGGTGGGGGGCGGAGGGCGGATAGGAAGTGGGGAAGGGTATGTACTAATGTGGTCTTTAAAACTCAAAGAAATTGGGCTTCCCTGGTGATGCAGTGGTTGAGAGTCCACCTGCCGATGCAGGGGATACGGGTTCGTGCCCCGGTCTGGGAAGATCCCACATGCCGCGAAGCTGCTAGGCCCGTGAGCCATGGCCGTTGAGCCTGCGCGTCCGGAGCTTGTGCTCCGCAACGGGAGAGGCCACAACAGTAAGAGGCCCGCGTACTGCAAAAAAACAAAAAAAACAGAGAAATTTAAAGTTTAAGTGCTTGAAGTTTAGCCATATGGAAGAGAAAGTAGATTCATTCTCTTCTGCATCATGTAACCAAAAAAGGAACATTTTGGCTTAGTATGACAAAGATCTGAATGATAATTGAAGCTCTCCAAGAATGTTGGAATAGGCTGCTTAGAGAACTATTGAGATTCAAATCACTGGAAGTACTTGATCAGAAGCTGAGTGACCTTCAAGCCTGCTGTAGAGAAGATTTTCTTGCAGAGAGGGCTAGATGATGTTTAAAATATTTTCTAATTCGATGATTCACTAAATTTGGCATTATTACTATGGCTGTTCTAGATGATTCAAGCCAAAATAAAATTCCTGTTGAGCCATATGACTGAAGGCCACCACTGTTAACTTGGCCAAAAGGCATGAACAGTGTGTCCAACATTGTAGATGCTCCCTTTCCCACTGGAAAAGCACTTTTGCAATCATCTAACTAGCAGCTTTTTTCATGAGACACCATTTTGCTTGAAATCAAACATGACAGACAAATTATGATTATTCAGACTCGAGAATTTGGCAGATATTTTCTGAAAATGAGCAATTTAAATCTGTCACTTCAAGAAAACATGAACAATATTTATTGCCAGTGAAAACATTTGAGATTTTAAACAAAAATTGGCAGTATGAACCCTTTATATCTGCCACATGACCATGATAGCGTCCCAATACCTAAAGAACTTTCTGATGAGGTCAGTGGTGATATTATTAACAAATATAATTTCAAACAATATTGTATAAGGAAATGTGTCAACATTTGGATGATCTGTATAACTCAATGAGCCAGTATTTTCCAAATGGCCAATACATTATGTTATAAAATCCTCATGGTTAAAAAATCTGCTCAAAGTACACAGTAAACCAATGAATTTTTATGTAGAGTACAAAAATCATTGATAGGGTTTGGATTCCACTTTGTAACTAACTTTAAAGAAATAACCATTTGTTGAGTTTTGGTGTAGTATCAAAGACGAATATCTAGAATTATCTGAAGTTGCTATTAATATACTCTTCCCTATTTCACCTACCTCTCTGAGGCCAAATTTTCTTCAGGTACTATAAAATGTACTATTTTCTTCATGTACTATAAAAATCACACTTTGCAGTATTTAATGCAAAAGCAGCTATAAGAATCTAGTTGTCTTCTACTAGGGCAGACATAAAAAAGGTTTGTAAAAATGAAAACAATGACACTCATCTCCCTAAATTATTTTGCTTTGGAATGTATAGTTACTTTTCATACAAATATATTACTTATACTGCATAAATATGTAATGGATTTATTATTGTTCCTGTAAATGACTTAATAAATATTTTAAAAACTTATTTAATGGCTAAAACAGTAGATATTTTAAAGTCTCTTTCATTTGTACTACCTCATCTAATACTTTCAATAACCATGAATATGAGTATTATTATCATATTTTACTTTTAATAATTTTACTTTTAATAAAAGGAAGAAAATACAAGATCAGAGAAGTTATGGGATGTGCTCACAGTCATATAATAAATTATAATTCCAATTTAGAATTCCAATTTAGATTCTCTAGCTCTAGATAGACTTTATGCTTTCTTTTAAGAAAAGCTCAGACCAAACCAGAGAAAGCAGAGAGGACAGTGGCTGAAGAGACACCTGGGACAGCTACACTAAGGAGGAAATTTAAGGAAATCATTACAGTGAACTTGCAGCACTTGAGAAGTGTAATTAGAAAACAATTTGACTTATTCCTCCAATGCCCATTCAAACACATGCTGCAGGACTAATATTTTTCTTTACCTTTGATTGGAAACTAAGGCATGTTCCATGACTTTCTAGATCTGAGGCTATAAAAGTGATTCCAGCTCAGTAATTAGTGTCTAGTACAATAATGAAAAAGTAAAACTTCTCTTGAAATTACAGCTCCTCTGCCTCCCTCTCCCAAGACTAGGTCTTGCAAAGAGTGAAGTTGCTGTGGTTCTTCACCTAGTGCTATTCCTCTTGTTTATCTTCCTTAATATGAATTATAATGGGTTGGGGTTTGGGGAGGAGAAGAAGGAGAGTCAGTGGCAGCAGGAAAGTTCTTACTTGACTGGAAGTATCACTGTGATCTGAGTTTTCTTTACCAAAGGCTGATTCTTTCTCTCATAGGAGTGTGTCTGTGGGTCTTGAGAACTCCACCTTTTCCCCCCTCCTCCCAATCTGAGCATCTCTGATCATCAGGTTCCTCAAAATGGGTAATTACATTTTTTCCCAGCTGGTCACTTAACTTCCAGGCATTCCATGGTGCACATTCTGCTTTCTTTTTCTTGAGTCCTTCACAGTTTTTAGGTTTTCATGGCCCTCTAGATGGGGATCCAAGACAACATTGTATTATCTCTCTGAAAATCTCTGGTTCACATATTTCCTGCAGGAAGCCTTGCATGTGTGACCCCTCACTGGTGGGAATGCAGTAATTTCACAAACCACAGTGCTTTATCCAACTGCTCTTATTTAATACTTATCCATGTTGAGTCAGACACCAGTTCACAGCATCCTCCAGATTTTAGGAGACACATTTCAAGGTTGTTAAAAGTTCCAACTGAGGGCTTCCCTGGTGGCGCAGTGGTTGTGAGTCCGCCTGCGGATGCAGGAGACACGGGTTTGTGCCCCGGTTCGGGAAGATCCCATATGCCGCGGAGCGGCTGGGCCCTTGAGCCACGGCCGCTGAACCTGCGCGTCCGGAGCTTGTGCTCCGCAACGGGAGAGGCCCCAACAGTGAGAGGTCCGCATACCGCAAAAAAAAAAAAAAAAAAAAAAAAAAGTTCCAACTGAATTACCTCTTTTGTAGACCTCAGTTTAAGGGCAGGTATTTCTCACACTTAATCTTGGTGTGTGTGTTGGAGAGAGTGTTAGTTATATTCAAAGCACAACACCTCATCTGAGCTCCAAATCTGGATGAGAGTGAGGGTTAAGAACTACAAGCCTGGGAATTTCCTGGCAGTCCAGTGGTTAGGACTCCGCGCTTTCACTGCCGAGGGCGTGGATTCAATCCCTGGTCAGGGAACTAAGATCCTGCAAGCTGAGAAGAGTGGCCCAAAATTAAAAAAAAAAAAAAAAAAAAAAAAAAAAAAAAAAAAAAAAAACTATATCCCAATTTCAGAGAATCCTTTAAAAATTCTACAGAGGAACTTTCATGTCACTGTGAAATGTAGCATCTATGGGGACATTGAAGTGGTTTGATTGCTAAAATACCCATTTTTCTTCACTTTTTGTTGTATCCACACCCTGTGTGAAGTGACTTTGTAGTTCATATTGATATTATCAGAAGGTGGAATCTATTCTTTTGTAATCTCCACTGATCTTGTAATTTGCTTTGGCCAGCTGATTGTGGTGGAAATGACAGAGTGCTGGTTTCAAGCCTGGAACTCAACAGGTCTTGAATGGTTCTGTTCTCTCTGGTACCTTGTACCACCATGTGAACAAACCCAGGCTAGCCTACTGGAAGATGGGAGAGCATTAGAAGAAGAGTTCAGTTGTCCCAGCTGTGACCATCATAGACCAGCCTAGAGTCAGCTAGTTAATTAAATAGGGAACTATTTTGCTATACTATACTCATAACACTTCTGACACCAAGTATGTGGGGTTCTTCCTGACGTCAATTAATTTTACAACTCTCTGGACACCAACTAGGTGTCCTACAATTCAATTCTGACATTAAGTACCTAGAGTTAGTACAGATTCCACAGGTTAAGGACTCAGTCCTGTAAGACTGCCCCCCATTCCAGACACCATTTACAAGTCCCAGGTTGTCACCTGTACTTCTGACTAACTAGCTATAAATCTGTGGTTCCCACAACCCTCTCTCCAGGTTTGAAAATTTGCTTTAAGGGCCCACAGAATGCAAGGAAATGCTAACTTATATTTACTGATTTATTTTAAAGGATACAAGTGAACAGCTAGCTGAAGAGTTACAAGGGGCAAGGTCTGGAAGCGTCCTGAGTATAGGACCTCCTGTCCCCATGAGTTGGGTTGTGCCACCCTCCCAGCACGTGGATGTGTTCATCAACCTGGTAGCTCTCCAAACTTCATAGTTCAGGGATTTTTATAGAGGGTTCGTCATGTAGGCATGATAGACTATTAATTAAATCTCCATCCTCTCTCCCATCCCCGGAGGTCGTGGGGTAGGGCTGAAAGTTCCAAGCTTCTAATCATGGCTTAGTCTTTCTGGTAACCAGCCTCCATCCTGAAGCTACCTGGAAGCCCACCAAGAGCCGTCTCCTTAGAACAAAAGACTCTTCTATCACCAAGGATATTCCAAGGGTTTTAGGAGCTCTGTGTCAGGAACCAAAAACAGAAACCAAATATGTAGTTCTTACTATGTCATACTAATGTACATGTGAGCGAGCTGGACAAAGAATAGCAGAGTTGCCATCATGACCCACCACTGACCACAGATACATGAGTAAGTCTAGCTGAGATTGGCACTGCCTACCTAACCCACGGACTTGTGGACAATACTTAAAGCTTGTAGTTTAAAGCCACTAAGTTTGGGGGTGATTTGTTATGTAGCAATAACTAACTGATACAGGTTTCAGTGAGAATCAAGACTAAAATAGTTTTATTTTGATATCCTATTACAGTAATATGTAACTTGAAGGATGAAAAGAGTTGAATAAGCAGGGGAAGGAGAGGAAGAATATCACAGACTGGGGAGAAGGGACAATAGTAAGAAAATGAAGAGCAGTTAAAATATATACAGTTCACCCTTAAACAATATGGTTTTGAACTGTGCAGGTCCACTTATAAATGGGTTTTTTTCCAATAGTGAGTACTACATTACTACACAGTCAGTGGTTGGTTGAATTCTATGATGCAGAATCACAGATATGGAGGGACTGCATATACAGAAGTTTGACTATAAGTTATATGGGAATTTTCTACTACGGGGAGGGTTGTTCAAGGATCAACTGTATTTATTCAGGAGTCAGTGGATAGGCTAACGTGAAGATAAAACTTTACACTGGGGAGCAGAAGGAGAAACAGGCTAGAAAAGTGAATGTGAGTCAGACTGTAGAGATTTTGACTTTGGGGTGGGAGATTTTGTTGTCATCCGATATACAATACCACTGAAGGTATTGACTGTGGTTTGCTCCATCCCCATTTCTTATTTTTCTCTTTCATTCTAGCCACTCATTCCTATATTGTCTGCTAAAGTAAAGTTCAGGGTCAATGGAGGCACCTCTATTTTATTCCACAGGGTACTGACTGGCAATAAAGAGAATATTCTCAGTGTGTTTCCTTGTGAATACACCCCAGCCTACATTTTATGGCTCGAAGCACACTTTGACAGAAGATGAGCCAAGATACTTCTATTCTGACCAAAGAGAAACAGATGAAAGAAATAATTTCCTCTAAAAAAGAAGACAAATTAAAAAAAAATCTTCCCGTTTAAGTGAAAAAGGTAAAAAGATGTTTTGTTATTCATGAGAAGCATTAAACCTTTCCTTCCTTCTTGAAGAGTCATGTGAATTTTAGTAACCACTAGATGGCACTAGTGTACAGCATTTGAAATTATTAAAACAAGAGTACCTATGGTGTGGTCAGAGTAGAAACAGAGGTTTTGCTCTGATGCAGCCTGCTTCCTCCCCCACCCAGAGTCAAGAGAGGTGTAGAAGAGAGAGCTTAAATCTCTTTTGTGTTTTTTTGACTTATAAAGAAAAATGAACATGGCAGAAGTGTTCCTGATTAGATCGGGAGAAAAAGGATGATGCATTCTTGCTGGATGAATCAGGAGAGATGATATTCTGTCATTCTTCAGATATAGACCTGAAATACTATCTTTAAATTTATGGTTGTGGTACAAGCCATGCTTCTCTGTTTACCCAGTCAGTGGATTTGGGTGAAGCATGTATAGTGTGTTTTCCAATTGGTTACTTTATCACACTGACGATTTCAGAAGATATAATAACTCTTACCCTTCTGGGTGAAAAACATGGATCTCACAAGTATTCTTATCAGATCACTATAGTTTGATTCATCTTTATGAGAGTTGGCTGCCTGGTTGTTCATTGCTGCCTCCAACTCATCAGGACATTCTCAGATAATGCAAAGGGTGATAGCACCTGTGAACATCATCAACAACCATATCTAGACCAGTGTAGGACACATCCTCAAAAAAAAAAAGAAAGAGAGAGAGGGAGAGAATAGCAAACGAGCAAACAAACAAAAACCTTAATAATGCAAGACGGCCCAATGGAGGGCCAGCGGAACTGATAATCTTGTCTGACCTGTGTCCCTTATTTCTCTGGCCCTGGAGCTATTATCAACATTTAGAACCACCTAGCAATACACAACTCCCTTTCTGGAAGGTAAGATGCTGGCAATCTGGCAGTTACAGCTCTGGCAACCCCATTAGCTTGTCACCACTGTGCTGATGCTGATCTCTTTTGGGTCTCATCTAATCTGGCCTTTCAGTAGCCTCAGCTTTTTCCTGTTTAGCCTAAGCTGTTGTAAGCACATATTTTGAAGTATCGCCAGATCTGATATAAAAGGGGCATCTGTCCTAAAGAAGATTAGGGTGGCATCAGGGAGCCCCAATAGAGCAAAAGGAAAATAGTGGATTAGGAATAAAGGGAAATCAGAAACAGAACTGTATGTGCTGGGACAGTGCAATGTCAGAGAAGGAGCTCTGTTTAGTGTCTGTGGTCCTATGCCTTTGACCTCCAGGATGGCATCCTTTGGTCCTCTTTTTGGTTAGTTGGAGCTTTTATGCTTTTCCAAGTGTTCTTATCAAATCATGCCTTGGGAAGAGGATTGATAAACTAATTTCAACTGAAAATTTCCATTTTAACAGGAGACAATGCAAGAATTTCATAAGCAGTGTAATCAAATTCTGATGGTAGGAATGTAAGTTTTTGCAAGCAATGCCAGTGATATCTTCCTCTGTGAAGCCATCATTTAGGCTACCTACTTATTTTTTTTTTTTTGCAAAACTATCCCTGACCACATAAATTAATGTACCACCAGGAGCCTAGTTAGTTTCTTGGTTTCCATAGCACCAAATATGCTCAATTTGATTAGGAAAGAGAGGGGCTGAATTACTGGTACACTGCCAGAACTGGAGTTTGGGGAGGGACACATATAAGAACGTGAAATATCAAATATATTAAAAATTATACATGAGAAGCTTGAGAATCATGTGCATCACAGTCTCTCAAACTTCTGGTTATGGGTTAAGCATGTTACCAGGCCTCATCAATCATAGTATCTGGCATATAACTGGTTTACAATCCAAAACCAGCCAATTAGAGTTCTTTCCTGGGATTTTATATATGGAAAAATGATATCTCTTTCTCTGGAATAGCAAAGCTGGGATGATGCAAACCTGGAACTTTTGGTGGTCTTGCTACTTCCTCTCCTCAATCAATACATGAAACAAAATTGTCTGAAGTTACAATGAATGAGGCTGCAGAGAGAAACAGGGACGTGAGATGAGCAAAGGGAAAGATAATGAAGTAGTTCCATCTCTGATCTTCCCAATTATATAATCCAATGCAATCCCTTTTTAGCTTAAAGTATTTGAGTTGGGTTTCTTTTACTGGCAAGCCTGAGAATATTGACTAATATATTCCCAACCAGTCCAACTGGGTCTTCTAATGTGGCACATATGTTGCTACTAGGAATTTCATTAAGTAAATTATTTTACACCTCTGGCTCAACTTGCCATCTTATTCTAATAGAGACAATAGTCAATGTCTTTAGAAGAAAATATAACTACAGTTCAAATTTTGGTCATCTTGACTCATGATCATTTTATGACCTGAAGCACATGTATTAGTTGTCCCAGCAAGAGGTATTATTTAGGATGGAATCAAATAATATTTGCAACAATTTACCACATTTTCATAGGGGAACTTAGATTGAATGTGTTTTTCATCAATTACTGGGATTTTTTTCTTAACTACCATGATGATTGGCAGTGTGCTGAGCTGGAAAACGTTCAGGTGTTTTCTCCTAACAAGAACCAAAAGTAGAATGGAAGGGGGATTTTTAGAGTCCAAGGCAGCTTAAGCTTAACAGCAGCAAGATTAGAGGAAAGAAAAACATGCATCAGCAGGAACTAGAAGGTAACTTATTGTTTTTTGGCCCCATAGTCTACTCCCTAAGCCCCCTGCCCAAACCTACCCCTCCACAGTAAAATGCAGGGACCTTAAGTCCAACTTAGCCAACGTCACAAAGCAAGTTTGCAAAGAACCAGGACTCCCTGTCTTCTTTTGATACACTAACTTGTACATACAAACTTGTTTTAAAATAAATTGTATTGTTATCGCTTAAGGGCATTATTTTCCCAATTAATGAGCCCCAATAATAGGTGAAAAATGGAGGCAATCTTTATATAAACATAAAAGGAAAGAAAATGGTGCATTCATAGCTTATCCTTTTTCCAAAGCACACATCATAATTTTTTTCCTGTCCCCTGGAATGCCTTAGTTTTCTGATTCTGTGCCACTGCTTTTGTTGTTTGCATCTCTTGGAATAGTCTTCCTATGCCTCAGTCCAGTTCAACACACATGTAGTGATCACCTTTTCTGTGCCAGACACTCTCAACACTGGTGATGTCTGACAGAAACAGAATGTAAGCCACACATGAGATTTAAAATTTTCTAGTAGTCACACAAAAATTTTAAACAGTAGAAATTAATTTTAAGAATATATTTTATTTAACCCAATATATCCAAAATATTATTATTTCAGTATGTAATTGATATAGAAAATTGCTAATGGTGTATTTTATATTCTTCTTTTTGTACTAAGTCATCTAAATCTGATATGCATTTTATACTTATAGCACATCTCAGTTTTGACAAGCTGCATCTCAAGTAATTTATTGCCATAAGTAGCCATTGGGCAGTGTAGATGAAAAGACTTACAGTATTGTCAAGTCTTACCAGTTTCTCAAGATCAAAATAAAACTTCCTTTTCCCATCATATTTTTTCCTATGTTTTGCAGGTCAAAAATATTTCCTACTCTGAGCTAATATTTTTGTTATGTGAAAACTCTTTTTGCCACAAGTACCAAAAAAGATCCAGGCACCACGCTAGATCTTAGGAAGGCCTCTACTTCTTCCTTGAGTCCTTGGAACACTTTGTGTGTATCTCTTGAGTACCTGTATACTGTTATACCTCATCCTATGGTTTACTTAGCTTAAGTACTTTACTGGTGGATAAAAAATCTCCCCACAGGAGCTGTCTCTTACTTATACCTGTACAATTCATCCCATCTTACCTGTGGTAGACTATTAATACAAGGGTGTTGAATTATGTAGATACGATAGCATCAAATCATGTATATTATATCTCTCCATTTAGAATGTGAACAGCTTGAAGGAAGAGTCCATATCTTATTATTCTCTGTGTGCTCTCAGAAACTCATAAGGAAGAAATTTGTACAAAGAATATACTTGCCAAGTATTTGTTGATTGATTTTGATCTCCATCTAAGATAAGGCAGGTATTTTCCTATCCTGAAGCATGGTAGAGTCGGAAGGAGATGGAGGTCTGTTTCGCATTAGGTGTTTGCCAAATGGGCTTTGTTACCAACCACCCTATGTCTCTGGGTAACATGATTAATTTCCCAGAATTTTTTTTCTTAAAGCCAGAATTTATTTCTAAAGTTAAAAAATGTTCAAGAGATTTTAAAAATTCCCCAAAGGCCGAAAGATGTCATATATGCCCCACAGATTTAATATACGATTATATTGAGGTTGTGTCTGTTGGTTCCTCCACTGCTAAGTTTTCTAAATTGCCTGTCCTATAAAATTAGATTTGTATGGAGTACAGATTTAGTGGAAAGAACATAGGCTTTAAACTGAGGAAGACCTGGATTCTAATATTGCCTTTGCTCTCTCCTACTTATATAGTTACAGTTATTTCACCTTTTTAAACCTCAATTTTCTGTACCATGATATTTATGTAAATTGTTCTAATGATGGCATGAACTTATGAGTTCAAAACCCTTTACCAATATCTGACATATGAACCATAAATGTGTAATAAATACTGTCTTTTTTCCTTATATCTTGGCAGAAGAAACATAATTAGTTAATGAATGATAAGCTGGGGCAGACCTACCAAGTAGGTCTGTCTAAGTTCTGGTGCTATACTATTTTGCTTTTTTATGACTTCCCATGTGGCCTCAGGCAATAATGCAGCTGCAAGGTATATGTCCATAAATCTAGAGGAAAGTCTCTTGAAGCAAGTCTCAGAGCTCTGACCAGGACACCATCCAGCTACTTGTTGAAGACAGTGAGAAAATGCTGATCAAATTTGTAAGTGGTGCAAAGCTAGGCTAAATATCTAATATGAATATCTAATATGCCAGGATCAAAGCTCAAAAAGGTCTTTAGATGCTGGTGTAATGGTCTAAATTCAATAATATGAAATTTGTAGGGAATAATGTGAGGTCTTGAACTTTAGTCTGAAAACTCAATTGAAGGAGATGTAGTTTAACCATAGATCTGTGAAACAAATCTCAGGGGGGTGGTCTTAGCTGACTATAAACTCGATATGAATCCATAGTAAACGAATTGTTCAAAAAGTGAAGTCAGTCTTAGGTCACGTTCATGGGTGTTTAGTATCCAGGATGAGAGAAGATCATTCTGGTTCTCTGTGCTTGCTGGATGATACCTAGACTTTTACATTCTATTTTGGGTGCTACACTAAGAGGAACAGACACAGAAGAGGGCATGCTCATCATAGGGTAAAAGCATCTGGAACCACTCCTCGGCTCAAGCACTCATTCAGTACATTTTCACTAGTTCCTCCTGTGTTCCAGGCACTTCTCTTGGCTCTTGGGATACAACAGCAAACACACCAGAAAAGTAATTCCAGAGGGAACTGAGAATTAGCCTGTAAAAGCGAAAACTTGGCAAATATGTGTTATTTTATAATATTTGAAGGACGTAGCATCATTCTGAATGATCACAGAGCTAGTGCTAATGTATGTATGTTAAAATAGTGTAGTGTCTAGGCCATGACTTTCCATCAATTAAAAGCATCCGTGGACGGAATGGGTTGCTTTGCAACTGGGATATACAGAGTAACTTGACTGATCTCTTATAAAAGAGTCAAATATAGTAAAATCCTGTGATAATAAACTCCATGAGAATAGGGATTAAAATATAATATACTTGACAATTGGTCCCTTTGTCCATTCTTTTCTTCAACATGGACTGGCTAAATTTGTTATCTTTTAGAGGTGGAGGGAATGGAGAGATCACTGGGCTGTAAACAGGGGAGGGAAGTTAAGTAGGGAAATAGGAGGCAACCCATCCAGGGAAGCAGGACTATATTCTGGTCCAATCTCTCCTGACCAGACCTAAGGAACAGGTGCCATTTCATTAAATGATTCCAGGAATTGCTACAGCAATCTTAGATGTCTCAGCCAGCCCCAAGCCCTGAATGGTCTCATTAATATTAATCTGGAAGAGATAACCACCATCAGGTGGCACTAAACCATAACTGGGATCTGGATAGATCCAGATTATGCCACCAAATGAAATGCCACACTTGTTATTTCATTAACTTCACAATAATCAGCCTAGACATTTTATGTGATTGGAAATTTTGAGTTCACTTTTCAAATTATGGAGGGATTTTATCATATCAAAAACATTGCTGGACTGCATTACCACTAAACTTTTATCTAGACCTCTGTTTACCTAACTGTCCTCATCCTGTGGTGATCCAGTCATCCCTTAGGACCCAGTTCAAATGCTATGTTGTAACGTCTAGTCTGAATCAGAAATAATTTTTTCTTTATTTGTATTTGTATAGTATTCTTTCACGTTTCCCCACAAAGAGTTAATAAGTTTCATTACATTTCCCCATCCCATCCCCAATACATTCATCAGCAAATATTTGCCAAGTAACTGCTCTTGTCTAAGCAAAAGGAGAAGGAATTGCACCTGATACTAAGGGACTTTCAGGACAGTTGGGCAGATCAGATCAGATCAGCATGGTCCGCAGAAGTACTGCTGGGTGGGACTCCATAATGTGGGGCTGAGAGGTGCATTGCTCAGCGGTGGGAGAGGTTTGTGGGGCAGAGGAGCAGGACTCCTCCTTGCTCAGGTTACTCTGCTGGGGGCTCCCAGGTCTTTCACAGTATTATTCTGTTACATGACCTTGTTAAGAGTGGACTGAAGTGGTGGTAGGTGAGAATATGCATATATATTTACATTTATATTTCAACATTTCAGGCTATGGGGTCAGGATTTCAGGGCAATGCCATGCAGTTATCATATATTATACCTTAGCAACTATAACTACATTAAAAAACAAAATTCACCTGCTATTGAAAAGTATTATTAGCTTGACAGTTAAAGTACCAAAAAACTATTGTCAGTATAGATGCCTTTAAACACAGAAATTTGAAACAGGATCATTTCCCCAAACATTGTTTACCTTTTTTTTTTTTCCAAATTCAAGGCTTTGACTTTATATATATATATTTTTGTGTGTGTGTGTGTATGTGCTTTCATCTCCTGGTTTATTAACTAGCCACAGGCTACATCAGTGACAGAGGTAGTCTCATTTCTCTAATATTAGTTTTCTTTTTTTAAAAAATTATTATTTATACAGCAGATTCTTATTAGTTATCCATTTTATACACATCAGTGTATACATGTCAATCCCAGTCTCTCAATTCATGACACCACTCCCCCTACAGCCCACCGCTTTCCCCCTTTGGTGTCCATAAATTTGTTCTCTACATCTATGTCTCAATTTCTGCCCTGCAAGCAGGTTCATCTGTACCATTTTTCTAGGTTCCACATATATGCATTGATATGATTGTTTATCTTTTTCTGACTTACTTCACTCTGTGTGACAGTCTCTAGATCCATCCACGTCTCAACAAATGACCCAATTTCATTCCTTTTTATGGCTGAGTAAGACTCCATTGTATATATGTACCACATCTTTATCCATTCATCTGTCAATGGGTATTTAGGTGGCTTCCATGACCTGGCCATTGTAAATAGTGCTGCAATGAATATTGGGGTGCATGTGTCTTTTTGAATTATGGTTCTCTCTGGGTATACATGCAGTAGTGGGATTACTGGGTCATATTAATTCTATTTTTAGTTTTTTAAAGAACCTCCATAGTGTTCTCCATAGTGGCTGTAACAGTTTACATTCCCACCAACAGTGCAAGAGAGTTCCTTTTTCTCCACACCCTCTCCAGCATTTGCTGTTTGTAGAATTTCTGATGATGTCCATTCTAACTGGTGTGAGGTGATACCTCATTGTGGTTTTCATTTGGATTTCTCTAATAATTAGTGATGTTGAGCAGCTTTTCATGGGCTTCTTGGCTATCCGTATGTCTTTGGAGAAAAGTCTCTTTAGGTCTTCTGCCCATTTTAGGATTGGGCTGTTTGTTTCTTTAATATTGAACTGCATGAGCTGTTTATATATTTCAGAGATTAATCCTTTGTCCGTTGATTCGTTTGCAAATATTTTCTCCCATTCTGAGGGTTGTCTTTTCATCTTGTTTATGGTTTCTTTTGCTGTGCAAAAGGAAGTTTTGAAGTTTCATTTCAAACTTTGAAGTTTCATTAGGTCCCATTTGTTTATTTTTGTTTTTATTTCCATTACTCTAGGAGGTGGATCATAAAAGAGTATTCTTCCTAAGTTTTCCTCTAAGAGTTTTATGATGTTCAGTCTTCCATTTAGGGCTCTAATCCATTTTGGGTTTATTTTTGTGTATGGTGTTAGGGAGTGTTCTACTTTTATTCTTTTACATGTAGCTGTCCATTTATCCCAGCAACACTTATTGAAGAGACTGTCTTTTCTGCAATGTATATCCTTGCCTCCTTTGTCATAGATTAATTGACCATAGGTGCATAGGTTTATCTCTGGGCTTTCTAGCTTGTTCCATTGACCTATATTTCTGTTTTTGTGCCAGTACCATACTATCTTGATTACTGTAGCTTTGTAGTATAGTCTGAAGTCAGGGAGTCTGATTCCTCCAGCTCTATTTTTTCCCCCTCAAGACTGTTTTGACTATCTGGGTTCTTTTGTGTCTCCATACAAATTTTAAGATTTTTTGTTCTAGTTCTGTAAAAAATGCCGTTGGTAATTTGATAGGGATTGCATTGAATCTGTAGATTGCTTTGGATAGTATAATCATTTTCACAATATTGATTCTTCCAATCCAAGAACATAGTATATCTCTCCATCTATTGGTATCATTTTTAATTTCTTTCATCGGTGTCTAATAGTTTTCTGCATAAAGGTCTTTTGCCTCCCTAGGTAAATTTATTCCTAGGTGTTTTATTCGTTTTCTTGCAGTGGTAAATGGGAGTGTTTCCTTAATTTCTCTTTCATATTTTTCATCATTAGTGTATAGGGATGCAAGAGATTTCTGTTCATGAATTTTGTATCCTGCAACTTTACCAAATTCATTGATTAGCTCTAATAGTTTTCTGGTGGCATCTTTAGGATTCTCTATGTATAGCATCTTGTCATCTGCAAACAGTGACAGTTTTACTTCTTTTCCAGTTTGGATTCCTTTCATTTCTTTTTCTTCTCTGATTGCCGTGGCTAGGACTTCCAAAACTCTGTTGAATAATAGTGGTGAGAGTGTGGCATCCTTGTCTTGTTCCTGATCTTAGAGGTAATGCCTTCAGTTTTTCACCATTGAGAATTATGTTTGCTGTGGGTTTGTCATATATGGCCTTTAGTATGTTGAGGTAGTTTCCCTCTATGCCCACTTTCTAGAGAACTTTTATCATACATGGGTGTTGAATTTTATCAAAAGACTTTTCTGCATCTATTGAGATGATCATATGGTTTTTCTTCTTCAGTTTGTTAATATGGTGTATCACATTGATTGATATGCATATACTGAAGAATCCTTGCATTCCTGGGGTAAATCCCACTTGTTCATGGTGTCTGATCCTTTTAATATGTTGTTGGATTCTGTTTGCTAGTATTTTGTTGAGGATTTTTGCATCTATATTCATCAGTGATATTGGCCTGTAATTTTCTTTTTTTGTAGTATCTTTGTCTGGTTTTGGTATCAGGGTGATGGTGGCCTCATAGAATGAGTTTGGGAGTGTTCCTTTCCCTGCAATATTTTTTAAGAGTTTGAGAAGTCTGGGTGTTAGTTCTTCTCTAAATGTTTGATATAATTCACCTGTGAAGCCATCTGGTCCTGGACTTTGGTTTGTTGGAAGATTTTTAATCACAGTTTCAATTTCATTACTTGTGATTACTCTGTTCATATTTTCTATTTCTTCCTGGTTCAGTCTTGGAGGGTTATACCTCTCTAAGAATTTGTCCATTTCTTCCAGGTTGTCCATTTTATTGGCATAGAGTTGCTTGTAGTAGTCTCTTAGGATGCTTGGTATTTCTGCAGTGTCTGTTGTAACTTCTCCTTTTCATTTCTGATTTTATTGATTTGAGTCCTCTCCCTCTTTTTCTTGATGAGTCTGGCTACTGGTTTATCAATTTTGTTTTTATTCTCAAAGAAACAGCTTTTAATTTTATTGATCTTTGCTAAATATTTCATTTATTTCTGCTCTGACATATTTGATTTATTTCCTTCTGCTAACCTTGGGTTTTGTTTGTTCTTCTTTCTCTAGTTCTTTTACATGTAATGTTAGATTGTTGATTTGAGATTTTTCTTGTTTCTTGAGGTAGGCTTGTATAGCTATAAACTTTCCTTTTAGAACTGCTTTTGCTTCATCCCATGGTTTTGGATCATCTTGTTTTCATTGTCATTTGTCTCCAGGTATTTTTTGATTTCCTCTTTGATTTCTTCAGTGATCTCTTAGTTATCTAGCAACGTATTGTTTAGCCTCCATATGTTTGTGTTTTTTGCGTTTTTTTCCCCCTGTAACTCATTTCTAATCTCATAGCATTGTGGTCAGGAAAGATGCTTGATATGATTTCAATTTTCTTAAATTTACTGAGGCTTGACTTGTGACCCAAGGTGTGATCTATCCTGGAGAATGTTCCATGCACACTTGAGAAGAAAGTGTAATCTGCTGTTTTTGGATGGAATGTCCTATAAATATCAATTAAATCTATCTGGTCTATTGTGTCATTTAAAGCTTGTGTTTACTTATTAATTTTCTGTTTGGATGATCTGTCCATTGGTGTAAGTGAGGTGTTAAAGTCTCCCACTATTATTGTGTTACTGTCGATTTCCTCTTTTATAGCTATTAGCAGTTGCCTTATGTATTGAGGTGCTCCTATGTTGGGTGCCTATATATTTATAATTGTTATAACTTCTTCTTGGATTGATCCCCTGATCATTATGTAGTGTCCTTCCTTGTGTCTTGTAACATTCTTTATTTTAAAGTCTATTTTATCTGATATGAGTATCACTACTCCAACCTTCCTTTGATATCCATTTGCATGGAATATCTTTTTCCAACCCCTCACTTTCAGTCTGTATGTGTCCCTAGGTCTGAAGTGGGTCTCTTGTAGACAGCATACATATGGGTTTTGTTTTTGTATCCATTCAACAAGCCTGTGTCTTTTGGTTGGAGCATTTATCCATTCACATTTAACGTAATTCTCAGTATGTATGTTCCTATGACCATTTTCTTAATTGTTTTGGGTTTGTTGTTGTAGGTCCTTTTCTTCTTTTGTGTTTCCCACTTAGAGAAGTTCCTTTAGCATTTGTTGTAGAGTTGGTTTGCTGGTGCTCAATTCTCTGAGCTTTTGCTTGTCTGTAAAGCTTTTGATTTCTCCATTGAACATGAATGGAATCCTTGCCGTGTACAGTAATCTTGGTTGTAGGTTCTTCCCTTTCATCACTTTAAATATGCCATGCCACTCCCTTCTGGCTTGTAGAGTTTCTGCTGAGAAATCAGCTGTTAACCTTATGGTAGTTTCCTTGTATGTTATTGGTCGTTTTTCCCTTGCTGCTTTCAATAATTTTTCTTTGTCTTTAATTTTTGCCTATTTGATTACTATGTGTCTTGGCATGTTTCTCCTTGGGTTATCCTGTTTGGGGCTCTCTGCACTTCTTGGACTTGGGTGGCTATTTTCTTTCCCATGTTGGGAAGTTTTAGACTATAATATCTTCAAATATTTTCTCGGGTCCTTTCTCTCTCTCTTGTCCTTCTGGGACCCGTATATTGTGAACGTTGTTGCGTTTAATGTTGTCCCAGAGGTCTCTTAGGCTGTCTTCATTTCTTTTCATACTTTTTTCTTTATTCTGTTCTGCAGCAGTGAATTCCACCATTCTGTCTTCCAGGTCACTTATCCGTTCTTCTGCCTCAGTTATTCTGCTAGTGATTCCTTCTGGTGTAGTTTTCATTTCAGTTATTGTATTGTTCATCTCTGTTTGTTTGTTCTCTAATTCTTCTAGGTCTTTGTTAAACATTTGTTGCATCTTCTCAATCTTTGCCTCCATCCTTTTTCTGAGGTCCTGGATCATCTTCACTATCATTATTCTGAATTCTTTTTCTGGAATGGTGACTATCTGCACTTCATTTAGTTGTTTTTCTGAGGTTTTATCTTGTTCCTTCATCTGGTACAGGAGCCCTTTGCCTTTCTTCTTGTCTATCTTTCTGTGAATGTGGTTTTTGTTCCACAGGCTGCAGGATTGTAGTTCTTGCTTCTGCTGTCTGCCCTCTGGTGGCTGAATCTATCTAAGAGGTTTGTGCAAGTTTCTTGATGGGAGGGACTTGTGGTGCATAGAGCTGGCTGTTGCTCTGGTGGGTAGAATTCAGTAAAACTTTAATCTGCTTGCCTGCTGATGTGTGGGGCTAGGTTCCCTCTCTGTTGGTTGTTTGGCCTGAAGTGACCCAACACTGGAGCCTACCCAGGCTCTTTGGTGGGGTTAATGGTGGACTCTGGGAGGACTCACACCAAAGTGTACTTCCCAGAACTTCTGCTGCCTGTGTCCTTGTCCTCACGGTGAGACAGAGCCACCCCCCCCCACCAAGAGGAGACCCTCCAACACTAGCAGGCAGGTCTGGTTCAGTCTCCTATGGGGTCACTGCTCCTTCCCCTCGGTCCTGATATGCACACTAATTTGTTTGTGCCCTCAAAGATTGGAGTCTCTGTTTTCCCCAGTCTTGTTGATGTCCTGCATTCATATCCCACTAGCCTTGAAAGTCTGATTCTCTAGGAATTCCTCCTACCATTGCCAGACTGCTAGGTTCAGAAGCCTGATGTTGGGCTCAGAATCTTCACTCCAGTGGGTGGACTTCTGTGGTATAAGTGTTCTGCAGTTTGTGAGTCACCCACCCAGCAGTTATGGGATTTGATTTTATTGTGATTGCTCCCCTCCTACTATCTCACTGTGGATCCTCCTTTGTCTTTGGATGTGGGGTATCTTTTTTGGTGAGTTTCTGTGGCTCCTTGTCAATAATTGTTCAATAGTTAGTTGTGATTCTGGTGTTCTCTCAAGAGGGAGTGAGAGCACGTCCTTCTACTTTACCATCTCAAACCAATCTGGCTTTATCTTTTTATATCAATTTTTTAGCCATGTACCACTAAGCCAGCCATTTTCTCTCTCTGAATCTCAGAATCATATGTGAAAACATTACCCTACTTTTCAGGGCTATCAAGAGGATCAAATGTAATGCTTAATGTAAAATTATGGAATAATGCTCCTCTATGGGTAATTTTCTATATCTGGCAATTGTTGCCTCAGTTTCCAAATTTCTAGTGCTTATTTCCTTGGTTTCTGCCTGCCATTGATTTTTCTTGATGAAGTTTAATTGCTATTTTTCACAATCAGTTGCTGTTGGCACATCTCCAAATACCTCATATTTTTCCCATCAATAAATATGGGATTAAAATTATTTCATTGCATGCAGAGCAGTGTATTGGTCTTTGGGAGGGGTTTAGGTGATCTAAAGAAGACTCGGTCCTTGCCCTCCAGAAGTCAATAGCATTAAGTATGTATTAACCAAGACAAAAATTTTCTATAAATACATATATTAAGCTCTGTTCCATCCACCTAGGATTTATTCTAGCAAGGCACAGAAGGAGAGATTGTTGGGGGCTGTAGCCCTTTTCTTTGGAGTTAAGAAGTTAGGAACATTTTCCAAGTACTCTGATTCTTCTCAAGAACATCTCTAGATCTGTTATCTATGAATTCATAACACCACTTTTGAGCTATTTTAAATTTCTAGCTGGTGTTACATCTTGTGAGATGCCAATGATAATTCTTAAAATGTATGAAGTATTTATTATGTTTTACTACACTATGTGATTCAGTACACTATGTGCATCATCTAATTTTATCCTTATAGCAACCTTGAGAGGGATGATACTCTGATAACCCCCATTTTACAGACAATCACATTGAGACTTTTGGGAAGGTTATTTGCCTTAGAACACACTTAAAGTAAATGAAAGAGCTGGAATCCTAAGTCAGGTATTCTGACTGCAGAATTTGTCTGCATGATAGGTTTGCTAAACTGCCTTAATAACAAGTCTGTTCATCTTAAAATCGTTTCTTTCGATTTTTTAATCTCTTCACTCTACCTTTCCAAATTCTGATATTCTGCAATGTTATAAAACCCCCTCCACCACCATTCTAAACCTTTTGTGAAAAAGGATTTGTAGTGAAATGGAAGCACATTTGTTTAAGAATTAGAAGGTCCTCCAATTTTGGTTCCACCAACACTTATTTGGATAAATATGAGAAGCTGACTTAACTTCTCTGACATTGTTTCCACCTCTGAGAAACAGAGATAAATTCTGCCTTCTGTGTAGGCTCTAAAAAGCAATTACTTAACATACATGAAACTATATGGTAAACTGTAATGGAGTAAAGCTCCATTTACTCCATGTAATGGAGTAAAGCTAATATAATAAAAAAAAAAACAGTTGATTTCAATTATATCTTGTCAGTTCTTGCACTTCCTTTGGATTTTGTAGTTTGACATTATAGAGGAACTCTCTATTTCCTTAAAAATCTTAAATGTATTTTCTGGATATTTCAGAACAACATGAAATATTTCAGAAGTAAATATACAAAGAGAAAAATACTCTTTTTTTTTCATTTTTTCATTTTTTTTCATTTTTGTTTACTGCTTCAGAAGATTCTGAGATGGGCTAAGTTCTAAGACACAGATATGTTACATTTACATGGTAGTGAAAAATGGGGGTCGTATGGGTTGCCTCATAAATTGTTGTTGAGTGCTTCCTAGGCAGTGCTGGAAGCAGTTGGCTCTTTGAGAGCTGCAGGTCAGTGATGATACAATAAGACCATTTCCTCCTTTCATGTGTATAATTATTGCACTATCTAGGGAGAATCCCAAAGGGTATTATGGTTGGACAATGTGGGCACCTTTTGCTGGCTGGACACTCAGGAGACTTTTGTATAAGGAATGACTAGATATTCTAGAGAGGGTGGCACTCATCACAGTCTACCCCTAGTGCTGAAAATTTCAAGCAAGCAACGTGTAAAATAGCTATTCCTATACAGAGGGGTGGGGGCTCACTGACTTTGTCTGGGCCAGGATGATGATTCAGTTTGGTGCCAATGAATGGTTTTCAACATAGCATCATTTTTTTGTGTGTGTGTGGTACATGGGCCTCTCACTATTGTGGCCTCTCCCGTTGTGGAGCACAGGCTCCAGATGCGCAGGCTCAGCGACCAGGGCTCACGGGCCCAGTGGCTCCACGGCATGTGGGATCTTCCTGGACTGGGACACGAACCCGTGTCCCCTGCATTGGCAGGTGGATTCTCAACCACTGCACCACCAGGGAAGCCCTATAGCATCATTTTTAAGGTGTACATATTGCTGTCTCCCTGAGAATCTTAGTCCTACAGCCATTCTCTACTGGCTACACGTAGGACCTGTGAGGTAATCAGTGAGGAGAGTAAAAAGGATGTGGGTGTAGTGTGAGAGGTAGGCAGGGTTTTAACAATCTTTTTGTTGACAGGGGTTCTAAATCAGATATTTTATGATTGCATTTTCAATAGATTTATGAGGTCTGGGAAGCGTGGGCTTAACGTCCATGAGTTCTTTGTTTTGTAGGAAAGACAGACACAGATCACGTGATTGTATGTAACTGTGTTACTGTGCTTACTTCATGCACCACCACTAGCATGTGTATATTCTTTTTATTACCTACAGCATCATCTTGGGAAAGTATTAGAAACATTGTTTATGAAAATGAATTGCTATGAGTGGAAATTATAAAGTAGGAAGTTATTTGTATTTGTCAGAACATAATATCAATATATCATAAAACCTAAATTTCCTTGTAAACTGCCGAAGATTATGACAGAGGAGTGTATTAACAAAAATGTTAAGAGTAAGTTGAAGGCTAAGGTAGTACTCAGGAGAAACCTAATCCAAAACACTAAGGAACCACTTATCAAGGCAGAGGGCTACCTGCTGAATATGGATGACTGATGGGGAAGAAAAACCCACCCTCTGCTGCTTTCAGATGGGGATATAGCTTGACCAAATAGTCCATGCTTCTGGTAATTACTTATTATAATATAGCCTATTGAAAAAATGGGAATGTGAAACAAGCTTCTCGAAGATGTAGCAGCTTCCATGGCAAAATTCTGAGAGGAGTATCCTTGCTGGGTGATCAATTTTCCAAGATCCCAGTGATGTTTCCTGTCACTTGTGGCAGTGAGAGAGCCTTATTTCATCAACAGAAGGGAGCTGAGAGCCAGTGAGGGGATTACATACCACCAGCCCATCCACCACCCTTCTCCTTGCAGCTCCTTTCTTCCTTCCCTCCCTCCCTTTCTTTCTTCCTCCCTTTCTTTCTTTCTTTCTTTCTCATTGTTAACTGAAGCAAGTAGGGCAAAGTTTATGGATTAGGAAATGTTTTTTGTTGAGTCACACAGAAAAGTGTGGCCTTTTGATAGAGATCGTAGGAAAAGACACTTCAGATTGAAAGAACAGTGATAGCAAAAGCATTTGGATGGGATAATGTGAGATGATTTTAGGATACTGTTAAGGGTTAAACTGGGAGGCAAATTAGCATATGTATAAGAGGTAAATTGTAGGAGATTTTATTAGAAAGGTAGAATAGCACTATAATGAAGAGAACATTGATAGCCAATATGAGGAGCCTATTAAAGAAATATGAGATGAGATAAAGTACATGTAAAGTATTTTTCTATGTAATGGAACATGGGTAGTTTCAGGAGATCTTGAATAGATCTTGAATAATTTCTAAATTAAAATTTTAGAGCTAGAAAGAACATTCCTCATTCAGTCCTGTTGCCTAAATTTTTATATAAAAAATAAAAAAAGTAAAAATATAGACAGATTTTTAAAGGCAGGTCCAAATTTAGAACCTTAGTCTCCTGGTTTAGCATACCTCTTAGGCTGGTTTATGCCTGGTTTAGCATACCTCTTAGGCTGCCTCTCCAACTGAGGTGTGTGTTTCTAAACTCAGTGTCTTCTGGCTTTTGCATTGATTATTTGTTTACATGGAATGCCTGCAATCTTACTGGCATCCTGCACAATGCCTGGCACATAGTAGGAAAACACCTCACAGAAATACCCAGAATAATGTTTGACTAAATATCTGGACCCCTTGTGGCCCAGCCAAGTGGACACATAAAATTAACCACTGCAAGGGTATTCTAAATAATTTGAACTTGAGTTTGTAGGATATTGGAGCTCATAGCAGAAATAAATGAGCGAGACTGGCCCAGTAGCTATGGGCCGTAAGCTGGCTGTGGCAGCTGCAGCAGTCTCTTACCTCCCTGGGAGGAGACAGAAGTAGAAAATACCAGGGACAGAAGGCAGAGTTAACTCAAGTGCAGCCCAAGCTGATGTTGATAAACAAATGGGATCATTTAATACCAACTGGAAAATGACATTATTTCTTTGTACTTGTTTATTGTCTGTCTCCAGCACTGTGCATATTTAAATTTTGTTTGTATGAATATTACACTTTTTTTGGTGACTGGCACACAGTAGTTCTCAATAATTTTTTATTGTTGAAAGATGGGGGGTACAGTGGAAAGAAAGTGGCAGTGGCAGCAGATTGCAGTTTCTGGCTCACTGCTTCAGTTCAAAGAGGACTAATCTGGGAGAAGAGATATGGGGACCAGTTCTGGGAGAAAGGCCCAGGCAGAGTGGGGAAGCGGTGTTGAGGACCCTGGCTGCCTGCTTGGTGGTTTAGGGCAAGACTTCATTCTGGGTGCAGGAAAGAATACAAGCAAGAAACCAGGCCAGAAGGCCAATCATATGGATAAAGGATTGGCTGCATACAGGGAGTGTTAACTACAGGAAACTACAGTGTGATCTCACGCTAGGCATTGCTAGTTCCCTAACAGGACCCCAGGCCTGGGGTAGCAGTCTGTGTCCTGACTTATTAATTGGATGTTTTGCCAGCTGCACACCACACAGCTTCTCAAATCTTGGAATCAGATTGGACACCTCCGCCCTTATTTTCTGTCCCACGTTGATTTTCATATGGTATTGGCTTTCTTATCATTTTCCATAATTGAAAATGGCTTCTAAAAGATATGATGTCATTGAAAGAAATGTAGTGTGATCTAATGTTGAAATTGAGTGTCTGATGTAGAGTATTGTTGTTTCCCTCAAAAAATTAAAAATATCCCAGAACACTCTTGTGAGTTTTTAATGGAGTATATTTTGAGAAATGCCAATTGAAAGGTTTTAAGTAAAACATTCGGATGCCGAGCCTGTGTTTTGAAGAAATCTCTCTGGCCTGTGGATTGTTCAGAAGCAAAAGTGGAATTGGAGGAGATGACGTCAAATGCTGTTGCAGTAGAGAAGTAAAATGATGACATCTTGGTCTAGCACAGTGTGAACAGAAATGAAGAAGTATGTCTGAATATTATTTAAAATAAAAGCCATCAAACACAAGGTTTGGGTTGAGAACAAGGGCAGGGAAAATAAAGGATTTGGACCCACAATTATTTATTTTAGGATATAATGTTTTTGAAATATATTATGTTATAACAAGCTCTGCTTGATCCAGCTGCAGGGATAAATATCACAGCTGTCTTGCATTTTAAACTACTTACGATGTCCGCTTTATGATGGTGCAAAAGCGATACACGTTTAATGGAAACAGTACTCTGAATATTGAATTTTGATCTTTTCCTGGGCTAGTGATATGCTCTCTTGGATGCTGGGCAGTGGCAGCGAGCGCAGCTCCCAGTTAGGCATGAAATCATGTGGGTAAACAACCCATACACTTACAACCATTCTGTACCCAAAAAACCATTCTGTTTTTCACTTTCGGTATAGTATTCAATAAATTACATGAGATATTCAGCACTTCATCATCAAATAGACTTTGTGTGAGATGATTTTGCCCAACTGTCAGCAAATAGTGTTCTGAGCATATTTAAAGTGGGCTAGGCCAAGCTATGATGTTCTGTACCTTAGGTGTATTAAATGCTTTTTTTTTTTTTTTTTTTTTTTTTTTTGCGGTACGCAGTCCTCTCACTGTTGTGGCCTTTCCCGTTGCGGAGCACAGGCTCTGGACGTGCAGGCTCAGCGGCCATGGCTCACGGGCCCAGCCGCTCCGCGGCATGTGGGATCTTCCTGGACCGGTGCACGAACCCGTGTCCCCTGCATTGGCAGGCGGACTCCCAACCACTGCACCACCAGGGAAGCCCCTAAATGCATTTCTGACTTATGACATTTTCAATTAATGATGGATTTTTCACATGTAACCCTATTTGTAAGGTTAACCTTATTGTAAGTTGAGGAAGATATGTAATTTGCTAATCTTTTATGTATGAAAATTGTCTGGGGCTTCCCTGGTGGCGCAGTGGTTGAGAGTCCACCTGCTGATGCAGGGGACACGGGTTTGTGCCCCGGTCCAGGCAGATCCCACATGCTGCGGAGCGGCTGGGTCCGTGAGCCATGGCCGCTGAGCCTGCGCATCCGGAGCCTGTGCTCTGCAACGGGAGAGGCCACAACAGTGAGAGACCCGCGTACCGCAAAAAAAAAAAAAAAAAAAAAAAAAAAAAATTGTCTGTAACTCTTGTTTACCCCAGACCCCTACCATGGAATGAATCAGGATTCATGGGAATTGCAGAGATGCCTTTGGGTCATGTCCAGTGCCATCATGGCTGCATGCGTGATGCCCTGCACTAAGGGAATGGGCCACACTTTTCTCTGGGCTTTCTTCCCAGCATCACAAACGACTCAAAAGAGTTGTAGAAAAAGCTGGAGAGTCTCAAGGCCGCAGGGTCCCTAATCCTGACTACCTGGCCTCATGCCCTTGAACCTCAACTCTGTGTTGTGCTCTCCTCTGCTTCCTTGCTGAGCTGGAGCTCTTGCCAAAATATTGCAGCCTCAGCTGTAGGGCTGCCAATTGCTATCTGTTCCACTGGCAGCTGCCCCTCTGCCTCTGAGTGTGGCTGTTCTTTCAACTGGCAGTGGTCAACTAGGATTCTAATTCCTGGTCTTTCCATCCCTGAAAGTTTGTTTTGGTCTTCAAGGCTTTTGTTCCCTCTATCAAGGCACCTGGGAAGGAGGAAAGTCCTCACTGGGAACCTCTCCTTGTGTCCCGGGGTAGCACAGAGAGAGGGCACCTCAAGAGTTCTGACCACGACCAGGCCTCAGGCTGGGCCATGCTCTATGACATTTCTCTCCCTCGGGCCAGGTGACTGTCTTCCTGGGCATTCATGACTGTCATTGGGGATATTTGTATTCCTCTTCTTTGTGAAAATCTCCTAGCCCTGTGGTCCAGCGATCTAATTATGATCCCTCTAGTCCTCTTCATGGGTTCCTCCAGAGGGTCTGAGGGCCTGTCTCGGTGTCTCACAGGCCCCAATAGGAGGATGGGGATTATGCTGTTCCAGAGTAACCCTTCCTGAAAGTTTAAGGAAAATACAAGTTTATTTCCCCTCTCCTAGAAGACAGATTTTCCAAGCCCTTTGCCAAATACAGTCCCCAGTGTATCTATTTCTCTATTTATTCATGATTAGGGACTTATTTTCTTTGGATATTTGAGGCTAGATGTTGGAACATCACAAATACAGTTATCTTCTAAATGGAATGAAACATTAGGGAATGATAGTGCATTCCCCAAATCGCCCTTGATGAGAAAGGCTCCTAAATTTATCATAAATGCACAGTGCTAACATGAGCTGGACCTGTACTTCAATTTATAGGGATATGTTTGTGTGAGGAAGTCATATAACAGACACCTGAACATGCATTCAACAACTTTCCTGCAAATGCATGTCTTTGTGTGCCCTTTTAACTGTGATATCTTTTCTTTCCTTCATTCAGGGTCAGAGTAGGGGCAGCAATCTAACTGTGTGGTGCAGACTTGCAAAAGTCCACTTGTGGTCAAGCACAGCCCCTTTGAAAGATCCTTGGCTCTGAAGCATAAGGAATTTAAAATGCTATTTGCAAGATGGAAGCAACCAACAGATCAGCATTTGTGAAGTGCAGGCAAGATGACTTCAAGCTGCAAAGCTGGGCCTTGACAGACAGATTTAGCACCATTAGCAGTGGCTTGTTGAAAAACAAAAATGACTTCAAAACTCTTCCCTCTGAACCAGAATGTTACATTCATCTCTTCGTTAAAACATCCGTTATTTGCTGACTTGTTTTCTGTTGCCCCCCCCATCCCCCAGCCTCTCACTCTTTTGTGTCAGAGCTAATGTTCCCAGCGTCTACACTGCATAGGCCCTGATTATTTGTGAGACAGAGTGAGTTAATGCAGATTTGCAAGCTGTTCCCATTTGTTAAATGTCAGAAAAACACATGCAAGTCACTGGCTTTGGCACTTAGCTGCCAGCTGGCTCTTCTGGAGGCAGGGGACAAATGACAGTCTATCACACAGCATGCTTTCAAAGGAAGAGGAGACCTATTCCAGAACCACAGCATCGGAGCAGCTTTTAACAACATAAGCAAAATAAGAAGCCAACATCAGTTTTTTCCTCCCTTCTTTCTCCCCCTGTTGTTGAATGAATGGCAGCACATTTGGGAGCTTTTTAAAGCCTTGGGAATATCGATTCTACTGCCCACCATCTGAGAGAGTGATGGGATAATGGGAGCTTGCCTGAAGTGCTGCACACTCTCTGGTGATTGACGACGGGGGAGAGGCTGTGCCCCTCCTCACCCCTGTCCTTCAGATGGTTATAGCTCCCCCCACTGCCACTCTGCAGCTGTCAGATTAAAGTTGAATTTCTGCCTCCCTCTCCCTATTAGAATCATGCTGAAGTCTCTGGATCCCAAATGTGGTCCCTCAACCCCTCTCCCCCACTCCCCACATTCCACTCCCTTAAGAAGGTAAAACTTACAGGGTGGAAGTAATATAGGCATTTTTTTCCTTAATTCATTCACTCATTTATCCATCAGTTATTTACTGAGTATCTAGTATAGGTCAGGTATTGTGAGGGATGAAACCAAGTAGGAGACATGGATTGTTCTTTCATGCAAGGATCTAATAGGGTTGTTGGTGATGAAAAAAGTGACAACTGAAAAAAAGTGCGTGCAAGTGATTACAGAGGAGAATGATGTCATAATTCTCTGGTATCAAAGGGAGAGCTCACGAAACAAGTGGGTAGTGGACTAGGCTTGAAAGGGCAGGAAAGATCTTAATTGCCAGAAAGAAACAAAGGGCCCCTGAGATGGGGATGATGTTGAAAGGAGGGAATGAGCATGAGAAGGTGGGAATAGGCATTGGCTGTGGACACATCAGCCTGGTTAGGGCAGAAAGTTAGCTAGGGGAGTGGTGGGAGAAAATGTAAAACTAGACTGAAACCAGGCTAAGGAATATGGGTTTTCAATGAAAGTTTTTGAGTCAAAGAGTGTCATTTTAGAGTGGTCTTTCAGATGATTGTTACCCACTTTACCCACGTACAACCAGTCTGGGAGGAAGTAATTTTCCTCTACCCTCCTAGGTTCTCTGGCTGGTCTAAGAATTAAATTGACACGAGACAGATTAACAGGAGTAAATAAAACACAGTTTAATAACATGCGTACATGGGAGAGACCAGACAAACTGACTAACTCACCACAATGGTTGAAAGCCTCACCCTAAATGTCATCTTCAGCTTAAGACAAAAGAGGATATTGGGGGTAGTCTTTTAGGACCTCAAAGGGGAGGAAGGCAATTCACATGGAGACAGAAAAGCAAATGTTGGTAAATAAATATTTGCTGGGCCAGACAAAGACAATGAGAAACAGAGAGGAATTCTAACAAACAGACTTGCTAGGTTCCTCCCTGTCTACACACCTAATTCATGCTATATGTATCTATGGTGATAGCTTCCTTACTGGAACAGGTTCTCCATCTGCATTCTTTAGGCAGTTAGGGGGAAGGTCAAAGGTTCTTCCAGGGTCTTTTGGGCCTTGATTGTTTTTAGCTCAAAATAATTCACATGCCAAAGGGACATTTTGGGGTGGCAAAGTTAGTTCCCCTACAGATCAGATTCAGGGCTCTTGATACAGATTCAGGGCTCTTGATACACCTAAGTGATTTATGCACAAAAGTAAACCAAGTTTTCTACATGGTAAACCCAAAGCCATCAATGTTCTTAATGGAAAACTGAATTTCCCCTACAGCCACCATCTCCCTTATCCTAGCAGAACTGCTTATCTTCTAATGTTTTGTCAGTATTTTGTTAATTCAATTTGCTGTTTTGAGACCATTTGTCTTACACGATTACAGGAAAAAGTCCCTTCTTTTTTGAGTTCATGCAACCAGCAGCTACCCATCCTTTGTCACTGGGGACTTCGATTCCTGCCTCACCCCATTGCTCTTCTCTCTAAAGTCTTAGGTGACTTCAACACCCATGTCAGCATAACGCTTCAGGAAACAAAACATATTTAACCCCCTTACTCTAGCCTCAAACTTAAAATGATATTTATCCCTTCTACCTCAGGTTCATAATTCTAAGATCATACCTTGGGTTTTTGTTTCTTTTAATCAACTAAAATCTTAAACTGGCTCTGTGGTCTCTGACCCTTCTTCCATCCTTCCTAAAGTGATGGACTTCCAATCCCTCTCCTTTTTTCCCAGTCTGCTACCCAGCATGATTTTACCTCCTTCCCTGGCCAGCCTAGCTCCATGGTAAGGTTGGCATCTCTACAAAGGTAAGGCCTAATTCTGGCCTTCCCAAAGCACTAACATCCTGAAGGGTCACTTCATCATGTCTCCAAAGTCCCCAGCCCCCAATCTGCCCCTGCCATAGCAGGTCACCTTGACTTATACATTCTGAGAAAGGTACATTTTCACCTAGGCTTTTCTCCTTTCCTGAGGAACAGGTGAATCCTTCCCCATATGTGTCCCCTAAGACATTGTCATTTTCTGCCTCTCTCCTAATTTTCAACCTCTCATTCTTTATTGGTTCTTTTTCTTTATCCTATAAATGTGCTCAAGATTCTTCTATCTTAAAAACATACAAACAAAAAATCCTCAAATCAATCTCTCTGTATTCCACACTCCCCTCTAGAAACCATTTCTCTCACTCCTTTGGATGAGAGTTAAGCTTCTTGGCTTCACGTTCAA
The DNA here is from genome assembly GCF_964341445.2 of Mesoplodon mirus. NCBI lineage: Eukaryota > Metazoa > Chordata > Mammalia > Artiodactyla > Ziphiidae > Mesoplodon > Mesoplodon mirus. The sequence continues at coordinate 57,270,468 of NC_138989.1, read as the reverse complement.
GCAACTGCCTTCTGATTTCCATCTCTACACATTTCAACATTCCTGACAGAGAGTGTGAACAAACATCTGAGTCTCAATCCAGAAGACTTTTCAGGCCTCATGCTACTTGACTTCTCAGAAATGTTTAACTTTATTGAATATGCCTGTGGACAAATGACAATCTTTCTTCAATTTCCTTATAATGATGCTGATTATGGGCTTCTGGTGTTACGGTAATAGGAGTGACCTTCAAAAGCTGCTGGTGTGAAGTATGAAGATAGGCTTAGGTCATAGAACTTTTTGAAAAGCTTACTCTTTGGGCTGGCCTTGAGATGTGTACATCACATTGTAGGTACTCAATAAATATAGTCTGGATAAATAAATGAGGTCATCAGAGAATCTAAATAAACAAACTCATCAGACTTCTGCCTTCATTATCTTAACTCTGATGGTCTCCAGAGACTATAAATACTGCATGTAGGGTGGTAGATGTGGAGTCTGGTACCACTAGAAAAGAAGAGCATGTAACCCAGATTGGTGGTTACTGGCATGGAAACTGAGTCTTAATGGATGAGTAGAAATAAGTCAGACATGCAGACCTACTAGAGAATGGACTTGAGGACACAGGGAGGGAGAAGGGTAAGCTGGGACAAAGTGAGAGAGTGGTAGTGTATATATATACACTACCAAATGTAAAATAGATAGCTAGTGGGAAGCAGTCTTATAGCACAGGGAGATAATCTTGGTGCTTTGTGACCAGCTAGAGGGGTGGGATAGGGAGGGTGGGAGAGAGGGAGATGCAGGAGGGAGGAGATATGGGGATATGTGTATATGTATAGCTGATTCCCTTTGTTATAAAGCAGAAACTAACACACCATTGTAAAGCAATTATACTCCAATAAAAATGTTTAAAAAAAAAAAAAAAGAAAACTTTCATTTCCATACCAGTTGGATGATCTCTAATAAACTCCTGCAATGTTTTGACTTGAAAAAAAAAAAAAAAAAGCAAGTTGTAAAACTTAAAAAAAAAAGAAAGAAGTCAGACAAAAGAGCTTATGAGGGCATTCCACAGAGGAAAATATATGATGCCAGAAGGCATGGCTTATGTGATGTTACAGTTTTCTGATTCCCTTCTTATCACTTCCTTCTCAGTCTTTGCAGATTCTTCTTCTTGTATCTACTATTTAAATGTTACAATATTAAAAACAGTAACATTGATGGAATACTAATTCTATAATTTGCATGCCTAATATCATTTAATCATCAAACCACTAATCTGTTGAACAAATATTGACCATCTACCACATATCTGACATTGCTTTGGTTCTATGATACAAAAATGGAGAGACAAAGGCTAGATCATTCAGCAGGTTCATGGTCTGGAACTCAGGTGCGTGAACATGCAGCTAATTTGATGTTGTAGAGGAATAAAAACTTGCCACCCCAAAATGTCTTTAGCATGCAAATTATTTCAAGCGAAAACAATCAAGGCCCAAAATATTCAGGAAGAAATTTTGACCCTCTTCCTAAGTGTCTGAAGAATTTATATTGAGAGCCTATTACAAGAATATAGCTATCGGTAGAAATATCTGCAAAGAACATGGGCTTGATGTGGTGGGGGAAACTTGGGAAGGGCCTAGAGATCAGAGTCTACTGTGTGTTCCATTGTCTCTGCCTGGCCCAACAAACATTTGTTGACCAAACATATGCTTTGCTGCCTCCATGACAATTGACTTCCTCCCCTTTGAAGTCCCAGACCCCTACCCTCAACATCCTCTTTTGTCTTTAGCTGAAGATGGTATTTAAGGTGAGAGTTTCAGCCATTTTGGAGAGTTACCCAGTTTTTCTGGGTCTCTCCCATGTACACAGGTACACATTAAATTCCATATGATTTTCTCCTGTTAATCTGTCTCATGTCAATTTAATTCTTAGACCAGCCAGAAAACCTAGAAAGATAGAGGAAAATTTTCTTCCCCGACAATGCCTAGAACATAGTAGGTATTCAATCAATGTTTGTTAACTAAATTATTAATATTGTTTAGAAGTTGTAAAACAACTTAAAGTTGTTTAGATATTGTAAAACTGGCTTCCATTTCTCATCCCAATCCCTGCCTCCACTGAAATATTTTTTCTCTCTGGCGATTAGAAATGTGTGCATAAGGATGAACTCTAAGTGTGTAGATGAGAAAAATGATACTTGTGGAAAAATATTTTGTCTAATGTTTTTCTTGGTGAGACATAGCTGAAGCTCCATCTTCTCTAGAAAATTTTCCCTTGATCTTCTACCCTGAACTCCCATAACTCTCTAACGAGTTCTCACTTGGCAGGTGACTCTACATATTAGTTAGATCTTTCTCAGTTATAAGTGTGAAAAATCCAACTCAAATTATCTTAACTAGAGGAAGGAGATATTTTGTGGGAGTTCACAGAACAGAGAAATTAAAAATTTGGATGTAGACTCAGGAGCAGCTGAATTTAGAAGATATTGTTAAGACTCACAGTTTCTTGGCTTCTCTCACCCCTGCTTCTTTCTCAGACGGGCTCCCCATTGTTAAGTTGCCATTGGCAGCCTCTCACCCTGCATCTCCCAGTTTAGGAAGTTTAGGACTTCTGGTGATGGAGGGAAATTTTCCTAGAGAACTCTAGCATGAAATTCCTGGGAGGATTCTGATTTGCCAACTTAGATTGCTGATCATTTCTGCACCAGTTGCTGTGGCAACAGGTATGAGTTACTGTGGGGTCAGTTCCATCTGAACCACAGAGAAAATATTCCCTGTAGGAACAGAAGAATGAAGGAAGGCAGACAAAACAATGGACATCCACATGAAGTTCTCATGTATTTAATGGTTTTCCTCCACCCAAGAATGCAAACTTTAAGGCTTGAGACTGTGTCTCAAATTTCTTTGTTTCCCTGACTATTCTTTACACACACTTGATGTTCAAAAATATGTTGAAATTATTTTGGAGTAATTATGTAATATGTCTGCAGCTGGTCATTTTGATTGGTTAGGGTATGTTTTTAAAGACACCAAACTGTTGAATATTATGCATACATAGGTCATTTACCTGTACATTTATTTTTCCGAGGCCATGGAATACTCCTGAGACCTCAGATAGCTGTCTTGAGAATACAGTCATTGGTTTGGGGTTTGGGATGGGGGTGCAGATGAGAGCCTGGAAATGGGTCACTGCAAGTCTAATCCTTTTGTTGGGAAAGCAATTCCATGTGCACGTTCTACTGGTGTATTATCTTCACAACAGAAACACGTGATTAATGATAGAACATAATATAGGACGCTAGGGTGGCTGGAAAATAAAAGCCAATTTTCTGTTCAGCATTTGGACCCCCTTGGAAGTAAGTTGTATTGTAAATTCAAAAGAGCCTTGTATAACTCTGGTAAATTTTCTATTAGAATAGATGAACTATTTAGTCTACTACATCTCTAGTTTCTACAATTCTGAGATTCCTTGGGGCATGTGCAGAATGGAGCAATCGAAGAACAGCAAATTTCACAGTATGGGCTACCATCTTTATAGGAACAGCAAGAAAACTGATGGGATTTCTCTCCCTGGCAGATATTTATCTCTCAAGTGCCTTTAAAACAGGAGGTCTGCAAATTCTTCATGAGGGGTTAAAACATGAAGCTTGATTTACAAATATATATTTACTAGGAAGAAATAGTTCACATTGTGCCTAAAATTTTCATTAAAAAAGCTAAATATTTCTAGTTTCTCCCCAGACTCCTTAGCTCCCACAATTTTAATAAATCAGGGAACATTTGTAAGTGCTAAATGTTAAATGGTTATTCACAGTTAATTTTAATCAACTAACAATAGTTATGTTAATTGAATGTTATTAACAAACATAACTTGATGCATTAGCTCTTTTGTTATGCAAAGAAACTTTTCCATACAGTTTTATATATTGTCTGACTTGCTTCTAAATAGAACATCAATAACTACAGACTGTGAATTTAACAAATGCACAGATAGGTGTGTGTGTCTGTGTGTCCTGCACCCATTTAAAACAAATCAGAGTGTGTCGGAAGTACTAAAAATGAAAAAGAAATCCAAATTTAGTCCTATGAAGGGAATTAGATAAGAACACGCCAAAACAGAAGCTAATTTGACATTTCAGAATTTTAATCTTAACTCATTGTTTTTACTTTGAATTTCTAAGTTGTTTATGTTTCTTTGGCTTTTATTTTCAGGAATTACTTTGGAGAACACGGCTGAAATGATTTTGAAAGGGAATATTTCTTCATCATAGATTAAAACAGAAAATTAACACCATTCTTACAATTCAAAAAGCTAATACAAAGCTAATACAGATCACCACCCTAATATATTTCTGAAAGTGTAGCATAGCTTTGTGGGCAAAAGAAGATACAGTCTGGGTCACAGAGTGTCAAATTATCATGGCTCCAGTGGAAGAGGCTGGAGGCATAGCAGGGCCTTAAGAAAAAGGCCCAACGGGAGATGAGGAAACAATACCTGCAAAGTCAGCCTGGTGGTCTTGCATCCTGTCGAAAGAGCTGTTCTGCAAATATAGCCATTGGTCAATTCAGGCCAAAATACACCATTGAAAGGTATTAAATTGTGCAACTTTTTCTTTTCCTTTGTTTATTCTCCTCTGCTCACACTTACTCTCCATTGTCCCATGAGACTTGCTTATAAAACACAAGTTCAAAGAAAAGATTACTACTATTAAGAATAAGAGCTTTAAACTATGTATGGGACCTTTCTGAATGTGGGACCCTCTGTGACTACCCCCAAAGCCTGATTACACCCTGGCCTTTCATTTGTTCTAAAAATGTATGGGAAGTCTGCAGATAATGGTACTCATTAGGAAGAGTAGGGATGGGGCTAATTAAAGCAACAGGAGACATTTACATCAAAAGAGAACATATTGTTATCTAGATCCTTTGGAATATCTTTATAATAAGTTAAAAATCTCCACAGTTATTACCACTTAATCTATTTTTCACTCACCCAGAAGTGGTCATTGACCATCCTTAAGATTTCCCAAGACTCTTCAGATATGCATTTGAGGTCTTTGAAGCACATGTAAAGGAAAATATAATACATTGTGCATTGTATTTATGCTGTAATTAGAAAATACACTGGTTGTATTGAAAGACTTAATCCTATTAGCACTATGACATACAAAGGAGTACTAGCCAATCAGAAGTAGAGAAAAATATTTCTATTGGTTGCTCTTTATGAAAGCACTTGTAGCATTTTGTCCATCTAAACACTTCTAGAAGGTCAGGTCTAAAATATCTATTTTAGATAGATATTTACTTTCCCAGAATATGAGGTCTTTTCAGGACAGACTAGTGTCCTGCCCTGGGGCTGGCTTCCACCAGGCATGCTGGGCACACTTCCATAATAATGGTGATAATGAATATTTGTGTAACTCTGTCTAGGATTTTTTTAAAACTTTATCTTATTTGGCTCTCATAACCCTACAAAGCCAGTAGTAAAAATTTCTCCAGTTTACAGATGAGGAAACAAGCTAAGGGAGGTTACATGATTTGTCTGAGTCATTTACACATTAAATGAGGAACCCAAGCCTTGAAGTTGCGTCTAATTCACTCTACTTCTTAAGAGAAATATGCTTAGGCTTTAAGAGCCCTTCAAGGTTTCCTTGATGCCTAAAAAGTAGAAAAAGGACAAGGTCTCCAAGGCCATATAAGACCCACCTAAATTCTCAATTGTTTTCTTCATCCCAGTCAACAAGATTACACACAGTCCTGAAAACATATATTGTATATCTGCTGCCATGGCCTTCTTTAAAGCTTCATCCCTGATCTTCAACTACTGAGGTCTACCTTTCCTTCAAGTTCAGATTTAGGTTTAGTGACACATCTACAATGAAGACTTTCTGCAGTAGAAGTAACATCCTCCTCTCTCCCACTAACATACACAATTATGGCTTAGGCTTTCCTTATATCACCTGCTTGGACTTCATGCCCCATCCTACTAGGGCTATTTGTATACCAAGGCTATCTTCGCTATCATTAGGCTATGAGGGCATCAAGAACTCCCACATATTTAATTCACAGCCTTAGTCATATTAAGGTTCAAGGAATGTTGTATTGACTGAAAAAAAATATAACTCACTAAATGTTGAGAGTTATGTTTTATTTGGGGACCTTACTGAAGACTATAGTTCAGGAGACAGAGTCTCAGATAGCTCTGAGGAACTGTTCCAAAGAGGTAAGGGAGGAGTCAGGTTATATAGAATTTTTTGCTGAAAAACAAAAAAAACATGTAGTTGAACATCTGCTAATCACAAAAACCAGACATCTCAAGTTAATGATTTTAGTGCTTTTCTACATATGGGAAGATGCAAGAGTCTTGGCTCATAGAAATTGTTCCTTTGATATGCAACCTAACTGTATATCTAGGGTCAGTGTCCTGTTTTTCTCCATCCTGAAATATCCACAGGGCGCATAATCTAGGGCAGCTGGAGTGGCTGATGGCTTGATGGCCACATGTGTTGCTTACTGGAATGCCAACATTCTTTGTCCACAGCTGATTGGCCATACTTCTAAACTGTAGCCATTGCATTTCTTTTATTGTTAGCTTTCTGTCTTTTACTCATTTGCTATCCCTAAGGAAAGAAACACATACCTTAGGTTCCCCTCTGTATTCCTTCACAGAATGTAACACAGAGGAAATATGAAATCAATACTTGCTTAATGAATCATTAAGCTTGTGTTAGCCTATGCTTTTCATAGGGATCATCCAAAGTTCACCACAGTTCAAATTATGAAGTAAGGTGGCTCATTTTGGGTTTTCTTCTTTTATTTTTTTCTTTCCCTCAGTAACTCAGCTACTGGGTCTCCTCAAGTTGTAACCTGGTTTTGTTAGGACCCATATTTATGCCACCTCTATGTTTGTCTCCCTAGGCAGCACTCATGGATTCAGACTCTACTTTTCCCAGTATGAGCAATATGTCCCATTTCCTTAGGGTCTGGCTTTGCCAATGCTTACTGATAACTATTTGATTCATGTGTTAGCCTTCCTAGAACTAGCAGTATTATACTGGAGCTTTCTGAAGAGAAAATGCTTTTAATTTTAGTGGTTTTGGAACAATTTTCTTTTCCTTTATTTTTATTTTTTTTGTAGGGGTAGAGTTGCATTAAAATGTTGTGTTAGTTTCTGCTGTACAGCAAAGTGAATCAGCTATTTGTATACAAATATCCCTTCTTTTTTGGATTTCCTTCCCATTTAGGTCACCACAGAGCACTGAGTAGAGTGCCCTGTGCTATATAGCAGGTTCTCATTAGTTATATATTTTATACATAGTAGTGTATATATATATCAATATCAATCTCCCATTTCATTCCACCCCCCTCCCCCTTTGGTGTTCATACATTTGTTCTCTACGTCTGTATCTCTATCTCTGCTTTGCAAATAGGTTTGTCAGTACCATTTTTCTAGATTACACATATATGTGTTAATATGCAATATTTATTTTTCTCTTTCTGACCTACTTCACTCTGTATGACAGTCTCTAGGTCCATCCACATCACTACAAATCTCCCAGTTTTGTTCCTTTTAATGGCTGAGTACTATTCCATTGTATATATGTACCACATCTTCTCTACCCATAAATCTGTCAATGGACATTTAGGTTGCTTCAGTGTCCTGGCTATTGTAAATAGTGCTGCTGTGAATATTGGGGTGCATGTGTCTTTTTGAATTATGGTTTTCTCTGGGTATATGCCCAGTAGTGGGATTGCTGGATCATATGGTAATTCTATTTTTAGTTTTTTAAGGAACCTCCATACTGTTCTCCATAGTGGCTGTATGAATTTACATTCCCACCAACAGTGCAAGAGGGTTTCCCTTTTCTCCACACCCTCTCCAGCATTTACTGTGTGTAGATTTTTTCATGATGGTCGTTCTGACTGGTGTGAAGTCATACCTTATTGTAGTTTTATTATGCATTTCCCTAATAATTAGTGATGTTGAGCATTTTTCATGGGCCTCTTGGCCATCTGTATGTCTTCTTCTTTGGAGAAATGTCTATTTAGGTTTTACACCCATTTTTGGATTGGGTTATTTGTTTTTTTGATATTGAGCTGCATTAGCTGCTTGTATAGTTTGGAGATTAATCCTTTGTCAGTTGCCTCATTAGCAAATATTTTCTCCCATTCTGAGGGTTGTCTTTTCATCTTTATGGTTTCCTTTGCTGTGCAAAAGCTTTTAAGTTTCTTAGGTCCCACTTGTTTATTCTTGTTTTTATTTCCATTTCTCTAGGAGGTGGATCAAAAAGGATCTTGCTGTGAATTATGTCATAGAGTGCTCTGCCTTTGTTTTCCTCTAAGAGTTTTATAGTGTCTGGCCTTACATTTAGGTCTTTAATCCATTTTGGGTTTTTTTTTTTGTATGGTGTTAGGGAGTGTTCTAATTTCATTCTTTTACATGTAGCTGTCCAGTTTTCCCAGCACCACTTATTGAAGAGTCTGTCTTTTCTCCATTGTATATTCTTGCCTCTTTTATCAAAGGTAAGGTGACCATATGTGTGTGGGTTTATCTCTGGGCTTTCTATCTTTTTCCATCGATCTATATTTCTGTTTTTGTGACAGTACCATACTGTCTTGATTATTCTAGCTTTGTAGTATAGTCTGAAGTCAGGGAGCCTGATTCCTCCAGCTCCTGCTTTCTTTCTCATTATTGCTTTGGCTATTCAGGATCTTTTGTGTTTCCATACAAATTGTGAAATTTTTTGTTCTAGTGCTGTGAAAAATGTCATTGGTAGTTTGTTAGGGATTGCACTGAACCTGTAGATTGCTTTGGATGGTATAGTCACTTTCTCATTTTTTATTCTTCCAATCCAGGAACATAGTATATCTCTCCCTCTGTTTGTATCATCTTTAATTTCTTTAATCAGTGTCTTATAGCTTTCTGCATACAGGTGTTTGGTCTCCTTAGGTAGGTTTATTCCTAGGTATTTTATTCTTTTTGTTGCAGTGGTAAATGGGAGTGCTTCCATATTTTCTCTTTCAGATTTTTCATCATTAGTATATAGGAATGCAAGAGATTTCTGTGCATTAATTTTGTATCCTGCTACTTTACCAAATTCAGTGATTAGCTCTAGTAGTTTTCTGGTAGCATTTTTAGCATTCTCTATGTATAGTACCATGTCATCTGCAAACAGTGACAGTTTTACTTCTTTTTTTCTGATTTGGCTTCCTTTTATTTCTTTTTCTGCTCTGATTTCTGTGGCTAAATCTTCCAAAACTATGTTGAATAATAGTGGTGAGAGTGGGCAACCTTGTCTTGTCCCTGATCTTATTGGAAATGGTTTCAGTTTTTCACCATTGAGAATGATGCTGGCTGAGGGTTTGTCATATATGGCCTTTGTCATGTTGAGGTAAGTTCCCTCTATCCCTACTTTCTGGAAAGTTTTTGTGCTAAATGGGTGTTGAATTTTTTCAAAAGCTTTTGCTGCATCTATTGAGATGATCATATGGTTTTTATTCTTCAATTTGTTAATATGGTGTATCACATTGACTGTTTTGCTTATGTTGAAGAATCCTTGCATTCCTGAGATAAACCCCACTTGATCATGCTGTATAATCCTTTTAATGTGCTGTTGGATTCTGTGTGCTAGTATTTTGTTGAGGATTTTTGCATCTATGTTCATCAGTGATATTGGCCTGTAATTTTCTTTTTTTGTGACATCTTTGTCTGGTTTTGGTATCAGTGTGATGTTGGCCTCATAGAATGAGTTTGGGAGTGTTCCTTCCCCTGCGATTTTTTAGAAGAGTTTGAGAAGGCTGGGTGTTGGCTCTTCTCTAAATGTTTGATAGAATTCACCTGTGAAGCCATCTGGTCATGTGAAGAGTTTTAATCACAGTTTCAATTTCAGTGCTTGTGATTGGTCTGTTCATATTTTCTACTTCTTCCTGGTTCAGTCTTGGAAACTTGTACCTTTCTAAGAATTTGTTCATTTCTTCCATTTTGTCCATTTTATTGACATTTAGTGCTTGTTGTAATGTCTCCTGATGCTTTGTATTTCTGCAGTATCAGTTGTTACTTCTTTTTCATTTCTAAATCTGTTGATTTCAGTTTTCTCCCTTTTTTTCTTGATGACTCTGGCTAATGGTTTATCAATTTTGTTTATCTTCTCAAGAACCAGTTTTTAGTTTTATTGATCTTTGCTATTTTTTTCTTCATTTCTTTTTCATTTATTTCTGATCTGATCTTTAAGAGTTCTTCTGCTAACTTTTGGTTGTTTTGTTCTTTCTCTAATTGCTTTAGGTGTAGTATTAGGTTGCTTATTTGAGGTTTTTCTTGTATTTTGAGGTAGGATTATATTTATAGAAACTTCCATCTTAGAATGGTTTTTGCTGCATCCCATAGGTTTGGGTCATCATGTTTTCATTGTCATTTTTTTCTAGGTATTTTTTGATTTCCTCTTTGATTTCTTCAATGATCTCTTGGTTATCTAGTGGCGTATTGTTTGGCCTCCCTGTGTTTGCGGTTTTTACAGTTTTTTTTTTTCCTGTCTTTGATATCTAGTCTCATAGCATTATGGTCAGAAAAGATACTTGATGCGATTCAATTTTCTTAAGTTTACCGAGGCTTGATTTGTGACACAAGATATGATTTTTCCTGGGAAATGTTCCATGAGTACTTGAGATGAAAGTGTATTCTGTAGTTTTTGGATGGAATGTCCCATAAATATCAGTTAAGTCTATCTGGTCTAATGTGTCATTTAAAGCTTGTGTTTCCTTATTTATTTTCATTTTGGATGATCTGTCCATTGGTGAAAGTGAGGTTTTAAAGTCTTCTACTATTATTGTGTTACTGTCGATTTCCCCATTTATGGCTGTTAGTATGTGCCGTATGTATTGTGGCACACCTATGTTGGGTGCATATATATTTACAATTGTTTTATCTTCTTTTTGGTTTGCTCACTTGATCATTATATAGTGTTCTTCTTTGTCTCTTGTAATAGCCTTTATTTTAAAGTCTATTTTATCTGATATTAGTATTGCTACATCAGCTTTCTTTTGATTTCCATTTGCATGGAATATCTTTTTCCATCCCCTCACTTTCAGTCTGTATATGTCCCCAGGTCTGAAGTGGGTCTCTTGTAGACAGGATGTATGCTGGTCTTGTTTTTGTATCCATTCAACCAGCTTGTGTCTTTTGGTTGGAGCATTTAATCCATTTACATTTAAGTTAATTATCGACATGTATGTTCCTATTATCATTTTCTTAATTGTTTTGGGTTAATTTTTGTAGGTGTTTTCCTTCTCTTGTGTTTCTTGCCTAGAGAATTTCCTTTAACATTTGATGCAAAGCTGTTTTGGTGGTGCTGAATTCTCTTAATTTTTGCTTGTTTGTAAAGGTTTTCATTTTTCTGTCAAATCTGAATGAGATCCTTGCTAGGTAGAGTCATCTTGGTTGTACATTTTTCACTGTTATCACTTTAAATATGTTCTGCCTCTCCTTCTGGCTTGCAGAATTTCTACTGAAAGATCAGCTGTTAACCTTATGGGAATTCCCTTGTATGTTATTTGTTGGTTTTCCCTTGTTGCTTTTAATATGTTTTATTTGTATTTAATTTTTGATAGCTTGATTTATATGTGTCTTGGCGTGTTTGTCCTTGGATTTATCCTGTGTGGGACTCTCTGTGTTTCCTGGGCTTGACTGACTATTTCCTTTCCCATGTTAGGGAAATTTTCAACTATAGTCTCTTCAAATATTTTCTCAGACATTTTCTTTTTGTCTTCTTCTTCTGGGACCCCTAAGGTTCAAATGTTGGTGTGTTTAATGTTGTCTCAGAAGTCTCTCAAACTGTCTTCATTTCTTTTTCTATTTTAAATATAATTTAATTTAATTTTTTTTACAGCAGGTTCTTATTAGTTACCTATTTTATACATATTAGTGTATATATGTCAATCCCAATTTCCCACTTCATCCCTCCCCACCCAACTTTTCCCCCTTGGTGCCCATATGTTTGTTCTCTACATCTGTGTCTGTATTTCTGCATTGCAAACCGGTTCATCTGTACCATTTTTCCAGATTCCACATATATGTGTTAATATACAGTATTTGTTTTTCTCTTTCTGACTTCTTTCACTCTGTATGACAGTCTGTAGGTCCTTCTACGTGTCTACAAATGACCCAGTTTCATTCCTTTTTATGGCTGAGTAATATTCCATTGTGTATATGTATGATATCTTTTTTATCCATTCATCTGTCAATTGGCATTTAGTTTGCTTTCTTGACCTGGCTATTGTAAATAGTGCTGCAATGAACTTTGGGGTGCATGTGTCTTTTTGAATTATGGTTTTCTCTGTGTATATGCCCAGTAGTATGTCTCCATTTCTTTTCATTCTTTTTTTATTTATTCTGCTCTTTGGCAGTTATTTCTACCATCCTATCTTCCAGATCATTCATTCAACTTTCTGTCTCAGTTATTCTTCTATTGATTCCTTTTGTTGTATTTTTCATTTCAGTTATTATATTTTTCATCTCTGTTCATTTGTTCTTTAGTTCTTCTAGGTCCTTGTTAAACATTTCTTGTATTTTCTCAATCCATGATTCCTTTCTATTTGTGAGATTTTGGATCAGCTTTACTGTCATTACTTTGAATTCTTCTTCAGGTAGCTTGCCTATTTCCTCTTCTTTTATATATTCTTGTTAGTTTTTACCTTGCTCCTTCATCTGCAAGATATTTTTTTGTCATCTTATTTTCTTGGAGGGTGGGGCTATGTTCCTGCCTTGCTGGTTGTTTGGTCTGAGGCGTCTGGCACTGGAATTTGCAGGCAGTAGGGTGGAGCCATGTCTTGGTGCCAAGATGAGGACCTCCAGGAGAGCTCACAATGATTAATATTCCCTGGGGCCTGAAGTTCTCTGTTAGTCAAGTGGCTTGGACTTGGTGCTGCCACACAGGAGCTCAGGCCTGACACCCAGCCTCAGAACCAAGATGCTGCAAACCACGTGGTGTGGCAAAAAAAAAAAAAGACAGCAAACAAAAAAAGCAGAACAATAACAAATAATAAAAAATAAAATAAAATTAGAAAAATAAAAAATATATCAGAACAATAAAAATGAAACAACAAAATAAAAGAGAACCACAGTAGCAAAAATATAAAAAAGAAAATAAAAATACAAAAATTTTTAAAAATAAAATTAAAAGATAGGAGTAAAAAAGAAAAAAAAAAGTAAAAAAATTAAAAAATGAAAACTTCCCTGGTGTCTCAATTATCAGTGTCCTTGCCTCCACTGTGAGCTACAGCCAATCCCCACCTCCCCAGGGAGCCTTCCAAGACCTCTAGGTAGGTCTCTGGACCTGCTGTGTCAGCCCCAATTCTGTGTGTTTTCCTCTTACAAGCAACTGCTCCTGAAGCTGGCCTGAAGCACAGGTGCCCATGCAGGCCAGTTGGGGCACAGACCTCCACAGGTGTGACTACAGGGGCTGGCACAGCCAGAGGAGGACTTGGAGGGGGGTGGCACTTGGCCCACCTGGACTCACATGGCCAGAGGAGGCCCTGTCAAGGGCAGCACTTGGACTGCCAGGACCTCAGAACCTTTGGTGGAGGTGGGATTCAGGTCTGGGATCTGCACAGCTAGAAGAGGCTTTGGTGGGGATAGGGTTTGGGCCTGGGACCTGTGTGACAGGAAGAGGCCCTGGGTTTTGGAACAATTTTCTGATGGTGAGAACTTTAGACATCATGATAGGCAAATGAAAAGGAGGTTTCAAGGCACAAAAGTACTTTTTTAGTTCTTATAAATTGCACATCACAGGGATCTGCTCAAGTACAAATGTAGCATTGCCATCATTAGTGCCTTTTAAAGAAAAATAGGAGAATGTGGGAGGAGACGTTCCTTGTAGCCAAGTTTACCATGGGAAATGGGGTTTTTATATCTAACTGAAATCCTTTATGAAGATAGACTGCTTTTTTCCTATGTTGTTTGGCATCTGGGGAGAGCCTCTCTCCAAAGGTGCAGTGAGGAGTAGGAGGACACAGGGTTGCAAGTCTGAGAGGGTTCTGTGTGACCCTGGATCACGGTTTTGCCCATGTTCTCAGTTGTACACTATCTCTTTAAGGTTTCTAAGGGTTTCTGCCATTAAAATTTTACCTGATGAGCAAGTAACAAAATCTTGCCTCAGCTTCCTCCTAAGAGGGTGTTGGATTGCTGATCTTTAAGGCCTCTTCCAGAAAAAACTTATATTTACATGAAGGAAGTTATTATTTACCCTTTAGCGTTCCCTGGCTTTATTATCTGGGGAAAAATTCATATGATTAAAAAATTCTTTATTTTTTTAAAACATTTATGAAAATATTTCTAATCAGGTGTGTTTCAAGCTACTAATTACCAAACTAAAGATGAAATATTTAGGCTTCTCAAATCTGACAATGTCCCTTTAAATTGCCTTTTTCTCCTGAACAGCTAGATCCACATCTGTAAATGTCTAAGTTGTGCTGCCACCCAGTCTTGTCTACAGCTACTTGATTCTGGGAGAGGCTTCCATAAAAATGATTATAATATTTCCATGCCATACAGTGAAAAAACAATGTAGTGTGATATGATAAAGCATGGATTGAATGCGAGGAATAGGAAAGTGTCTGTCATCAGATTGAAGGGGCAAAGAGAGTGGCTTCTTCTTTCTCCGGGGTGAGGTAGGGATGGAATTGCACAGATATTTATTGAGATAAGATCTCTGGACTTTCCTGAAAAATCATTTTGTTATCAGATCTTTTCTCCTTTTCAGCTTCTAGTACATACTCTCAGCCTCCTAGAAGTGTGTGTGTGTGTGTATCTGCACGTGTGTGTGTGTGTGTGTGTGTGTTGTGATGGGGAGACAAGAAAAGAGAGAAGATTAATATATACTAAGTATTCATTCTCTGATTATTTTTATATATGTTAATTGAGAGCCTAGTATCTTGCTAAGTGTCTGGTACCAAGTAGGTGCTGTATTATTATTGACCAAATAAAAACAGGTTTCTAATTCAATGAGACAAAATTAAAAACAAATTGAGTGTTTTATTTTGGGGTGAAATGACAATGTATTGACTGGGATTGAGGTTCTATGGGTAGAAGAAGCAAGGTGAGGGACCTCGTCACTCTCTTCAGGGAGATTATAATCCCATTTAAAAAGGGGGGATTTGAACAAGGTTTAATAACAGTTTGCGGAAGTACTTAAAAAGACAATAAAAAAAGCTGTTCTAAGGCAACAAATTGTAAATGTTGAGTGAGTGGCTGTGGCAGTAAGGTGGGAATTCAGAGATTAGAGCTGTTATTTGGGGAAGTGGGTGTGGGGAGGGGACTGTGGAACAGGACGCACAAAGGGGGATTTATCTAAATAAAAACTTTTTTTAGTAGCTACTATAAACCAAACATTCTATTAGGCCCTGGGCATAAAATAGTAAGATTTAGGTCATGGAAAAACTCAGAATTCAATTAGTGGTTCTTAAATTTTTACAGGCTTAAAATTCACCTGGGAAACTTGTGACAATGCATATTCCTAGGGCCCATCCAAAGAGACTTCAGCACATCTGGAGTGGGATTTAGGAAGCTGGATTTAATAATTGCCTAAAATGATCAGGTATAGATTATCTGGGGACTATGTTTTAGGGAACACTGATATTGAGCAGTCCTCAAAGTGTGGTCCCAGCAGCATCACCTGGGAATTTGTCAGAAATACAAATTCTTGGGATTCATTTTAGGCCTATTGAATCAGAAATTATGAAATTGGCCCAACAATTTGTGTGATTCTGATGCTTACTGAAGTTTAAGAACTAGGTGTGGGGCTTCTCTGGTGGCGTAGTGGTTGAGAGTCCGCCTGCCGATGCAGGGGATATGGGTTCGTGTCCCGGTCCGGGAAGATCCCACATGCCGCGGGGCGGCTAGGCCCGTGAGCCATGGCCGCTGAGCCTGCATGTCCGGAGCCTGTGCTCCGCAACGGGAGAGGCCACAACAGTGAGAGGCCTGCGTACCGCAAAAAAAAAAAAAAAAAAAAAAAAAAACTAAGTGTGGGACTAGAAATAAATTTTGCCTCCTTCATTATTTCTCTGGACTCATTAATGAATAACATTTAAATATGTGTTTGGTATTATTTAGTTCAGTCTGAAAGCACAGTGTGGTGTCAAAAATCCAACAGTAAGTCTTTGCATGAGATTAAAATACAGAGAATTGTCATAGATTAAGGAAAATAAGTTTAATTGGAAATAATTTCATAGTACCAAGTATGTGTTCATCTGTTGGTACGTTGCAGATCAGATATCGATTAAAGCAATTGTCCTCCACATTTGTATTTTTCCTCACCTCAGTGTGAATTGGGGTTAGCACTGGGACTGGAGGGAGAATGCCT
This sequence comes from Mesoplodon mirus, assembly GCF_964341445.2. Lineage (NCBI taxonomy): Eukaryota > Metazoa > Chordata > Mammalia > Artiodactyla > Ziphiidae > Mesoplodon > Mesoplodon mirus. The sequence continues at coordinate 57,254,138 of NC_138989.1, read as the reverse complement.
GTAGTCACCTTTTGCAACAAACATAATTTCTCTCAGCTTCAGTCTTCTCTGTAATGTATAAATAATGTGTCTTACCTACATTGCAGGGTGGTTGTAAAGAAGATAATAGGGATAGCTAACATTTACTGAGGGCTTACCCTGTGCCAGACACTGTGCTAAGTTGTTTACATGAATTATCTCTTTTAATCTTCCCAAGAACCCTATTATCATTGTCATACAAATGAGGAAATTGAGGCTTGGAGAGATTAAGCAAATTGCTTGAGGTCACACAGCTGGAAAGTATTAGAGTCAGGATTTAAATTTAGATTGTCTGACTCAGAGCTCAAGCATATAACTGCCATGCTGGACTATAAAGTTTGAAATGAGATAGCATACAAACTGTAAAGTACAATTCACATTGAGGAAAAGGAATGGGGTCTGTGTGCTTTACTTTGTTTATTTATAATATCATCCAAAATATTGTGCATGTAATAGGACCTCAATAAAAACCAATTGAGAGATGAAAATTAAGTGTTCTTTAACTTTTTTTTTCCTAACCGAAAGGTCTTGTCTGATTATGTTCTCAGTGTTATGTAGCAGGCTCTAAGTGGAAATGAAACAAAAGCTTAGAACAGTTCCTAGGATAACACAGGTGCTGAGAATGTTCCCTGAAGTTTCTGCCAGCTCTTGGGTTCTACTGTCTATATAACATCTACCATCTATATACTAGGAGCCTTAATAAATTTTTATTGAATTAATAAATGGATGGACGACTAAGAATTGAAAGACTTGAACTCTAGTTACGGTTGGACTCGTACAACTCTTGAACTCTTACTACTATTGGTATGATTTAGAAGTTATTTAATCTCAGTTTCCTCATTTGCAAAATGGTAAAATAATGCCAATCCTTGCACTTTCCAAACTGTATTATGATAATTAAATAATATAATAGATGCAAATGTACTTGTGTAACTAGAGAATGAAATATAATTTTAAATTACTTTCATTTTTGAATTTTTACAACATTCAAAAATATTTTAAATTACTGTTTTAAAATGTGCTACATGTGCAGTAAAGGTAAACAAAAAATATAAAAATAAAAGGAGATAGAGTCCTGTGGATGGATTTAAGCCAATGTGCTTCTTGGCCAAGGGGACATGAAGAAGTGGAGATGGTTTGCTCCAAAAAGCCTGACTCCTACTGCCTCTCTGCCTAACTCAGGGAACAAAGTCTCACACTTGTGTCCACACTGAAACTTAGGAAGAATTCAGATAGTGATCTCAGAGTCAGGAGTCCAGTATCCTTTGTCTAAGAACAGTTCTTAAAATGTCATCTTCAGATAGAAACAATAATCACCTAATGCCAAGTCCTTGTCTTAATTTTGGGAATTTAACAGAAATACAAAAGGCTACATTGATTAATTTTTTTCTAAAATGATTCATGAATTTTAATTATTATTTCCAAAAAGAAAAACTAGAATAAGTTAAAGCTTATTGTCTTTGTCCACCATTTTCAGTTCTGTCCTCCTCACAACATGGAATCACTATGGTGAGTTTGATGTGTGTATCCTAGGTTCATTTTTTAAAAAGAACTTTATATCTTTCACATCACATAAATAATAAACAGTACATATGTTCTGTAATGTTTTTCAGTCACGGATTTGTTTTTGATTTCTGGTCAGTGGGAATAAAAATATTTAGCTAATTTTCCTTTATGAGACAATAACTTATTAAGAATACATTTTAAAATCATGTCCACCCAACAGGCTCATGGCTTCTAAGAAAAAAAAAAACACATTTAGCACAGCTCTAGGATGCATCACATCCCATTTCCAATAGGACAGGTGAAGCCTGACCAAAAGCGTGAAGAATTGTTAAGGGTGATTTGTAATCAATATTATGAAGCACAGTTCAAACAATGGCCAGCTTCTAAGAGCCACTGTTCAGTTGACCTGAAAATAATCTCTTCTGCTCCAGCCTGTGCTCTTTTCTCCACCCCATCATCCCCTCCTCAAGAGTGTTTGTGCTCTGAATGCAAATGAGTTGAGTTTGAGCTCTAGCTGCTCTCCCGAGTATTATTATTTTTTTCCCTTTAAATTTAAGGGTGCTAATTAATGTAGGAAAACTTATATGGCAAGTTTGCTTTGCCTGTGGTTTCCTTAGGTTAAAGGCTACAGGCAACTCCAGCTCTGTGAGAAGGGCCAGTGTTATATTCTTACCCCCTGAAGGAGGCTTCAGCTCTGCTGACTCAGAAGACTTCAGCTTTTGATTTGGAGCTGTATATTGACCCATCACTCACAGCAGAGTTATGGGCCTGCTGCCTTGGATCCAGGGAACTGGGCTCTGGCTTTGCCTGCAGCATCACCCACCCTTCCCTTCTCAGTTTCTGTTGAAACATAGCCTGCAAATGTCAATTTCATTTTGTAAAGGCCAGGCAGTTGTCAGTTCTTCAAGGAGACTCAGAGAGAAGGCACTCAGGATGATGCCCTCAGCAGCATTTTACTGTGGCTCTCCAACTTGAGCCAATCTCTCCTTCCTTCCTTGCTCCAGCCTTACCCAACCACCAACATCTTCCCCAGCCTTGGAAACTGTCATTGAACCAGCTTTTTGTAACCAGTTTCAAACTACTCCCATGTCTGGCAGATCTATTGTAATACAATTTCAATACAAAAAATGTTTTAATACAGAGAAAACAAAGTTGTTTGGGGACAACTTCCTCTTTGTAGGAGACTGCTCCTAATAAAAACAAAATCCTAGTTGACTGGATAATGAGATTCATCAAGGGTGGCGATTCTGATAAACTTATGGTGAGGAAAATCCTTTTTAATTAAACTATAGCTTCACAACTAGTCCATAGTTATGTCTTTTTAATTCTGACTGTGGCAAGATCCCAGTTCAAGATGAGATTCTTACATGTCCATGCCTAGGAAACAATGGGATTTGAGGCCATGCCAGAAGGAATTTCATGAAAGCTAAGTGGTCTCATAGGAGAAAAAAACTTGTGTTAAACAAGGAAGAAGGGGAGGTGGGGGAGGGAAGTATTGGGAGTTTGGGATTAACAGATGTAAGCTATTATATACAGGATAGATAAACAACAAGGTCCTACTGTATAACACAGGGAACTATATTCAATATCCTCTGATAAACCATAATAGAAAAGAATATGAAGAAGAATATATACATGTATAACTGAGTCACTCTGCTGTACAGCAGAAATTAACACAACATTATAAATCAACTGTACTTCAATAAAATTAAAAATAAAAAAAGAAGGAAGGAACCAGGCATGATGATCTTGACCCACTGGCAAAGCCTCGAGTTTAGAGTGATGCTGAGGGTCACTAATAGATGACAGAAAAAGTAGTTCCACCTAAATCTCTGTAACACAGAAGGCATGAGCAATCTGGATTTAATACACCACTAACAGACTTTGACACAAGAATGGAGTGGAAGTCTGGAAGCATTCTTTCCCTTCCTAGTTCCCTTCTCCATATCACTCTCAAGTACTGTGGCTCTTTAAATAGTTCATGTATCAGTATAGTTACTTGGCGGGAAGTGCAGGCTATGGAAAGGCAGCTGAGGAGACAGTGACTTCTGAGCAACAGCAGTGTCTTGTTGGAGGTATTTCTTAGAACTTTCACAATGCACAACAAAGGTGGGCAATGCAGCAGGAGTGGTGGAACCTGGCTGAAGCTGCCTGTTCCCTAATGGATGTGGAGGGACTCAATAGAGGGGCAACACCTTCTAGTGGAGATAGGGAGACACAGTAGAAGTAGAAGCATTGCCCAGTGTAGGCAGATAAAGTACTAGAGTGAACCAAGTGGCAGACACTGTGTGCAATTGTCTTCTAGGGCCTGCAAAGCCACTGGCATGGCCTGATGATATCTTGCAGGCTGTGGAGGGCTCAATGGAAGATATCACCTAAAGGGGCTAGGACAGGGGTAGAGGTCAATCCTGGGGACCACGCTACCATGTGTGGTGGATACCTTGGGGGTATCCAGCTAATAATGTCCTGCTACTCCTCCAATTTTGGTCAACAGTGATCCACCCCTATGTTACTGTTGTTTAATCAGTATGAGCATGTGACTTAGGTTGGGCTAATTAGTCTCCGTTATCCATGAATTTGCAACCGGGCCCCAGAGACTGATTTATTATCTGCCGGCAGCTGGATCCTTGTCTTGCACTCTCTGAAGCTGTCAGTGGTTACATGGACTGAGGAACAAAAGAGGCTCACTGTGGAGAGACTGAGAAATGGGGCAGAGGCATAGACAGGTGAGGAATACCTTCAGGAGAGTTAAAGGCATGGAGCAGAGCCTTAGCTAGGAGACTGGGAACTTATGCCCAAGGAAGACCAGCAGCAAGAATTGAGTGTACAACTGGAAATGCCTGGTTATTACCTTTCTCAAGTTCAGGAGACACTGGGAACTTAAGTGGGGCAGAGTGTATACGAGAGAAGGGTAGAGAGGGCCCAGAGGCCAGCAGTGGGTGTAAGGAGGATGGTCAGAGCAGATTAGAGCACCACAAACGCTTGAAATTGGACGTTCAATGAGCATCTGTAACATGCTTCACATGTTTACATTCAAGGCCTTTACCTAATTATAATGCATTCAAATTTCCAAGTACTTATTCATTTTACTTATAGACTAAGCCACTAAGACTCTTCTATCCCAGCTCTGAGAGCAAACCTATTCTCAAGACACAAGATTATGTCAACTTTTCCACCATCACATCCTTGTGACCTATATCTACATGTGATTAAAAGGTATCATTGTATTTTTAGATGGGCTTAGTTAACTGTGGATGATAGTTTATAAAACACAATTTCCAGAATTTAAAGATATTAACAGTAGCATCAGCATAATATTAACACCTTATTTCTTGGCAACATTTTTGTTTTTTGCATTGTAAATTTTCTATTTTAATGAATATTTCCTTTAATCTGTGTAATAATCCTTCAGGGAAGGCAGGATAGAGATTTTTCTTTTCCTCATTCTGAAGATGAACTCACAGAGAACTTGAATGACTTGCCAGGAGTTACTTAGCTGGCGAGTGTTAGAACAGGACTAGATGGTCATGTCCTGAGAGAAGGGAGACAGGGACCAACTTTTGTCCTCTACGGACTTCACATCTCACACGTGACTTCACTTGGTCCCTGCAACTGTGCTGTGAGGCAAGATTTATTCTTCTTTTTTTATAGATGAGAAGACTGTCAATGAGATAAAGCAATTCATGATTACCCAACTTTTTTTTTTTTTTTTTTTTTTTTTTTTTGCTGTACGCGGGCCTCTCACTGTTGTGGCCTCTCCCATTGCGGAACACAGGCTCCGGATGCGCAGGTCCAGCGGCCATGGCTCACGGGCCCAGCCGCTCCACGGCACGTGAGATCTACCCGGACCGGGGCACAAACCCGTGTCCCCTGCATTGGCAGGCGGACTCTCAACCACTGTGCCACCAGGGAAGTCCCATTACCCAACTATTTAGGGTACAAAGATGGTGCGAACCTGGATCAATCCTTCTAGCTTGAAAGCTGTCCTCTTTCCCCTATCCCAGGCTCTCTCTGTCCTCACAGTTTTCTGCTGTTCCTGATGCTGAGTAAGGACACACTCATGTATTACAGCTATAACACTGTCGAGGATTCTCTTGACGGGTCTGGGAGGCTGAATGGGCAGAGCTGAAATTCCATGGAACAGAGCCATCTGTGAGAAGCATAACTAGGTTTAAATTTCTAGGGGAAGCTGGCGGGAGAGTGGTAAAAAACATGATTTGTGAACAAATTCAGGAGCTGAGGGGTTGTAGAGGTACCCCTGAGATGGTACCCCTCAAACCATCCCCAGATGGGACAGAAGTGTTGTTAGCACTAAGCACTTACACAGTTGTATGGTTTGGAGCCTGGAAAAGTTCCCTTCTGATCCAGGATCGGCTTAAGCCCTGAAGCATGAAATGTGAATTCCTTTTGCTCAGCATCCATTAAATAAATGTTATTCTTCTCCCTGGCAGAAAACACAAATTTCTCTGCTCAGAGCCATGATGTAGCAGAAGGAACAGAATTTACAATGTCCCTCTTTACGATAATGGCTCTCTCCTTCCAAGGAAATGAGTTTGGAGGAAAGGGGCACCATTGAGTGCCCAGCGACAAGGCGGCTGGGCTGCTGCTGCTGCTAATTATCTGGCAGGGAGGAAAGCTGTGTCCCTGGAATGCAGAGAAGGGTTTGTGAACTTTGGAGAAAGCGCGAAGCACTTTGATGTCCGCGTCATACAAACTGGAGAACGGCCCCCACCAGGTCACGTCTGACCTTTCCTTCTTCACTACCGAGCAGACATTTTTGCCAATTATGATCCTAAACACGCTGAAAAGTACCCTTGGCCACTGACAGTTGCAAGGGAGAAGCAATGCCTCTGGAATAATACCATACCCAGGACAAAGAGGAAGGGTAAACATAGTGTTACTTTGTGTTGCAAATAGATGGCTTCGTTAAATACTGGAGAAATCCCCTCTGTGTCCACCTTACGCAGCTCTGATAAAAATGCATTTGCAATATGCACAGTGTCAAGAAATCACTTCCTACTGGGCCAAGGAGGTTAAGAGCATCTTCCCAACTACAGCATAAAACTCATTAAAATAGTCTTTCCCGCTAGAGAAAACCAGTTTTCTACCCTCTCTGCACCCTCTTCTTTTTTCTTTTAAACCAATGCATTGCAGAAATAGAGACGTGATCAAAATAGCATAATCCACATTTGTATTAAAAATAATAAGCTTGGTAGCAATAGGAAAAATTAATGGTAAACAGCATCAGAAAACACAGCAAAGTCAGAAGTTAACTTAACAGAACATACTTGACCGGCAGGTAACATATTAAAATGCTATTTTGGCAGACAGAATTGATAGCAGACTTGCTGAAAGAAAATCCGCTTCGAGAAATCGACAAATACAATCCTAATCCCCTTTTTTCCTGCCACGTGCTGCAGATGAGTGATACCCAGGGGGGGATTTCTTATTACAGAAAATAGGTGTGAATTCAGAGGAAAAATTAAGTCCAGTTGACAATTTACAAATTTCCTTTCAAGCATGAAAGGGAACTGGAAACTAGGTTATTTTATTTTTTAAATCCCAAGCTTGGTGTTTTCTACCTGTTAATATGACTGAGGATAAGGTTATAGGAAGAGTTTCATTACCAACCCAGAAGTCATCTCTTGGAAATAAAGCCAGAATGAAATAACTTTTGTCAGACAAGCAATATTAGAAAATCTGATATTGGGAAGAGACATTTTTCCTGCTGCCTGGTGAGCATTGACAGACTGGCAGCTTGGGTTTAGTTATGGCACTACAATGAGAATCAGAGGGGTAAAACACAGGGTTTCTGGACAGTTAACTATAGGACTGTCAGGGTCTCAAAACAACCTCAAAAGCATGTGTCTTCAGTTGGGGATGTTTCTAAGGGTCCCTGCGTAGTCTCTGATATTTACATGGGCGTCTGATGATTCTGCAGAGCAGGTGCCTTTGCTCATCCAAAGGAAAGGCACCTTCGACATGTTAGTGAATTCACTGAAGCATTGGAGTGTCACAGATGCGATGGGGTTTGAGTTCCTACATGGGCCAACTAGAATACGGAGATAGAAAAGAAGTAAAGGAGAAAGATATATACTGTTAGGTTGTGTATGGGTGAATATGGACCCAGGGTGAAGTGAACTTGAATCACACAGGCTGAGACACTGGTTGAAGAAGGAGAAGTCTGGAGGTTGAAGTTCTAGTCCATTCTTTGACATTCCTCATCTTTTTCTTTTCCATATTAACTTTCTCTGTCACATAGACAAGTCCTTTTATCTAGGGCAAACATATGTCCCTGTATGCCCTGGCTTGTATCTAATGTATCTGTCAATAATCTCCCTTTCACTCTCAAAGTATCCTGTTTTGGCTGAAAATTATATGATCACTCTACTTATAAGCTCCCTGGGGCTCAGTTACCATTTGAAAATAAAGAGATTGTTCTAGAAAATCCTGTCCTCAAACATACACAGGCTTCTCCTGTGTTCCACTGCGGTAAGTGTGCTCTAATCATTAGTGTAGTTGAGAAGGGTCAACAAATAAGCTGTGGTAGATTGGGATGTTGCCCCCATCAAGGATATTTACCTTTTAATAGGGGACTTTTGAAAATAAGACTTTGGAACTGAAAATACTAAATCTTTAGTGGTGAAATTACGGGCAGTCTCAGCTTATACCAGCTAGTTTGTCTGCTTTGAAAATCACTAAATGCTGAACCAGTGATCTTCAGCGGATAGTCCAGGAGATCCTAAAAACCAGTCCTGGGCAAGCTGTATCCAAATAACCTGGGAAATTAAAATAAAAATACATCCTTGAGTCCTAACCCTCAAGATTTTAGTGAGGCCCCTACTTTACACGTATACAAAGCTCCCTAGGTGTTCCTGATAAACAGCTGGCCTTGGAAACATAGTTTTATCCCAGTATCTTCATTTTACAGGTGAAGGAACCGAGGCCCAGATGGCAGCAGCAGCAGCAATGGCTATTTGTCTGTTTTTTGTTGTTTACCAAGTGTATCAGTGGACCGTATTTTCTTTCAGCCTTATCAGAGTCTTATGGAGTTTGAAATTTTAGCCCCATGTTATAACTGATACTATGAGACAAAATAAAGGAATGTGTCAAAAGTCACACAGGTAGTTAGTGGCAGAATCAGAATTGGTGTTCATATCTCCCAATCCCCATTCTGGATCTATTCCTGTTAACCCATAACAACTCAGGTTGTTTGGGAAAAGCATGTGTTTCCTTGACTAAAGTACTCAGCTCACTTTCTTTCCCTGTTTTCCAGAGAAATACACATTCAGGAGGTTGTTGTTTTCTTCTCAGTCTCAGTTTTCTTGGAGCATTTAATTCTGCTCTCCCTCCTCCCTGTGAGTGTGCAGTGGGCTGCCTGTCAGAGATAGCAGGAGATGTTTTTGTGCGCAATCAAGGACATGGATGCATTGGCTGCCAGCCTCAGGCAGGGACACAGACTTGCCCCCCACCAGCAGAGCGATGATGCATTTCCCCAAAATGTTCCAAGAATGGCCTGGAATGTGACTAGACAAGGTCCATGCGGCCTCATGAATGGCTTCACACTGCACCAGCCAGAAAACAAACACAACAGTAATTCTTGGATTAGCATGAAAACACTTTCAAAGGGGACTCAAAGGCAGACTTTTGTCCCCTTCATACAAGAAAAGAGATGAGGTGTGACAAATGGCCTGTTGGATGGCTTTCTGTGCTGGGCAGAGGTCATTTTGGAAGGGTACCACATACACAGTCAGTTTAATAGAGAAGAAATGGACTCAAAGCTAAAGGACAAAGAACATTTCAGAAGAGACGAGGTGATGTCTAAAGAAGACAATTTAAATTAAAATAGGAAGCTGAGATAGCATGACTTACATATTAAAAAAAACAACAACAACACAGTCTTTTGCATTGAGGCTTGATGTATATGGTGCAAAAAACACGGGGTTTGTAGTCAGGAGACATAGGTATTCCAATCTATGAAGTTCTGGACTTCAGTTTTTGCCTCCATAAAAGAAGGATAATCATATTTGCCTGGTTTCTGTGAGGATTCAATGAGATGAGAGGTAGGAGGTCTGGAAGATCGGGGTTGGGGAAATGCACATGTGCTGCGACAGAGGTGACTTGGGCTGACATCCTTGTTTTGCAGTGACTAGGAGATATGGACCAAGTCATTTAACCTGAATTACGCTCGAATTTTTCAAACTTTTTTGGGTATTCAAATTAATTCTTAACAAAATCTTAATACATAAAACAGGTAGAAGTGGAGATGCCCTGTTTGAAGCAGAAGTTGGGAAAAGATGTCTGGACTTCTTCATACCCCATGGCCTTCTCCCATCTCTTCTTCCTGAGACAGCTCTTCTGTTTCTGTCCTCTAGGATTTAGTTGCTGCTTGCCTCTGCCACTTTTCTTAATCTTTCCAGCATTGAACTGGGAAGTAATTCTTTCAAAACCTTTCACTAAATATTCTGAAACTTCAATAAAGTGGCCAAATTTCCTCATTTTTGATGATAAGGAACAAACAGAAAAAGTAGGTAAATGAATAATGGGTGACAGACTTAAACACCTCTGATTGACAGCACTGCTTTCCAGAGCATGGGGATTTAAAAAGTGCCTCCAGATTCACAGACACAAGATCACTGTCATTGTCCGAAATGCATATTAATTTATTTATTTTAGTAGAAAGAGGAGTAAGAATCTAAGTATAGTTATCATAGCTAAGGAGCTGCTTTGAATTTCAGGTGACCTAAGTGGTTACCTGAGTCCCAATCCAAAGTCAACAGTGTTATGTAAAAAAGAAAAATGTGCTTTTCTGATTTTCATTTTCGCAGCATGATCTATAACATGTTGCTCTTCTGTTATTTCACATGGATATGCACATGCACCGTTCCCCTCCCCCACCACATGTTGTCACAGGGAGCCCTCTATCTGCCTCAGGAGCACCCAGTCAGTCTCATGAAATCCTAATGAACCTGTCAGAAGTTCTCATAATGTCATGTTACTTCAAAAGCATTTTCTTTGTGTCTGCTTTAGAATCTATACATGTCTTAATTTATGGAGATTAGATAAACCTTCAGAGATCTGAAGACAGAGAAGGATAGTTATATATTTGGAGACATTCCAAGAAAAATAAACAACAGACCCACTCATTGCATCATATAAAATAAATGTGTCTTAATCTCGCACCATGAATCCTGATTCTACCATTCTTTCACTGTGTAATCCTGGGTAATCACTTTGAACCTGTGATTCAGTCATCCTCATCTCTAAAATGGGGATAGGGAAATTCTCTGGCGGTTCAGTGGTTAGGACTCCAAGCCTTCACTGCCGAGGGTGTGGGTTCAATCCCTGGTCAGGAAACTAAGATCCTTCAAGCCAAGAAGAGTGGCCAAAAACAAAAACAAAAACAAAAACAAAAACAAAAAGGGTGGGGGGGATAAATAATGACTTGTGAGCATCAAATAAGACAAATACATGTTAGGTTTTGATAAGTATAAAAATGCTAGTCAAACGTGATCTTTATGATAAAAATATAAAATATAATCAAGGTTATTCTTAGATAATACTTAAAAAAGTAAAGATAAACTGGTAATAAATGGAGTCACTGATCTTCAGCACATGTGGGATTTAATTTAAGTTTAGAGGGTTCACCAGAAGTGGCTTGGAATGTAAGCACAATGTTCCATTGTCTGGTAGAGTTCTCTGAGACTGTTCTTGTTGATTCCTCTTTGGATCAGGAGGACTTTGAGTTAGTAAATTGGAGCTATATTCAGCAGCTGTTGCCCTCTGGTATCTGGAGGGGAGTCTTGGGCCTCCCTGGTCTTGGGGTCTGCCAAGCTTCTTGGGGGATATAAGAAAAAAAACTTAGCATCAGCTCCAAACAATAGAAAGGTGTATATTTGGAATTCCTACTTCCAATCCTACTTTCAATGTGCCTGCCTTCCCATTGCTTGCATTTCCCTCTACTGGGAGGAAGCAATCTTATAAATTCATTTACCTTGAAGGGCTCTACAAATGATTGTGAATGCGTGGAGCTGGCAGTGAGGCCAAACCCACCCAAACTGCATGGCTGAGAATGGAAGACCAGCAGGTGTCTCAAAAAGAAAATTGGGAGCTACCAGGAAGGGGAATAGTGAGGAACCTCATAAAAACAAATACTCTATCTGATTTGTTTTATTATGGGAACTCCCTTTTTTTTTCCTTTCATGTTTCTGGTACCAATTTGAGCTGGGTTTTCTGTCACTGCTCCTGAAAAGCAGCATTATTGTCATGAAGGGAAAATTTGGTCGAGTTGGGAGATGGGGGCTCTGGTTCTCATGGGTTGCTGATGAACTAAATGACCTTGGGCAGTGTCATTTTACCTCTGTGGTTCTGGCTTTCTTTTTTTGTAAAATGGGTTTGGATATAGAGGTTTTTTAAGGTGCCTTCCAGCTCTAAATACTGTAATTACTTTATTTTCTATCATCTACTGAGTCCTATAAATGGCGTGCAGCTTAATTGTGATATGTAGGTTACTACACCAAATAACGAGGAGAGGAAAAGTGCTGCAATGAGAGCTGACCACTGTGTGTGTGTCCTTCATCTGATTTCTTTTCACCCGCATCACAGGAGGGCAGACGTGATGTATTCCCTGTGTGCTTCGCAGATGAATATCTGGCATCTGATTCTTGATCATTATAAGTTATGTTCAGATCAGGATAGCTAAGGTGAACATAGGCTATAACTGAAAGAGGAATGTTATTGCTCTAGCAGCAATCTTCACTCTTTTAATTGCTGTGAAAAGAAAAAAACACTCCATTCTGGAAATGTAAATGGAGGGAGTTGACTACTTCCCTTTTGAATGGCTTAGATTGTAGCCTCAATCAGAGGCAAGACAATAGAAAAGTTGACCTCTGGGAGTTCTGTCTTAGCCCCTTTTTCTCCAAAATGCTGGCCCTGAAGGAAAAGTGTCACACATCTTCTTGCATGTCCTGTCTCACACTGAGTAATGTTGCCCCCCTGCCCCCAGCGGAGTGTTTTAATGATAACGGCTGTTTTCAGGGACAGACTGTGACTTATCTTTTAAAGGAAGATGAAATCTATTAAGACAGTGAGGACAGAGAAGAAAAGCTATGTTCCTGAGAGGAGAGCTCTAAAGGAGAGCACGGTTAGTTCCTTTTTCTTGTTCCCCCAGCCCCATCTCTGTCTCTCTTTGTTAGAAGACAATACCCTTCAACTGCTCTGTTTTGTGTCTGGATTATTGTGGTTGTTGGTGTATAAAATTGCTGCTGGTGTGTATAATTTATAAGCTCTAAAAAATGATAAATAGTCTCAAGTTAGAAGAGTGATTTGTGTTAAAGTCCTCAGGGTACTTTTGTAAAGGAATTTAATTTCTTGGGGGAAATTGTCTATAACTTTCTGTGGAATGTTAGTTAACTGGCTCATAGCTGGGATTTATTTTCTGTAGTCTTTTTTTTTTTTTCTTCCATTATTGGTTTGAATAGGTTTACCTGGGCAAATGAGACTATATAGCAAAGTCCTGATGAACTGTGAAGCTGAGGGAAATGCTACTTAATTTATTTTTCTTAGTTTTGTTTCAGACCTATTGTTAAGACACTTTTGTGGTGTAGTGCAGTGGTTCTCAACTGGGGGCAATTTTGCCAGCAAGGGGACATTTGACAATGTACAGAGACATTTTTGGTTGTCACAACTAGGGGGTTAATGGTGGCATCTAGTGGGTAGGGGCCATGAATGTTGTTATACATCCTCTGATGCATGGAACAGCTACCCCCTTCCCCAGTCGCCCCACCCCTGCAACAAAGAATTATTAGGCCTAAAATGCTAATAGTGTCAAGGCTGAAAAATTCTGATGTACTCAGTAGGCCCCAGGGAACATAATTCAATATTCTTTTACCAAGGAATTTCTACAGAATCTCATCATTCTTTTTCTCAACCAGCATGAATTCTCGTCACCAAGGATGGAGATGGGGAACAAGAACTTGCTGGAGTTGACCTAAAAGTAATGAGTCCCACAGGATATGGAGCCCAATGCTTTTTTTATTTAAAGAAATATATGAGGACACATGTTTCACTGTCATGTTTTTTTCGCATTTTTTTAAATGAATTTCACATGTATCTTTAAACGTTATTAATGTGGATAATAGGAACTTGTAAATTATACATGTGAAGTGCCCTGTATTTCTTTCTTTTTTTTTTATACCAGAACATATAAGATTTTTAGAAATTTCATGTAATGTCTGAAACATTTATATTAACATATTTCCATACAAATAACCCAAAGAAAGTTTAGTATTAGTTGTTTTGTTTGTTTTTTTATACTGCAGGTTTTCATTTGTCATCAATTTTATACACATCAGTGCATACATGTCCATCCCAATCGCCCAATTTAGTTCACCTGAAAGAAATATATGAGGGCACATGTTTCACTGTCATGTTATTTTTGCATTTTCTTAATATTTAAGTTCAACTGCTTGATTGCAATGAAAAAAAAAAAAACTCTTGGTAATTTATGTAACCAGTGAAATGGATTTTAGTTATTTGAGATATTACCCATAGGCTTCTTGGAAATACTTCCCAACAAAGAATGGTCAAACATTGAAACATTTTTTTTTTGGCAGTACGCGGGCCTCTCACTGCTGTGGCCTCTCCCATTGTGGAGCGCAGGCTCCGGACACCCAGGCTCAGCGGCCATGGCTCACGGATCTAGCCACTCCGCAGCATGTGGGATCTTCCCGGACTGGGGCACGAACCCGTGTCCCCTGCATCGGCAGGCAGACTCTCAACCACTGCGCCACCAGGGAAGCCCAAGCATTGAAACTTTTGATTGAAACTGGCACTATGGGCATTCAGATCAAAAGTTGGGTAAAGGTGTTTAAAAGTGGGAGTAGGATCTCGGGTGCAAAGATCACACTGCCTAAAGCCCTTTTTACTTTGCCCAGCACTGAGTCTAGCAGTAATTGTTGAGATTAATGGATTGACTTGAGAATACATGTTAGTATTCAGCTATGCACGTATGAATAGCCTTAAACTCATTAGGCTGGTATTCAAGATTCTCTATCATCTGATCTTGGCTTACTTGTTACTAATTCTCCTACCTGATTATTCTGCTCTAGTCAAATTTTTGAACCCAGTGTTTCATAAACTCAGCTTGCATGTTTATAGATGGTCATATACCCACACTGTTGTTTATGCCAATTCCTTCTCCAACTAGCCATTAACATTTCAACTCCCCTTCAAGAGTGAGATGAAATTCTATTGCTTTTGTGAACCAACCAGCTAGAAATACCCTTCCCTCCTTCTTCCCACCCTCCTTTCCTTCCTTCCGTGACAAAATGATAACATTTATTAATTGTGTGTAGTTGGCACATAGTTTTTGTTTTTTGTTTGCATTTCTCTGTATTACAATTTTAAAAAAATGTACAATGAATTAGGGGGCCCCCAGTTCCAAACTGACACTGACAAAACTTGTTATCTAATCCAGAATAAGTCACTTAACCTCTCTGACCCTCATTTAAAAAACATATATAAAATAGGCAGAATGATACTTATTCTACATCTCTTGCAAGGTAGATTTGGATCAAATGAGATAATGAACACAAAAAGTCCTTTGAAAAATATCAAGAACTACATAAATGTAAAGAATTATTCTTGTCATCAATTTACAAAACCACAGTGAATCTCACAAAGTGCTAATGCTGTATATATTCTGCAAAGCACTTAGCTGTATTCTGCACTTAATAAATGAATTCACACAAGTGAATTGTTTCCACAGTTAACACAGACTGGCAGGAATAGCAGTTAGAGACAGAGGCTGGGTAAGAGGTTACTACCTGTATTGATAGAGAAGCTATTAAAAGCAGAATGTGATTTTTAACATCACCAGGACCATGATAGAAATGAATAAAACTTTGTGCATTTTATTATTTGTGACCCAGAAAAGAGAACCCTGAAGGCATAAAAAATCTTAAAATAAATTATTTGTTTGCACAAGGAGACAACATATTCCACTGATTGGGCAATTTCAGTTTCTCCATTAAGGGTAGGAGATGGGGTCACTTATTTGTTAAAGTCATTCCTGACTACAAATTTAGGCTGAATTCATTTTCGTGGCTCATAATTGGCTCAATGTCTGCACTTCCCTTCTTGATTGGTGAGAAGAGGGTAGAATTTGACTGGGTGGGTCTGGGGGTGTGGCCTGGGAAGTGGGCAGAGCTGGCCTTCATTTGCTCAGCATGGAGCCAAGAGAACAGTTTCAGAGCCAGTGGAAGCTCTAGGGTGACCAGTACAAGGGACAGGAGTTGGGGAAATAAGAATAGAATTAGCTTCTGATAGCTAATGGCTTGGTGAGTGGTAGTGAGCTACCTAGAGGTCTGTCGATAGCTGTTAGATATTTTCTGAGGCAAAATAGGAGGGACTTTAATAAATTGCCTGTATTTTACCCTTCCTCAATGGTTGGGAGGGAGCTCTTAAGGATTTCCGGCTGTAACAACATAAAATGAACAATAGATTAATCTATTTCCTTAGAAGTAAATGTGATTATAGTTTTGCTATGTAAATATAGTACAAAAAAAGACAGGAGAGTGAGTGTGAAGAATTTAGGCTCTAAGCTAGACTGCTTTTGTCCAGTTCCTGTCTATGCTATGGATTAATTAGTTGAAATGACTTTGAGCAAATTACTCAGCCTCTCTAGGCCTTGGTTTTTCTCAGCTGTAAAATAAGAATAATAGTCTATACTTCACAGTGTAGTTATAAAGATGAAAGGAAATAATAAATGCAGTGCACATTGCACAATGCCTGGCAAGAAGAGTCCTCAGGAATACTTAACCATTGTTACTGGATTGTCAGCAAATGGAAACAAAGACTCTTGTATTTCCCCCTCTTCTGCCTCCCCATATATGTCTAGTTGTTTAAAGAAATGCTTAGAACTGAAGATTTTTTTTTCTAGCTTTATTGAGATATACTTGACATAAAACATTATGTAAGTTTAAGGTATTCAATGTTATCATTTGATGCACATATATATAGGGAAATGTTTACCACAGTAAGGTTACTTAACATATCCTTTACCTCACGTAATTACCATTTTGTTGTTTTTGTGAGAATATTAAAGTTCTACTGTCATAGTAATTTTCAAATATTTTCTCCCATTCTGTGGGTTGTCTTTTCATTTTGTTTATGGTTTCCTTTGCTGTGTAAAAGCTTTTAAGTTTAATTAGGTCCTAAGTATACAATGTAGTATTGTTAACTATAGTCACCAAGCTGTAAGGTCTCATGTAATTCTCTTAATGATATTATGAAGTAGCTGCTCTCATTTTCACTTTATAGATGGTAATATTGGGACTCAGAAGAGTCAAGTAACTTTTGCAGGGTCACACTGCTAGTCAATGTCAGAAGTGAGATTCAAAGACATCTGACAGCTATGCTTCTCTGAGATAAGAAGAAAGTGAAATAGTAAGATAGCACTCTCCCTTTCCTATGTAAGGAATTCATAGGAAAGACACCTCTAGCATTAGACCCTGAGTGAAAAGATAAAAAAAACTAGAACTCTCCTGGGACACCCTTGGATGAAATTGTGTTTTCCCCTGTGTTTTGATTTGGGGTTAAATGTGACTAGTCCATAGGGCTTTGGGTGTCTTTACAAAACCTTTGAGGCTAAGACACATCTTCCAAATGATAGTGCACTAACATTATAATAAAGTAGACATATTTCAGATAAGCTAGTGAGATCAGGATGAAGTTCATTCTTTGAACTCTACCTTTTCTAAAATATTTTCCCAATCCTCTACCTGTTTTGATTTCTTCATTCTCCCTAGCAATTTTTTTGGGGGGTGTGTATTATATATTTCACATACATATTACATCATATTACTAGTTATATGGAGAACCCAGATGTCAGCTTTGGTTTCCTTTCTTCTTGAGATCTAGGTTAGCCTATATTCCTGTTCTATGCTCTGTGTAAATTCCATCGCCTTCCCCAAGATTTTCAAGACTTCAAGGGTCATTATATTAAAGTACATGTCTGGCTCTAACTTCTTGTCTCCTCTGAATTCCAGATTTCCTATGTTTGTTTTCTCCTTGTTTATTTCCAATGGGCCTCTATCCAAGCATGGATCTTAGCCCAGTTCTCTGATTTCCACAAAAATACCAGGTTTCTTATTTTTGTTTTTCAAATTTTGCAGACTGTATTGAAAGTTTGGAGAGAAGAATGGATTCTGTATCCTAGCAAAGCAAAATCTTATAACCCTGTTCCTCAACAAAAGTCCTTCCCATACTTTTCAAAGTTGCTGAGTCATTCTCTCTCCTCCCTTCTCCTTTCTTTTCTACTCTGATCCCAAGAGGATCAAATATTTCTCCCCCATTTTCTTATGCAAAGAAATTCAGCTCCCTTCTGGCCCTATCTCCAAGTTCAGGTCTTGGCCTTTCTTTGCATAACCAAACACTCCGCAAAGTTTCTTCATTATCAGACTCTTACAGAGAAAGCAGAGATTTATTTTTTCAGTTACTTATTAATACAAGTATAAATCATGTATCCCAATTTATAGACAAATTTCCTTAAGCATAAGGACAGAATTTTCCTCCTTCTTTGCTATTCCTATATAGTTACTCCTATATAAAATTTAGGAGTTGGTTTATTCATACTTGTTTGTCTGAATAGATAGACAAAAAAGAGAAATAGGTATAAACACGAATTGGGGGAAGAAAATAGAGAAGAGAAACAAGAAGGTCCTATCACCTCACCTGTTACTCAGGTGGGCTGAGAAATACTCTTTACCCAGAGGCCATATCCAGTAGTGTCCTTAGTGTTTGGGTGAGGACTGAGATAGTAGCTTAATTCCTTCTCTCTGCCTTGAAATGCTCCTTGCTTTCTACCTCTTTTGTTGGATTCCTTCCTTTTCAGGTTAGTTTCTGTCATCTTTACTACTAACTGACTTACCCTTTAGATTTGAATTTCTCTCCCTTTTTTTTAAAATAATGAAAATAGTAATAATTATTATTATTTTGACTATCTAATCTACTCTCCAGCTAACTTGATTTATGTTCCTCTGGGTGAAGAAGGAGATGATTTAAAGAGCTAGATCTTTCAGTCTTGGGGTTTCCCGGAGTTGGAGACAGAAGCTTGGAGTTCTGGCCTAGATAATCAAGAGATTCAAGCAAAACAATAACAGTAGGTGAAGTGGAAATTTGAAGATCCAGACTGGGAAGCCAGAGGATCATCTGAACCAAAGTGGCCCAGAGGCAAGTTTTGAAGACAGGATATGGAACTGAGAATTCCAAAATGAGCTAAACAAGGAAATGCAAATGGATGATCTGGGTGGAAGGGAAATGCGGATTATGGGTCCCAAGCAATTTTTAGGGTACCCATTGATTTTCATAGGTTTTTTTTTCTTTTCTGTTATGAGCAGGACAAATGGGATTTATGTTCAACAGCATGGTACAGGGGAGAATAAATACTGGACACACTTCCTTTTGAAAAATATAAGTTTAAAACATGTCTATTGAAAGCAAACTATGTATTAGAAATTGAGATTTTTGCCCTCTTTTTAACTTTTTTTAATGACTTTATTTACTTTATATATTTTATTATTTTTGGCTGCATTGGGTCTTTGCTGCTGGGCGCGGGCTTTCTCTAGTTGTGGCGAGCAGGGGCTATTCTTCGTTGTGGTTTATGGGCTTCTCATTGCAGTGGCGTTTCTTGTTGCAGAGCAGGGCTCTAGGTACACGGTCTTCAGTAGTTGTAGCACATGGGCTCAGTAGTTGTGGCTCGTGGGTTCTACAGCACAGGCTCAGTTGTTGTGGTGCATGGGCTTAGTTGCTCCATGGCATGTGGGATCTTCCCGGACCAGGGCATGAATCTGTGTCCCCTGCATTGGCAGGCAAATTCTTAACCACTGTGCCACCAGGGAAACACTTTTTAACTTTTTAAAACACAGAATTATGCATATTTATTGAAAAAACAGAGAGATTTTGTGTTTTTTTCTTTTTGTTTTTGTTGTGTGGGGGGGCAAAGGGGGGGGAGAGAGAGATGGAGAAATAGAGAGTATAAAGTTTTTTATTTCAGTACCCTTTTACCCCAATTGAATTCCCCCATGTAGAGCCTCCACTGTGAACAAAAATGTCACTATTGCTAAGACTTATAATATTCCATTTATTTGATACGAGAAGGGACACATTTTTTTTCTCTTTTCTGACTCCTGGAGGAGATTTGTTTTTTGTTCTCTCATGAAATAATCTTCTTAAATCTTCCTTTATTCTTGACCTGTGTTTTCAGACCAAAAATGTACTCAGATTCAAATCTAGGGACAGTCCTAAGTCTATGAAAAGTGTGCATGCACACCATGCACACTTGCTTGTTGTGACATTGTAGCCTTCTGTATGGGTGGGACTAGGGTATTTCATGCTGTACTCTTCACAAAGGGAAATATTGGGGTCATGAGAAGCTGTTTTACAGGTCAGCAAACCTGCAACATATAAACACTACTCTACTGATGTCTTATTATGAGCCACTGACATAGAATAAAAGAAGTGATTCTTTTAATGAAGGCAAAATGCATGGTTCATTGAAGGAAACAGAAATGTCACTTGTTACTTTCAAAATTGTAGCATTTGATTAAATATTTGTATTGCTTTACTTGCTGCCTATCAAAAGATTTAGAGAGGTATCACAGAGTTCTTACAGCTGAATTTCAGAGTGGAACTATAGAAAAATAAAGTTTTTTTTTAAAAAAAAGAAAGTAAATTTTAAGAGACAAATTTACATCTCATAGTCTTTTGATTTCAAGAATGGTCAAAAAGGCCACATAGTTGGTGGGGAAACAGAATGATACCTTAAGGCTAAGATAAGAGACAAAGAAAGGGTGACTGAGGCAGAAGCCCAGGCCACAAGGCTGACATTAGATCTCTTCAGTCTTCAGGTACTACTCCCTTGTTTCCTCCCAGTGGTTTATTAACGCCTAATTAGGAAGCTTTGAACTGCAATATTCCCTGCATGCAATCAAGAAGCTAGGAATAAAATAATTGCACTTCTCCCCATTTTCCCAGACAGAAGAAATGGGCTTATACCACATGAGTGAATTAGATTTGTAGGTGCTAAGCTTCTTGAAGATAAGGACTTGGGCTGTAGTTGTTTTTGAATTCCCTACCACTCCTAGCACAGTGACTGGTGCCAGATAGACAATAATATATATTTTGTGTTTGTTTTCATTTGTTGTTAAATATAAAGAGAATTGACTGACATTTTGATTCTGATTGACATAGATTGAAAGCTATTCAAAAGAAGGTAGAGTCATGTCAATCTGAGATTGTTTAGGTGGGTGCCATATGAAGGCTGCAGAAAGAGCCAGATGACCATTCAAACTCTTGTCTTATCTAAAGAATCGACTATTCAATCTAAATACTTATGATAAACTGTGTAATAGGAGGAAACAATCATAAAATTACCCTTTTCCAATTGCTTCAGAGACAAGCAAATTAACTCTTTGTCACAGACCCATTTATTTTAATTCTTCTCTCCTAGGTAATATCAAAAAGTCAACATGGGTAGAGAAAACGGGAAAAAAAACAATTTGTTCCTCATTAAATGTTAGAAAAGTCCAAGATAAACCTATTTAAAATTGATCTGATAAGCCTGGAGAATCGTGATACACTGATGTGTTTTCCTCGGCTAATGGTCTTCAGCTAATATTTATCCATTGCTTTGAGTAACCATTAATCTCTTGTGTTGAGAAACTCCACAAATGCAATTTCTAGGGCATTTAACCTTTCCAGGTTTGATGTCTCTTGAGTTTGTGTGACCCAGTTGTGTTGTATTCTCAATTTCGTTTAGTTTTCTTGGGTCCCAATTGCCCAGTTAATAGCACCAAGTCCATTTAAAATTAGTCTTTCTCCTTCCACAGCACAGTGATATGTTCCTGAGGCGTAATGAAGTTAAATTCATTTTGCCTTCCCACACTTATACTCTTATCCACTACAATCTTCACTTCCCTGCAATGTATTCTCTGCTATTTTTCTCCTCTGTAACTTGACATCAGGAATAGCCACACAGGAAACAGCTGAACAGTGTAAATGCCTTTCTAATGATCTCAAAGCTTCACTACAAGCTCAATGATATTAATGTCCTCAGGTGCATCTTTAATTTTTTTATTTTTATTTTATTGCTGTTGAATGATTCTCATAAGCTTAAATATGCAGCCAACTCAAGTTCATTTTTTAACCTATAGGCATCGTATCCACCCTTACCTTCCTCCCTCTTCTCTTTTTTCTCTCCCTTTACCCCGGTCTGGGCCTGACAAGTAAGTCTTTTGAAAAAAATGACCACAGTTATGAACAAAGTCTGTTGTTGCAGGTAATTGTTGAAATATCAAGGGTATTTTGTCCTCCATTACTTAAGCTCTCATTTGTAGTTTTCATGGTTTTGAGGAATGTTTATGGCTGACAGTCCTTTCTTTATGGCTCTATCCTTCAAGCTCCAGCTGATACAGCTGAGAATGACCGCTTGAGTGACTGATAAAATGTCAAGATGCCATTATTTCCAGGAGACTGTTTGGGAGCAATAAGATCTATTTCAATTTATCTCAAACACCTGAATTTAAGTCTTCAGATTTAACCTCCTTGGCTGCTACAGCCAAATTGTCTCTGGGTTTTGAGAGAACAGCAATCATGGAATGCATAGAGAGTTATAATGATGGTCATGCTAGGACATTTGTGTTGTATTTCACTGTGCACATTGGTGCAATATTTTGGACTTAATTAATACTCTCCGGGAACCTCAGTTTATGGATGGCAATAACCATATTTTAGATCATGTGAAATACCACAACAAAAATTCAATTCATAAGGCAGATGGCAAAGCCTAGTTTGAAGAACAAAAAAACAAGATTTACAGTGAGTTTCAGAACTCTTCAACTGGAATCCGGCCGCTGCCAAAGCTCTGTTAATTTCACTGGAGGGTAACAATCTGTGAGGGTCATTAGTGTCCTCATAAAAACTGAGATTAAAAAAAGTAGTAAAATGAAATAAATAGTTGAGGCTTTCTCTGTGCAAAGGAAATGGAGTTGTTTAAAAAAACAAGGTTTTCAAATGTTTAAAAAAAATCATTCTGTAGTCACTTGTTTTCAACCTGGAATTTACTAAAGTAATAATTTTTAATGGAATGAGAGACATCTTGCTACATTCTCAAGTGTGCAGCATACAAGAAAATATTTCATAAGTGGGCACATTCTCTCTCTCTCTCTCTCTCTCTCTCTCTCTCTCTTTCAGAGCTCAGAAAAGAATTCAGTGTTGAACCAGTCATGAAAGAGGAGAAAGGCTAATGAGCAGAATGTTACTAACATGACTGCTCAGCCATCTTGGTGTTTCTGATTTTGTCACTGCCACAACACCACATAAAAGTGAAGCATGATTCACATAAGTTTAATATGATAAAGCACAAAGTTAACAGTTTAGATGCCTTTCAGGTTTTCTGAGTCCAGCCTAAGTGTTAAAGAAAATGGTACAGTGAAATAAAATTTTGAGAAGTTATAATAAGTAAGATGCTTGCAACCTCATAGAATTTGAATTATTTCAGCATAGACGTTTATGAGTGCTTTTGTTTAGATGTGTGGGGTGTGTGTGTATGGAATTTGTAGCAGTTATTCATATTAAAATTTTTTTCTATTGCAAGAATCACAGTTCTCTTTAGTTATTATGAAAGTTAGTGGATGAGGAAGGGAGAGTGGGATAGAGCAGTGATTTAAATTTGCCATTTTATAAGGTCGGAGATCTTGGAAGGATCTGAAAAGTAGAGACGCTAAATAGATATGCATAAGAAAACTGGAACTCTCCAGTTTTGCCTGCAAACGGTGGTTCCAGCAACCACCATTTGCATCCCACAAACCCGATTCTGGACAATCCTATTACTTACAACTGCCCTTGACCAATTGGCCAAGATAATACAAGAACCGCCTGGAGGGGCTTCCCTGGTAGCGCAGCGGTTAAGAATCTGCCTGTCAATGCAGGGGACACAGGTTTGAGCCCTGGTCCGGGAAGATCCCACATGCCGTGGAGCAACTAAACCCCTGCGCCACAACTACTGAGCCTGCACTCTAGAGCCTGTGAGCCTCAACTACTGTAGCCCGCATGCCTAGATCCCGTGCTCTGCAACAAGAGAAGCCACTGCAATGAGAAGCCCACGCACCGCAACGAAGAGTAGCTCCTGCTCGCCGCAAGTAGAGAAAGCCCGCGCGCAGCAGCAAAGACCCAACTCAGCCAAAAACAAACAAACAAATAAATAAATTTATTTTAAAAAGAAAGAAAATAACCTTCTGCAGAGTCAGAAATTCAGATGTTACTTCTATAAATCTGTTGTTTGAATGTGTGGACTCTAGACCAGAGCTCCCCCTTGATGTGCCCTTGGCCACACTGAAGTGTCAAGATATTTATCTCCATAGACTTCTTGGTGGACAAGAAGGGCTAAGGGCAGTCAGTGAGCCAGATGGTCACCTTTAGCCATGAGTACCTTTAGAAATTATCCCACTGTGACATAAAAATGGGTTCACTTTCTATGTTGTCATGGTATGTACATAGTTGGGAAGTACTGCTCTAAACCTCAATTTCCTATGAAGTGAGAGGAATTGGACAAGTTGATTCCCAAGGTCTATTCCATCCCTATAATTTTATGATCATATATCAGCCTGCAGTTAAAATACCCAGAAATCCCTGTTCCTTTAGCCATAGTTCCCTCAAACACAGAGGCTCATAAAAATTGAATTAAAAAACATGGAAAAATGTAGTACAGTATATTTCATGTACTGGAAATCTACTACCTGAATTTTATTGGACTCTGTGCACAAGAGGCAATCCTTGCTTTTGTGGTAGCAAATGGACCCAAGGAACTATAACACGATCTATTATTTAAAAATATTGTTATAATAAAAGACCTGTGACATATCTCTCTGATCCATCCAGTTCTCTGCCTTCTCTACCTGATTTGTTGTTTTTGGCCATCCCCAGTGGTTAGCTAGGTGAGCTCCCATACTCTATGCAGAGAAGACCCTGAAAAGAGAAAAATAATTATTGGCCCATTTCATTAGTCACCAAGGCGGAGTGTGTAAGGAGAAAGATAATGGAACTGGTTGACTCTTACATGTTCAATAATATTCTTTTTCTAAGAAATCAAATTTATTTGTCAAAGAGGATACAATAATTTTCTTCTAGATTCAGAGCAGTGATAGTGGAGAAAAATATTTTTTGTCTTCATTTTACTTTTAGTTGCCTTTCAGGATTCCATGTCAAGTTTGCAATCATCTTTTGACATCTTTAAGTCCCTGCTTATTCCCTTGGAGAGAAATCACTCTTTATAGATCTCATAGACAAAGTAAAATGATATCATTTTCACTCTAGGAAACTTCACTTTAGCACACAATTACTTCTGAAGTCTTCCTTGACTGATTAAAGTTGGTAATTCGTTCCTTGGTATATAATGCCAATGTTTTTCATTTACTCTATGTTCCTTAGTATAAGTTTTTCTGAAGTAAATGAGTTATAAAAGGACTTTGCAAAACATGTGACACCTTATAAACATAAGGCATTATTATTATCATTAGTCAATTAGAATATAGATACAATAAAATACTATATTAATTTGTTCAACATTTTTTCCCCACTTTGTCATCAAGCCCATTTCCTTTAAATGTTACTCTGTAATTATTTCATGTGTCTTTGTTTACAAATACATTGAAGGCAAGGGTAAACTCAAAGCTCTTTTATAAACTGCCTGGTCAAATATTCCTAACTGTATTCTGTATTCTTCCTGTGTGCAAAGAAAAGATCAGGAAGTGTGTTCACTGCCTTTCTTACCACAATGATACCATTTCATTGAGGAAACAAGAGAAACATATATGATACCATCATAGAAAAACATGAGAAACAATGAATAAAGTTCTAAAATGCCCTAGAAATTTTATGTCATGGGAGCTTGAGAAGACATGATGGCTCACAGATGGCTGTGAGCTCAGAGGATCAGGACCCCTCTGAAGTTGGTGCCCAGCTGATCCTTAGCAAAGGAAGAGGATTCATACTTACAGATGGGGGGAATGTGAGTGAGTAAATACTTTTATTAAAAATACCATGACACATTGTTGCTACCAAAATGTCCACTCTTTAAATCAGAATTATGTCTTTTAAAATTGCTACACATTCATTAAAATTTTTTGGAAAGGCCATCAGTAACAGTAATATGATATACATTATTATACTACTGTCATCAGAATGTGAGTTAAACATCAACAAAAGTCAATAAATACTTTCTGGGCTTCCCTGGTGGTGCAGTGGTTGAGAGTCTGCCTGCCAATGCAGGGGACACGGGTTCGTGCCCCGGTCCGGGAAGATCCCATGTCCCACGCAGCAGCTAGGCCCGTGAGCCATGGCCGCTGAGCCTGCGCGTCCAGAGCCTGTGCTCCGCAACGGGAGAGGCCACAACAGTGAGAGGCCTGTGTACCGCAAAACAAACAAACAAACAAACAAACAAACAAAAAACCAAAAACTTTTCAGCACTGACTGTTTATAAGGATCTGCACTACATATTGTAAGAAATATAAAGATGAATAGTAAGTTATCAAGTTATCAAAGTTATCAAGAGTGAGTAACTTTCTTATTGAAGAGTGAGTAGTCTAGGAGGTTGGAAATATCATTTTAATAGAATGGAGAAAGTGAAGAATCGGTTAACCTAAATATTGTCTCAACTTTTGCCCTGATTCATTGTCACAGCATGGGGAAATGCTCTTATCCTTCTGAGGTTTTAGTTTTCCCTCTTATAAATGCATGAGTTGGGTTAGATTAATTCTCTTTGCCATCACCATGACCATTTGAGTAGGTTCTTGTCATCTCTGAGAGGGACTATTGCCATGGATACCTAATGGAACTCTCTCTTCTCTCAGACTGGCCCTCTTCTTCTCCACCCTCCAAGTAAATGTCAGGAAAATAAATCACTGCTCTTACCTGACAATGACATTCTCCTTACAACTCTAGAGGTTCTCCCTAGGGTCTCAGTTCTCTAACGTGGTGTAGAGGCTCTCTGTAATCTGTGCCCTTCCCCTTCAGTATTCTAACCCCTCAAGAATTCCTGGTTACACCTGGGTCACACAGAAATACCTGTGGTTTCTTAGAAGTACCATGCTGCCTCTCATCTCTGGGAAATTTGCTTGTGCATGTGGTCCCTTTTAAAGGGAACCTTCTTCCTTATCTCTTTGAAGTGGGCTCTCTTATTCCCTGAAGGCTCTCCTAATTCCTTCCCTTCCTGCCATCCCTTCTCAGTGTTTCTGTGAAGCTCTGTGTGTACTACAATCACCATCTGTCACTCCCACTAATCAATAATTTCTTTGAGGCCTGGCAGTCTACTGCATTCATTTCTGCTTGGAACATGGGAAGCAGTCAAAAAATATTTTGGAATTAATGAATCCATAAATGTAGAGTCTGTGTTCTATATACTATGATAGTGGAAACTCATAGAACAGAGATATGGACAAATTATTATGGGCCTAGAAAGGAGAGAGAGGTTAGTGCTGGCTAGAGGGATTGAGCTAGTCAACTTTTGATGAGTGAATGAGAATTTAAAAGGCATAAATAGAGAAGAATGTAATCCCAATTCCAAGCAGTTGGAACAGGAATAAGAACATGGATAGAGCTAGAAAATTTGGCTTGTTCCAAATTACCCCCAAACTTAGTGGCTTAAAAAACAACTTATTACTTTCTGTCATGATTCTGTGGGTTGATCAGGCTCCACTGGGGAGTTTGCACTAGGAATGTCTTAAGCAACTGTACTCAGAGAATAGCTGGGGCTGGATCATCTGAAGTCTCAACTGGATTGGATGTCCAGTATGTCTGGCATTTCACTCACGTGTCTGGATCCTGAGAACCCCTCCAAATACCTCTCTATCAGAGTAGCATGGACTTCATACAAGGGCTCCAAGAGGCAAGAGTTGGAAGATGCCAGCTTAATTAAGGATTATGCCAGGAATGGGCACGGCATCACTTTGCCCTATTCTGTCAATCAAAGCTGACATAGGGTCCATCCAGATTCAAGGGGGTGGAGAAATAGACTCCACCTCTTGTTGGGGAGGAACACCATTACACTGCAGAACACATGAGATAGGAGACATCGCTGTAGCCCTCTTGGAAAATACACTCTACCACAGGATTTTTTCTGGGGATAGTAAGAATGTTGCTTAGGTCATCGAAAGGGGAATATGGGCTCTTACACAATAAGGAAAGTTGGCCTAAGCCCAGAGAGCTTTGAGTGCACAATCTTGTTGGAGTTTTAATAAAAAGAGTGTCTTTTGATAAGGAGGCAGTTCAGTTTTTTTTTTTTTTTTCTTCTGCTGGAGTAGTTGCTCTCTTTCAACTTTATTGAAACTTTTTGTTTTAGTATAGTTTTGTTCTACATTGACTTATTTTGCTGAAATTGTGTATTTCATAATAGGATATAAAAATGTCTCTTTATTTTTAACACAGTCATTCATCTTGAGACAAAATGGAAGCTAAGCAAACTTATCAAATTGGCATATCTTCTGTAATATTCGATATATTTCAGTGAAATTTACTACACATATAGGGGTTATAGAAATAACAGATTGCATTGGGTGATGGATACAGATTACTGAACTGTTAGGGTAGCCGTCTCTGAATACCTTCCAAAAAATGGCTTGCAGTAATTGATGCCCTGGGAGAAGCTAATATATTGGCAGAGGGAATAGAAATTCTAAAAAATCTATGTAGTGATTTGGTCAATAACACAGCCAGACTATATAAATTTAGATAAAACTGCCATTTTAGTGAAAACAGTTTTGTTTTTTTTTTTTCCCCTGCCAAAGTTTCTAAATAATTGTATCTCTACTTCAGGATACTTAGATAGGTACAGCTTCTGGGTCCAAGAAATCTTAGGAAGCTTTTCAAAAAGCCAGAGCATTATAAGTAATAGCCCATCTGTCCCCTAATTTGAGAGTATTTTTTTAAAAAAGAGAAATCTCTTCCATTTTTCTGCGCACCTCTAAGCTGTAATGCAAACGATGCAGCAGGCTGCCCTGAGAGTTGATAAACAAATGTTGCTTGCTAATTTCCTGATCCATTGCCTAACTTATTTATGCAAGTAATGGCAGCAGCACCACAGAAAATGCTGTTTTAAACTTTGGTGTCATGTCAATGTCAAGAGATTTCCAAGAAACAGCCCTTTGAAAATCATTAATGCTTTCATAATGGGAATGTATTTGTATTTAAGACATGAATGTATTTTTTAAAAGACATTATTCACTCCTTGAGAGTTTTTCCATGAGGACTCTGCTCCTAATACCAAAAGAATCCCCTTCTGTACACCTAGCTTGGGTTTTATCTTCTAGACACTAAGTGAGGTGACTGCTTCTCTTTTTTTATTGCAGTTCTCTTGAAAGTTTTGAGACAAATTTGTGTTCCATTTCCAGTAAATGCATTGTATTATATTGTGTATACTTTTGAATTCTACTTTAAATCCTCAGGTACAAAACAAGTAATTAATTACCCAGTGAATTAACCTCCAGTTGATTGCTCCAGGATTAATTTGCCATAGCAGTTGCTTAGCTCTGCGTATGGGCACCAACCTCACAGAGGACTGGGAGATTACGAAGTTGCAATCCCACTTCCTGATTCATGCAATTTTATTAATGTTCAAGGTGAGGTAAAACATGTATGTTTGGTTAGCCTTCAGCCTAAATAATGTTTGGTTATGGTGGAAACAGCCAGTTGTTTGAAAAATGTTGTGGTAATGTGATTAGAATCTCTGGCTTCCTCACATGGGGGCTTTACTTCCAAATCGACTTCAGTTGGTAAATATTATAGAAAGCTGAATTCTTTAGGGGGCAGGAGATCTGAATTACTTTTCTGTTCATCGACAGAATGTCTACACTAAATCCCACACTTTTTATGTGTTGTCTCACATAACTTCCCTGACGAGGCTGTCAGGGAATCTGTGAGATGTGAGGCTAAGGGCAGTGTCCTCTAGTAAATATCTGCCAAGAGAAGAGGGGAGTTTTGATGGCACGTATATTTAATTTTTGCTCTATTGATTGATATAAATGAGGAAAAATTCTAGATTAAAGAGAACAGATCCTCTGAATAAAATGCTCAAACCTGGATGCCAAAACATAGTACTCATTCCAGAGTGTTCATGTCTTTATTTGTAAAATGTGTAAAACATTCCATTGTTTAGCCTATAGGTTTATGCACAACATAAAACTAACAAATAACAATTTATGATGGAAATAAACCACATTTGTTGTTCACTACTACCCAGTCACTACTACTGACTCTCAGTCTTGACTTTGGATTCCAAACACAGTGACAAATGCTACCCAGCTGTCTGTCAGAAATAAATTTCTAGATTAAATCAACAAGGCTTCAACTCCATCCAGATAAAATTGTAGCCATGTTGGCAGCATAAAAGCATAACTCTGAGGAACTCATCTCAAACACATGCACACTGGACTCATGCAGTAACACCTCAGAGAACCGAGAAAATGCAAGTGGGTTTGAGTTAGTTTTCTGGATAAGCAATTGAATATACCCCCTTCCCACTTCAAGCCTGTGTTCCACACCAGGGAGCATACATTGCATCTCTGTGGAAATCTTTAGTGGGAAGGACATGAGTAGAACTTGGAATCAGTCAACTACTCAAATGATGACTAAGCTGTAGGTGCCTACCAGGGCATAATAAATACCTCAGTGACAGATACAAATATGTGTAAGACCCTATTCTCCCCTTTGACCATTTTTACATCTACTTGAGAAGGTGAGCTATGGGCATAAAACAGAAGCTGGTTACAGAAAAATAGTATTAGGAGGAAGTCTCATGGAAGTTTAAAAAGAGGAGAGAAAAACCTGGTAAGGCAGTTTGAGTTATGCCTCACAAAGGAGAGAGTGGATTTTCTATTTCCTTGTTATCTTTCCTCTGGTTCACTGATGCTGAGGGATATTTACTTTTGAACTTCTTGTGAAATAAGCTATAAATGGTACCCTTAATATCTGAGCCATTTTTTGTTGGGAATTCTGATTTGCAGATGAAAGTGTCCTGCCATGAAAACCAACTGTTCTAGATTTAATCTCATGCAAATTGTAATTTATTCTGACTTGTGTAGAAGCATCTAAAACATTCCCTTGGGATGCTGCCATTTTTCAAATACATTGTGTTTTGACCCAGTGAGAGCATATATTTACTAATTCATAAAATACATGTTTATGGAATTATCTTCTATGAGATAGGCCCCATGTTAGGCATTGGAAGTTTAAAGATTAATGAGATGTGCTCCCCTTTACAGAGCTTGTAATCTACTGGTTGGGGGGGTGTGTGTGAAAGGAGACATAGAAACAAATAATTTTATTGAATTGTACTAAATAAAATGCTCTGAGGTAACAAAAAAGACAGAAGTGGTATGGAAGGGAAGTAGTGGGAATGACTTCCCTAGAGAAAGTTTTCCAGGATATTTTAGGGAGTTTTTTTATTGCTCGGAATGGAGATAACACAGCAGGATAGACTCCTCATTTTACAAACACCCTTTGATCTTGTCTAGAAATAATGCTTTGTGCAGGGCATATGAAAACATTTTCTGTTCAACAAGGATAGAAGGATCTCTCCCAGGGGATGAGAAGAGCCCTGAATGCAAAGTTATGGGCTCCTGGGATCTGGTTCCATCTCTGCCATTCGCTTATTCTGTAACTGTGGCAATCACTTCTGTTCCCGAACTTTTTTTCCCTCACCTTCTAAAGTGAAGATTATTAAGTCTGCTTTTGGGTATAGGGACGAAGCTGACCTGGAGAAAAAGAGGTGATGCCAGAAAGGGTGTTCCTGGTGACAGAAGGAGGGCAATTGGGTGTTGGTCATGAACAGTTGGCTCAGAAAAAATTGTAAGGGCAAGAGATAAGCCAACTAAAATAATACTAGAAAAGGCCAGCAGAGTTTGCCATGTGTCAGGCATTTACCTGAGCCCTATACATGTATTATCAAATTTTGTCCTCACAATAATCTTTGAGGTAGACACTATTCATATCCTCCTATTACTGATGGGTAAGCTAAGGCCCAGGGATGTTAAATATCTTACCCCAAGTCACACAGTACTTATTGTAACCTAAGCATATGGACTCCAGCACCTGCACCTGTAACAGTTTTATGTATTCTTGAGCATTACTTGATTAATACCATGAAGGAAGCAAAGTTGTGAATGAGAGAGAAGATAAACTCCAATTGAAAAATTAAGGATATCAGGGTATAGTGGGCACTGTTTTGACATTCTTGAGTATCTAGCTTCGTTTTTAATCTGTAACCAATTTAAAAAATAAGTTAAAGTAACTACAAAAGATTGTTAACATGTTTAAGCTGATGGAAATAATTTAGCTTTAAGAAGAAAGTAGTGATTGATTGAATTTCAGGTCTCATTCTACTATATCTCCTAAGGTTAGGGGTGGAATGGAGGAAAAAGTCCAGGTGAAAGAAGATGGTAACCAAGATTAAGGCATCAGCAGTATGTGAAGTGAATGCTGTGTTGCAGGGTGAAGGAAAAGCAATTAACTTTTGCTGATTGGTTGGGTGGGAGGAGGGTAAAAGGAAAAAGAGGAGAAATAATTGGGGATGACTACCAGGTTTCTGTTTCAGGTAAGTGGGTAGATGGCCTTACTATTGATAGAGATAAAGAGTACAAATGAGGTACATATTTGGGGGAGTGGAATAACAAATTCACTTTATGATGTGTTGAATTTGAGGTGCCTCTAGGATGTTCGAATGGAGGTGTTTACTATATGGAATATTACTTCTGGAGCTCAGGTGAAAAGTACTGCTGGAGGCTATGAACATCATCAGCATGTAGGGTTCTGAAATCTTGGGAACAGATCAATTCGCCCTGGAAGACAAAGTAAAATGAAAAGGTAATTGAAAAAAGACCCCACATATTTAAGGTGCAATAAAAGAAGATAAGTAATTGAAGTAATGGCTACAGAAGTAGGAGAAAAACCAAAAGACTGAGGTTTCTGAGAAGCCAAAGAAAGAGAGCGCGTCTTTCAGTGCAGGAGAGGGAACAGTGTCCATCGCTGTGGAGAGCTTAGAGTATCTGTGGAGTGAAGTGTCCACTGGATTTAGCAGCAGAGACCACTGATGACATTTGGGAGACTAGATCCATTGGAGCGAAGGGTGAGGAGGGGCTGAAAGGTGAGGTTCTTGTTCCATTGATCCATGTTTCTGTTTTTGTGCCAGTACCATATTTTCTTGATTACTGTAGCTTTGTAGTATAGTCTGAAGTCAGGGAGTCTGATTCCTCCAGCTCCGTTTTTTTCCCACAAGACTGTTTGGCTATTCGGGGTCTTTTGTGCCTCCATACAAAATTTAAGATTTTTTTTTCTAGTTCCATAAAAAATGCCATTGGTAATTTGATAGGGATTGCATTGAATCTGTAGGTTGCTTTGGGTAGTATAGTCATTTTCACAGTATTGATTCTTCCAATCCAAGAACATGGTATATCTCTCCATCTGTTGGTATCATCTTTAATTTCTTTCATCAGTGTCTTATAGTTATCTGCATATAAGTCTTTTGTCTCCCTAGGCAGGTTTATTCCTAGGTATTTTATTCTTTTTGTTGCAATGTTAAATGGGAGTGTTTCCTTAATTTCTCTTGCAGGTTTTCCATCATTAGTGTATAGGAATGCAAGAGACTTCTGTGCTTTAATTTTGTATCCTGCAACTTTACCAAATTCATTGATTAGCTCTAGGAGTTTTCTGGTGACATTTTTAGGATTCTCTATGTATAGTATCATGTCATCTGCAAACAGTGACAGTTTTACTTCTTCTTTCCCAATTTGTATTTCCTTTATTTATTTTTATTCTCTGATTGCTGTGTCTAGGACTTCCAAAGCTATGTTGAATAATAGTGGTGAGAGTAGATATCCTTGTCTTACTCCTGATCTAGAGGAAATGGTTTCAGTTTTTCACCATTGAGAATGATGTTTGCTGTGGGTTTGTCATATATGGCCTTTAGTATGTTGAGGTAGGTTCCCTCTATGCCCACTTTCTGTAGTTTTTATCATAAATGAGTTGAATTTTGTCAAAAGATTTTTCTGCATATATTGAAATGATCATATGGTTTTTATTCTTCAGTTTGTTAATATGGTGTATCACATTGATTGATATCCGTATATTGAATCCTTGCATCCCTGGGATAAATCCCACTTGCTAATGGTGTATCATTCTTTTAATGTGTTGTTGGATTCTGTTTGCTAGTATTTTGTTGAGTATTTTTACATCTCTATTCATCAGTGATATTGTAATTTTCTTTTTTGTAGTATCTTTGTCTGGTTTTGGTATCAGGGTGATGGCGGTCTCATAGAATGAGTTTGGGAGTATTCCTTCCTCTGCAATTTTTTGGAAGAGTTTGAGAAGGCTGGGTGTTAGCTCTTCTCTAAATGTTTGATAGAATTCACCTGTGAAGCCATCTGGTCCTGGACTTTTGTTTGTTGGAAGATTTTAAATCACAGTTTCAATTTCATTACTTGCGATTGGTCTGCTCATATTTTGTATTTCTTCCTGGTTCAGTCTTGGAAGGTTATACTTTGGAAGAATTTGTGCATTTCTTCCAGTTTTTCCATTTTATTGATACAGAGTTGCCTGTAGTAGTCTCTTAGGATGCTTTTTATTTCTGTGGTGTCTGTTGTAATTTCTCCTTTTTCATTTCTAATTTTATTGATTTGAGTCCTCTCCCTCTTTTTCTTGATGAGTCAGGCTAATGGTTTATCAATTCTGTTTATCTTCTCAAAGAACCAGCTATTAGTTTTATTGATCTTTGCTATTGTTTTCTTTGTTTCTATTTCATTTATTTCTGCTCTGATCTTCATGATTTCTTTCTTTCTGCTAACGTTGGGTTTTGTTTGTTCTTCTGTCTCTAGTTCCTTTAGGTGTAAGGTTAGATTGTTTACTTTAGATTTTTCTTGTTTCTTGAGGTAGGCTTGTATAGCTATAAACTTCCCTCTTAGAACTGCTTTTGCTTCATCCCATAGGTTTTGGATCATCGGGTTTTCATTATCATTTGTCTCTAGGTATTTTTTAATTTCATCTTTGATTTCTTCAGTGATCTCTTGGTTATGTAGTAACGTATTGTTTAGCCTCCATGTGTTTGTGTTTTTTAGGTTTTTTCCCTGTAACTCATTTCTAATCTCATAGCACTGTGGTCAGAAAAGATGCTTGATATGATTTCAATTTTATTAAATTTACTGATGCTTGATTTGTGACCCACGATGTGATCTAACCTGGAGAATGTTCTGTGCGCACTTGAGAAGAAAGTGTAATCTGTTTTTGGATGGAATGTCCTATAAATATCAATTAAATCTATCTGGTCTATTGTGTCATCTAAAGCTTGTGTTTCCTTATTAATTTTCTGTTTGGATGATTTGTCCATTGGTGTAAGTGAGGTGTTAAAGTCTCCCACTATTATTGTGTTACTGTCGATTTCCTCTTTTATAGCTATTAGCAGTTGCCTTATGTATTGAGGTGCTCCTATGTTGGGTGCCTATATATTTATAAATGTTATATCTTCTTGGATTGATCCCTGATCATTATGTAGTGTCCTTCCTTGTCTCTTGTAACATTCTTTATTATAAAGTCTATTTTATCTGATATGAGTATTGCTACTCCAGCTTTCTTTTGATTTCCAATTGCATGGAATATCTTTTTCCATCCCCTCACTTTCAGTCTGTATGTGTCCCTAAGTCTGAAGTGGGTCTCTTGTAGACAGAATATATATGAGTCTTGTTTTTGTATGCATTTAGCAAGCCTGTGTGTTTAAGTTGGAGCATTTAATCCATTCATGTTTAAGGTAACTATCAATATGTATATTCCTATGACCGTTTTCTTAATTGTTTGGGGTTTGTTGTTGTAGGTCCTTTTCTTCTCTTCTGTCTCCCACTTAGAGAAGTTCGTTTAGCATTTGTTGTAGACTGGTTTGGTGGTGCTGAGTTTTCTCAGCTTTTGCTTGTCTGTAAAGCTTTTGATTTCTCCATTGAATGTGAATGAGATCCTTGCAAAGTAGAGTAACCTTGGTTGTAGTTTCTTCCCTTTCATCACTTTAAATATGCCATGCCACTCCCTCTGGCTTGTAGAGTTTCTGCTGTGAAATCTGCTGTTAACATTATGGGAGTTTCCTTTTATGTTATTTGTCATTTTTCCCTTGCTGCTTTCAATAATTTTTCTTTGTCTTTAATTTTTGCCTATTTGATTACTATGTGTCTCAGCATGTGTCTCCTTGGGTTTATGCTGTATGGGACTTGCTGTGCTTCCTGGACTTCAGTAACTATTTCCTTTCCCATATTAGGGAAGTTTTCAACTATAATCTCTTCAAATATTTTCTCTGGTCCTTCCTCTCTGTCTTCTCTGTCTGGGACCCCTATAATGCGAATGTTGTTGCATTTAATGTTGTCCCAGTGGGCTCTTAGGCTGTCTTCAGTTCTTATCATTCTTTTTTCTTTACTCTTGCCGCAGTAGTGAATTCCACCATTCAGTTTTCCAGGTCACTTATCCGTTCTTCTGCCTCAGTTACTCTGCTATTGATTCCTTCTAGTGTAGTTTTCATTTCACTTATTGTATTGTTCATCACTGTTTGTTTGTTCTTTAATTCTTCTAGGTCTTTGTTTAACATTTCTTGCATCTTCTCAATCTTTGCCTCCATCCTTTTCCCGAGGTCCTGGATCATCTTCACTATCATTAATCTGAATTCTTTTTCTGGAAGGTTGCTTATCTGCACTTCATTTAGTTGTTTTTTCTGGTGTTTTATCTTTTTCCTTCATCTGGTATATAGCCCCTCTGTCTTTTCATCTTGTCTGTCTTTTTTTTTTTTTTTTTTTTTACAACTTTGTTGGAGTATAATTGCTTTACAATGGTGTGTTAATTTCTGCTTTATAACAAAGTGAATCAGTTATACATATACATCTGTTCCCATATCCCTTCCCTCTTGCATCTCCCTCCCTCCCACCCTCCCTATTCCACCCCTCCAGGGGATCACAAAACACTGATCTTATCTCCCTATGCTATGTGGCTTCTTCCCACTAGCTATCTACCTTACGTTTGGTAGTGTATATATGTCCATGCCTCTCTCTCGCTTTGTCACAGCTTACCCTTTCCCCTCCCCATACCCTCAAGTCCATTCTCAAGTACGTCTGTGTCTTTATTCCTGTTTTACCCCTAGGTTCTTCATGACATTATTTTTTCTTAAATTCCATATATATGTGTTAGCATACAGTATTTGTCTTTCTCTTTCTGACTTACTTCACTCTGTATGACAGACTCTAGGTCTATCTACCTCATTAAAAATAGCTCAATTTCGTTTCTTTTTATGGCTGATTAATATTCCATTGTATATATGGGCCACATCTTCTTTATCCATTCATCCGATGATGGACATGTAGGTTGTTTCCATCTCCGGGCTATTGTAAATAGAGCTGCAATGAACATTTTGGTACATGACTATTTTTGAATTATGGTTTTCTCAGGGTATATGCCCAGTAGTGGGATTGCTGGGTCATATGGTAGTTCTATTTGTAATTTTTTTAAGAACCTCCATAGTGTACTCCATAGTGGCTGTACCAATTTACATTCCCACCAGCAGTGCAAGAGTGTTCCCTTTTCTCCACACCCTCTCCAGCATTTATTGTTTCTAGATTTCTTGATGATGGCCATTCTGACTGGTGTGAGATGATATCTCATTGTAGTTTTGATTTGCATTTCTCTAATGATTAATGATGTTGAGCATTCTTTCATGTGTTTGTTGGCAGTTTGTATATCTTCTTTGGAGAAATGTCTATTTAGGTCTTCTGCCCATTTTTGGATTGGGTGTTTTGTTTTTTTGTTATTGAGCTGCATGAGCTGCTTGTAAATTTTGGAGATTAATCCTTTGTCAGTTGCTTCATTTGCAAATATTTTCTCCCATTCTGGGGGTTGTCTTTGGGTCTTGTTTATGGTTTCCTTTGCTGTGCAAAAGCTTTGAAGTTTCATTAGGTGCCATTTGTTTATTTTTCTTTTTATTTCCATTTCTCTAGGAGGTGGGTCAAAAAGGATCTTGCTGTCTTTTATGTCATAGAGTGTTCTGCCTATGTTTTCCTCTAAGAGTTTGATAGTTTCTGGCCTTACATTTAGGATTTTAATCCATTTTGGTCTTATTTTTGTGTATGGTGTTAGGGAATGATCTAATCTCATACTTTTACATGTCTCTGTCCTGTTTTCCCAGCACCACTTGTTGAAGAGGCTGTCCATTCTCAACTGTACATTCCTAAATCCTTTATGAAAGATAATGTGACCATACGTCCGTGGGTTTTTCTCTGGGCTTTCTATCCTATTCCATTGATCTATCTTTCTGTTTTTGTGCCAGTACCATACTGTTTTGATTACTGTAACTTTGTAGTATACTCTGAAGATAGGGAGCCTGATTCATCCAGCTCAGTTTTTCATTCTCAAGATTGCTTTGGCTATCCGGGGTCTTTTGTTGTTCCATACAAATTGTGAAATTTTTTGTTCTAGTTCTGTGAAAAATGCCATTGGTAGTTTGATAGGGATTGCATTGAATCTGTAGATTGCTTTGGATAGTAGAGTCATTTTCACAATGTTGATTCTTCCAATCCAAGAACATAGTATATCTCTCCATCTATTTGTATCATCTTTAATTTCTTTCATCAGTGTCTTATAATTTTCTGCGTATTGCTCTTTTCTCTCCTTAGGTAGCTTTATTCCTAAATATTTTATTCTTTTTGTTGCAATGGTAAATGGGAGTGTTTTCTTGATTTCACTTTCAGATTTTTCATCATTAATCTATAGGAATGCCAGAGATTTCTGTGCATTAATTTGGTATCCTGCTACTTTATCAAATTCATTGATTAACTCTAGTAGTTTTCTGGTAGCATCTTTAGGATTCTCTATGTATAGTATCATGTCATCTGCAAACAGTGACAGCTTTACTTCTTCTTTTCCTATTTGGATTCTTTAATTTCCTTTTCTTCTCTGATTGCTGTAGCTAGAACTTCCAAAACTATGTTGAATAAGGGTGGTGAGAGTGGGCAACCTTGTCTTGTTCCTGATCTTAGTGGAAATGGTTTCAGTTTTTCACCATTGAGAATAATATTGGCTGTGGGTTTGGCATATATGGCCTTTATTGTGTTGAGGAAAGTTCCCTCTATGCCTACTTTCTGCAGGGTTTTTTTCATAAATGGGTCTTGAATTTTGTCGAAAGCTTTCTCTGCATCTATTGAGATGATCATATGGTTTTTCTCCTTCAATTTGTTAATATGGTGTATCACGTGGATTGATTTGCATAAGTTGAAGAATCCTTGCATTCCTGGAATAAACCCCACTTGATCATGGTGTATGATCCTTTTAATGTGCTGTTGGATTCTGTTTGCTAGTATTTTGTTGAGGATTTTTGCATCTATGTTCATCAGTGATATTGGCCTGTAGTTTTCTTTCTTTGTGACATCCCTGTCTAGTTTTGGTATCAAGGTGATGGTGCTCTCGTAGAATGAGTTTGGGAGTGTTCCTCCCTCTGCTATATTCTGGAAGAGATTGAGAAAGATAGGTGTTAACTCTTCCCTAAATGTTTGATAGAATTCACCTGTGAAGCCATCTGGTCCTGGGCTTCTGTTTGTTGGAAGATTTCTAATCACAGTTTTAATTTCCGTGCTTGTGATTGTTCTATTCATATTTTCTATTTCTTCCTGATTCAGTCTTGGCAGGTTGTGCATTTCTAAGAATTTGTCCATTTCTTCCAGGTTATCCATTTTATTGGCATAGAGTTTCTAGTAGTAATCTCTCAAGATCTTTTGTATTTCTGCAGTGTCAGTTGTTACTTCTCCTTTTTCATTTCTAACTCTATTGATTTGAGTCTTCTCTCTTTTTTTGCTTGTTGAGTCTGGCTAATGGTTTATCAATTTTGTTTATCTTCTCAAAGAAGCAGCTTTTAGTTTTATTGATCTTTGCTATCATTTCCTTCATTTCTTTTTCATGTATTTCTGAGCTGGTCTTTATGATTTCTTTCCTTCTGCTAACTTTGGGGTTTTTTGTTCTTTCTCTATTTGTTTTAGGTGCAAGGTCAGGTTGTTTATTCAAGTTGTTTCCTGTTTCTTAAGGTGACATTGTATTGCTATAAACATCCCCCTTAGAACTGATTTTGCTGCATCCCATAAGTTTTGGGTCTTCGTGTCTCCATTGTCATTTGTTTCTAGGTATTTCTTGATTTCCTCTTTGATTTCTTCAGTGACCACTTCATTATTAAGTAGTGTATTGTTTAGCCTCCATGTGTTTGTATATTTTACAGATCTTTTCCTGTAATTTATATCTAGTCTCATAGTGTTGTGGTTGGAAAAGATACTTGATACAATTTAAATTTTCTTAAGTTTACCAAGGCTCGATTTGTGACCCAAGATATGATCTATCCTGGAGAATGTTCCATGAGCACTTGAGAAAAATGTGTATTTTGTTGTTTTTGGATGGAATGTCCTATAAATATCAATTAAGTCCATCTTGTTTAATGTATTATTTAAAGCTTGTGTTTCCTTATTTATTTTCATTTTGGATGATGTGTCCATTGGTGAAAGTGGGGTGTTAAATTCCCCTACTATGAATGTGTTACTATTGATTTCCCCTTTTATGGCTGTTAGTATTTGCCTTATGTATTGAGGTGCTCCTATGTTGGGTGCATAAATATTTACAATTGTTATATCTTCTTCTTGGATCGATCCCTTGATCATTATGTAGTGTCCTTCTTTGTCTCTTCTAATAGTCTTTATTTTAAAGTCTATTTTGTCTGATATGAGAATTGCTACTTCAGCTTTCTTTTGATTTCCATTTGCATGGAATATCTTTTTCCATCCCCTTACTTTCAGTCTGTATGTGTCTCTAGGTCTGAAGTGAGTCTCTTGTAGACAGCATATATATGGGTCTTGTTTTTGTATCCATTCAGCCAATCTGTGTCTTTTGGTGGGAGCATCGATCTATTTACATTTAAGGTAATTATCGATATGTATGTTCCTATTCCCATTTTTTTAATTGTTTTTGGTTCGTTATTGTAGGTCTTTTCCTTCTGTTGTGTTTCTTGCCTAGAGAAGTTCCTTTAGCATTTGTTGTAAAGCTGGTTTGGTGGTGTTGAACTCTCTCAGCTTTTGCTTCTCTGTAAACATTTTAATTTCGCCATCAAATCTGAATGAGATCCTTGCTGGTTAGAGTAATCTTGGTTGCAGGTTTTTCTCCTTCATCAGTTTAAGTATGTCCTGCCAGGCCCTTCTGGTTTGCAGAGTTTCTGCTGAAAGGTCAGCTGTTAACCTTATGGGGATTCCCTTGTGTGTTATTTGTTGTTTTTCTCTTGCTGCTTTTAATATGTTTTCTTTGTATTTAATTTTTGACACTTTGGTTAATATGTGTCTTGGCATATTTCTCCTTGGATTTATTCTGTTTGGGACTCTCTGTGCCTCCTGGACTTGATTAACTATTTCCTTTCCCATATTAGGGAAGTTTTCAAGTATAATCTCTTCAAATATTTTCTCAGTCCCTTTCTTTTTCTCCTCTTCTTCTGGAACCCCTATAATTCGAATGTTGGTGCATTTAATATTGTCCCAGATGTCTTTGAGACTGTCCTAAGTTCTTTGCATTCTTTTTTCTTTATTCTGCTCTGCAGTTGTTATTTTCACTATTTTATCTTCCATGTCACTTATCCGTTTTTCTGCCTCAGTTATTCTACTATTGATCCCATCTAGAGTATTTTTAATTTCATTTATTGTGTTGTTCATCGTTGCTCATTTCATCTTTGGTTCTTCTAGGTCCTTGTTAAATGTTTCTTGCATTTTCTCTATTCTATTTCCAAGATTTTGAATCATCTTTACTATCATTATTCTGAATTCTTTTTCAGGTAGACTGCCTATTTCCTCTTCATTTGTTAGGTCTGGTGGGTTTTTATCTTGCTCCTTCACCTGCTGTGTGTTTTTCTGTCTTCTCATTTTGCTTATCTTACTGTGTTTGGGGTCTCCTTTTTGCAGGCTGCAGGTTCGTATTTCCTACTGTTTTTGTTGTCTGTCCCCAGTGGCTAATGTTGGTTCAGTGGGTTGTGTAGGCTTTCTGGTGGAGGGGAGTAGTGCCTGTGTTCTGGTGGGTGAGGCTGGATATTGTCTTTCTGGTGGGCAGGTCCAACTCTGGTGGTGTTTCTTGTGGGTGTCTGTAGACTTATAATGATTTTAGACAGCCTCTCTGCTAATGGGTGGGGTTGTGTTCCTGTCTTGCTAGTTGTTTGGCATAGGGTGTGCAGCACTGTAGCTTGCTGGTCATTGAGTGAAGCTGGATGCTGGTGTTGAGATGGAGATCTCTGGGAGATTTTCGCCATTTGATATTATGTGGAGCTGGGAGGTCTCTTGTGGACCAGTGTCCTGAAGTTGGCTCTCCCACCTCAGAGGCACAGCACTGACTCCTGACTGCGGCACCAAGAGCCTTTCATCCACACGGCTTTTGGGAAGTCTGACGTCTTCTGCCAGCATTCAGTAGGTGTTCTGTATGAGTTGTTCCATGTGTAAATGTCTTGTCTATCCTTCTGAATGTGGTTTTTGTTCCACAGGCTGCAGGATTGTAGTTCTTCTTGCTTCTGCTGTCTGCCTTCTGGTGGATGAGGCTATCTAAGAGGCTTGTGTAAGTTTCCTGATGGGAGGGACTGGTGTTGGGTAGAGCTGACTGTTGCTCTCGTGGGCAGAGCTCAGTAAAAGTTTCATCTGCTTGACTATTGATGGGTGGGGCTGGGTTCCTTCCCTGTTGGTTGTTTGGCCTGAGGCAACCCAACACTAGAGCCTACTTGGGCTCTTTGTTGGGGCTAATGACAGTCTCTGGAAGGGCTCATCCCAAGGAGTACTTCCCAGAACTTCTGTTGCCAGTGTCCTTGTCCCCACGGTGACATGGCTCACTCTTTCCTCTGATCCAACAATAGTTTCTTTGCCATATTGGGCAGATTCCATGGAGATCTTGTGTTCTCACATATGCATATGAATAGACAGTATGAGCTTGCTTCATGCTTCAAGTATTTATACTAATAACAGGTTTCTGAAGAGTTGAGATAAATATGGTTAAGACTGATATAGGTGGAAGCTAGTAGACTAGGTTCACCCACTGAAAGCTGTTTTGCTAGGGTATATCTTGGAGGAAGAGAACACCAGCATGGGGAAGAAGAGGGTATTGAGAAGTTAAGTATGCAGTTACTGATAGGAGGTAGGTGTGGCCCATCAGACATCTCAAATACTAGAATGTTAGTGGTGGAAGGGAGGTTAGAGACCTTTTTCAACTCATCAAATACCTATTAAGATAGCAGGGGTTGAACTAAAACTCAGATATCATAATGTCAAGTTGAGTGTATTGTCCATCACAGAATGAATAATGCCAGTGAAAAATTTTCCTCCTTCAATTACTAAGGAGTTTCATATACAATTTTAATTTATTTTCTAAGAAGTCTGGTAACTCTATTTCTATTTCCTGATACCAGAAAAATATGTTTGGCTATGTCCCTCCTTCATATACTGGAGACAGGGAATAACGCTTTAGAGTCTTTAGTTTGTTTCAGTATGTCTTGAAATATATGTTTTAAAATGTAGATATGGTAAGTAGACTAGTGGTAGATGCATTCAGTAACCCCCCTCTAAACCCCACTTCTGGAAACAGAGAGATAATTGGGTCAGGGTTGAAGGAACAGGTAGATAAAAGTTAGATGCCGGAGGAAAAGGAGTAGACAAATGTGAGGTAAGTTCCCCACCTAGCATCTCAAAGGTTATGTGCAAGTAAAACAATAGAATCATAAAATTTTAGTTTTAGAATTACTATCAGAAAGCATGATATTTAACATTTTTACTTTATAGATTGAAAAACTGAAACTTAGAAAGTCTTGTCTAGGTTTTAAGAGCTTCTCAAAGGCAACATACATCCATGATTTCTTTTGACTCCAAATCTACTGCTTTTTGTTAACTAATGGAATAATTATTGTGTTACTACTGTTGCCATGAAGTAGGATAAGTATCACTGTCCACAAAAGAAGACATAGGGAGCATTGTACTATCCTTAAAACTTTACCAATTTGGGTTGCACAGAAAGAAATACAGTATAGAATCAAGAGCTTGATTGTGGCATTCCCTTGGTAAGTCTGAGTGAAGTTCAGAGTAGGCTGGTTCGGAAGAAGCGGACCTTGTGGAGGTGGGGCCTAAGCCAACTTGTGAGGGATAAGATTTGAAATAGGTGGTAGTAGAGGGAAGGTGTATTTCAGGCAGTAAGTATTAGCACTGCCAGGGGAAGAACCTTTGGCTATGGAGAACATTCTCTTCATTCTTTACAATAGTTTTAGTATTCTCATTCTAATCCATATGAATAATATTGAGCAAATTGCTTAGCCACTCCATCCTTTTTCTTTAGCTTCAAGAAGGAGGGAATAACAAAGGAGGGCTGCCTGTTACAGAGAAACCAGGAGGCATCGTGAATATGAAGCATTATAAAGGGTTTTATTCACGTAAAGGGAAGGAGAATATGCTCTACAAAATTCTGCAGCCAGAATTTCAAAGCATCATTCTTGCCTAATGATAGTTTTAGCTTTGCCCTAGGTGAATATATAGTTGGAGTTTTGCAACTGAAAAATATCTTTGTTGTGTTTTGCCTGGATCAAAGCACACATAAGCCAGATCGAATGGAAACAAAGGTGAAAGCTACAGGCGAGAACCTCTGCATGACAACGGGCAGCCCTCAGGTTTTTTCTAATGCCCTACCCGGTTAAAATGTTCTGAAACCTTTGTAAGCAAGTACTGAAAAATTCAACAAAATTACCATATATATATATATATATATATATATATATATATATATATATATATATCATATCCAGAATGGGGCTCATACCTTCCTGGAGGTCACAGTTACCACAGATGGAAAGAACAACATGTTGAGCCCTTCTCTCCAACAGCGTGTGAGCCCCCAAAGAAGAGAGATTTGTGAGAAGAAAAGTGAAACTGCAAAATGTTGGAAGATTGTAAGAGAGGGTGAAGATACAGAAATGTGTTTAAATAAGAATGAGTCTGTGTAACAAAATCCAGCTTTTTCAGTCTTAGGTACACAATGAACTCCCTAAGACAAGGAAATTTTATGAACAGATAGAAATGGCTTATAAGGAACTTATCAGTTGTTTGCCTATAAATGAAATTTTTAATGAGAACCGGAGAAACCTTTCTTTAAAAAGAGTGAGTTTGGTATTTCTGTTAACACTGGGTGGAGGGACATCTTCCCATTCTTCTAAGGTGTGGTTTTTAATGACACCCGTATACACTGAAGACTCAGCTTTTATCATGATTCCAGGTAGAATGAAACCAAGTACTGTAACCATTAGTTCTGTAAATTCCAACCAAACCTGGAAAAGTCACATTGCAAGTTATTACTCTTGATGCATAATTCCAGCAT
Organism: Mesoplodon mirus; assembly: GCF_964341445.2. Taxonomy (NCBI): domain Eukaryota; kingdom Metazoa; phylum Chordata; class Mammalia; order Artiodactyla; family Ziphiidae; genus Mesoplodon; species Mesoplodon mirus. The sequence goes on along the minus strand of NC_138989.1, from coordinate 57,209,147 downwards.
TATTGGCATCTTCTTTAAAGAACTAACTAATGTCTAGTTCTTATCTTTGACTTCCAGAACCTTCTCTTTACCTTCCTCAACAATTATCTTATTGGTCTTTTTTTCTTGCTTAAATGCCAATTCTTTGGGGTCCCAAAGTCCCTTTGCTACATATGGGCTATGCATAATAGGATGGATGGAAAAGTAGAAAATTCAGTTTAGAAAAGATATATGATTGAGCTCCAAAATTAAAAAACACACATAAACAAAAACCCTCCCCCCAACCCTACCTAATTTGACTAATTGTTTTTTCTTACTATATTATTTATACAGTAAAATTCAACTGCATTGTAAGCCTCTGAGGGTTAGGAAAATTTTCCTATGCCTTAATTTTATTTCCATCCCCTCCCACTGCAATATTTAGTATAAAGTCTTGCCCTTAGAAAATATTTAATAAATACAGATTAAATTATTGTTTATTTACTAAATTGACTGGCTTATCAATATGCCAAGGACATTGTTTGACTTCTCAGACTAGCTGGGGGTTTTCACTGGAGACACAGCGAGGCCCTCAGGGACCTTATCATATTTATCTTCATCTCCCTTGCATTGGTTAACCTCATGCTCCACTCAGTGCTCTCTCTAGGTAGATGCTCCATTTCTGTTTATTGAATAAAAATAGCTTCTATTGTTGAGCAATATCTCCTCAATTAAGTTCTGTTATGAGAACTTGTATCACCATGTTAAATTAAAAAAACAACACAAAGTTGTTGCTATATGACCTGGCCTTTCAGTATTGAGAATCTAATATAATAATAAAGGGCTATTTCCTTGAGGGTGTAGCATCTCTCTAGCCAGATGCTCATTTTTACATGCACGACAGGCTCCTTAGAGCTAAAATGTTCTCCCTTATCCAGGAGGAGGGAAATGAAAACCACTTACCTGGTCAACATTATTTCATAGGGTGCTGGGGAATAAATCAGGCCTGGCATGACCTTCATTGAAATTTCATATTTATTTACAGAGGTTTGTGCTGATTGCTTTATCTACCGGAGGCTCTTGTTTCCTCTTGTGACTCATAAGTGATGTTGTCCACGCAAACCCGTGTAAATAGAGCTAATATTTCAAGGGAGGTCATGCTATATACTCTTCTCCTGAGAATAGATGATGGCTGACTGCTAGGCTAATATGAATTTATCTCTGTGAGGGAGAAGAGGCATTGTGTGGTCCAGAGGGCAGTATCCAGGGTTTGTGACTCCTAAGAGGGCTGAGGTACACTGGATCCAAGTGTGTTTGTGTGGTGGGTAAAGATCAACAAAAGAAAACAAAATAACTCACTCAAGTCTTCAATAGTCTACAAAGTTATCATTGATTTTTCTTAATTTATTTCTGTATATTTTTTCCTTTGAGCCACTAATTCCAGTGGTCTCCAAAGTGTTTGGACCCACAAGTAAATAGATCTTTAAGTGGGTTGCCGCTTTTAATTCCACTTCCTCTTTTCATTTATCCCACTTTCAGTCCCTCACCACACCTCTCTTTCCCTGCCTTCTAATATGGTTTGCCAGGATTTCTTACACTTACGTAGCTCCTCTTGCCCAATTCTACTTAGGCTTCTATAGTCAGAAGTCCTCCTCATTTACAGCTCAGAGACTTTCCCATACACATTCAGAGACACCACTCACCTACCTGCACCTACAGGGTGAATGTAAGAAGGCTCCTGCAAAATTAAAACAAGCTTCTCTTAATAAAATGTTTGTGTAAATTATAAAATCCTGTGCTCTATGATTTCTTATTTCTGCTTTATGATATATGATTGTATTAAACCTTATAAATGTTATTGATTAAGAAGTCTAGAAGAAAGCTAGATAATTGTATTAGAATCAAGAAATTTAGGGCATTCTATGGCCTCAGTAAATTGCTGCTTGCTACATGGGATAAAGATCTTATGTAACTTACAGTGGGTTTGAGGAAACAAGACTAACTCTCTGTAAAAAAAAAAAAAAAAAAAAACCCTGAAAGACATAGTCTGTATAAAATTAGCTGTGTGGTATGGACTTAAGTGACATTCTAAATATGTACGTGGTCATATCCCTCTACTTAATATCATCCGGGGGGATAAAGTCCAGACTCTTTTTGCAACTCTTGGATCCACAAGAGGTTTGCAACCTGGCCCCATCTCATCCCACCAAGCCCGAGAAATTCTGTGTTCTGCCTCCACTGGACACATCTGAATCACTATTATATTTATCTGAGGATGAGAAAACTAAAGATAAATAACCTGTGTAAGATCATAAGGCAAATGTGTTGTAGTCATTTGATGTGCAAGGTCCTTTCCAAATGTATTGCCTTATTACGTTTATCTTCTTTCAGCTTGGAATATCTTCCACCACCATCTCCAATTGGCAAGTATCAGTGCTTCAAATCTTCCCGGAACTGAATGTGCTATTTCCTCCTCTGTGCTCATGTAACACTTGGTTCTACTCCACTGCATTTTTAAGTCATCTCTTATCTTACACCCCCACTAGACCATGAGCTTTTTGAGGGCAAATACTGTGTTTTAGTTACTGTAAATTCCCCAGTGCCTAGCACCAGAATGTTTTACAGGTGTTTTAAGGGTGAGTAAATTCTCAGAAAGTGGCTGCATAATCTCCTAAATGAATAGGAAATGCAGCCACCTCATGAGAACTGAGAGCTACTAAATAGAACCTTCACACTAAAACATCCCCCCTTCATCCTGCTCCTGTAGCAAGAGAATCCCTTGGGGGATTGCCATGGTTCTGATCCTGTGACCCATGCAAATTACTTACTCTTACTTTGATTGTGGTATCTTGTATCATCATTATCTGCATCATCATTTTCAGCAACAGCAGTAACAAGGCACATTTACTATCTATGGGGTCCTGTGCCAGGTTCTGTGGGTAAAGACAGTCAAAAAAAACAAAAAACAAAAAACAAAAAACAAAAAAAACAGTCTCTGCCCTGGAGAATCCAATATATAGTAGAAAATAAAAACAAATGTCATATAATGGCACAGTTTTTCATGGAATACTGCTATCTCAAAACACTTTGAAAATGAAGAGTGCTTTGGACAAATGAGGTACTATGTCCACTGTCTGGAGATTTATAATGTACAATAACATGATAGAAGCTTTTTGTTCTGACAAAGGTATCATTTTAACTTAAAAAAAGATAATTTATGGGGCTTCCCTGGTGGTGCAGTTGTTGAGAGTCCACCTGCCGATGCAGGGGACACAGGTTCATGCCCCGGTCCAGAAGATCCCACATGCCGCGGAGTGGCTAGGCCCGTGAGCTGTGGCCACTGAGCCTGAACGTCTGGAGCCTGTGCTCCGCAATGGGAGAGACCACAACAGTGAGAGGCCCGTGTACCGCAAAAAAATAAAATAAAATAAAATAGTAATTTAAAAATTTTTTCTTTATTTTTTTGGCTGTGTTGGGTCTTAGTTGTGGCACGCGGAATCTTTGTTGAGGCATGCGGGATTTTTCATTGCGGTGCTTGGGCTCTTCATTGCGGCATGCAGGCTCCTCTCTAGTTGTGACATGTGGGTTTTTCTCTCCCTCATTGTGGCGTGTGGGCTCTGTAGTTGTGGTGCACAGGCTCCAGAGCATGTGATTTCTGTAGTTTGTCGCACGTGGGCTCTCTAGTTGAGGCACGCAAGCTCAGTAGTTGTGGCATACAGGCTTAGTTGCCCCATGGCATGTGGGATCTTAGTTCCCCGACCAGGGATCGAATCTGCATCCCCTGCATTGGGAGGCAGATTCTTTACCACTGGACCACCAGGGAAGTCCCCACTTTAACTTTTTAATGGAGTTATAATTATATACAGCAAAATATGTAGATTTTAAGTATAGAGTTTAAGTTTTGACCAATGATATACTCTTGTAACAAAAACCCCAAAGAATATTTCTATCAATCACTCTAAAAATTTTATCATGATCCTTCCCAGTCAATTCTCTTCCTCCTAGCCTGCCCTCTCCCCAGGTAACCACTCTTCTGATTTCTACTTCTATAGACAGAGTGGTTTTGCCTGTACTTCACACTTAGTAGGCAATTATTTTTTTAATGTAATATTTATCAATATTACACATATTTAATACACTGTTGAATATGCTTTGAAAAATGCTTGGTTATCATTTAAGTTTTCAATGGATTTTCATATCCATTATCTGATTTAATTTAAAACAGTAATATAAGGGTACTGTAAGTGCCAAATGAGTGATTCATACGTTGGTTACCATAGGAATTGAGATGAAGACATGCCACTTAGGGTTAGTTTGAATTGGGAAATCTTCCCAGTGGTCATTTGTCAAACTTCAGCTGGACCTTCAGGAGGGGTAGGGCGTAGACAAGTGGGGAGAAAAGGAAAGGGAGAGTCCACCTGCTGATGCAGGGGACACGGGTTCGTGCCCCGGTCTGGGAGGATCCCACATGCCGCGGAGCGGCTGAGCCTGTGAGCCATGGCCACTGAGCCTGCGCGTCTGGAGACTGTGCTCCGCAGCGGGAGAGGCCACAGCAGTGAGAGGCCCGTGTACCACAAAACAAACAAACAAACAAACAAACAAACAAAAAACTAGTGGTAAGGAAAGCAGAAGAGAGCACACACACAATTACAATGGGGTAAGCAACATGAGAGAGGTGCTGTCTTAAATAGCAGGAAAGAGAGAAATGGATACTAGTAAGATTATTTCTTGACAGACTAAAAATTAGTACAGGCATCTTTGGCAATGGCTTGCTTTTCTGCCTTTCACAACTTAGCCACCTTACCCACCTGTGCCTTTGTGCCCTCTTATTACTTCTCCAAGTACTCTTCACCCATACTGCCCCCTCATGTGGTGGGAGCAGCTGAGAGCAGACCACGAGAAGATGGGATGGGTGGTCATTTTAGATGAGGTTCCTGCCATGTCCTTTATTAATCTATTACTAGACATGAGAAATGTGCATAAGTCATAACATATTAGAAGCCTTCCATATTATGTGTCCCTCCACCCTAATTTCACAGAAAAGGAAATAGGCATAAAAAAAGGAAGTGCCTTTTCAAACTCACAGTGTGTGAGCTGTGGGACAAGGGCTAACACACAGCTTCCTGTCTCCTTCTAATTTATAACCCTTTATCCTGCACCCTAGAAATAGAGTCAGTGGGCTTCATTCATGGTTTGCTACCCAGGGGGTGTATTGTTCCCTCCCTCTGGAAATCCATCCCCCCACCCTCCACCTAGAAGAACTCTCCTCAACCCCTACAACTAAGGTAAAATATGACTTCTTCATGGAAATCTCCCCCTTAGGTCCAGGCTGCCTGCCATAGTCTTGAGTAGGGTCCTGCCCATCTTCAGCACCCCCTATACTTCCAATTACTTATTCACTGTCCTCCTTGTCCAACTGGGAGCTACATGAGGGCACAGAGCCTGACACATAGTTTATGTTCAATGGATATGTGTTGGCTGAATGAATGAATATGGATTGAGCCCTGAGGTAGGCCTGTGTGTTTCACTTTCACAAAGACACACTGCACATGACATACAGGTGTATTGTTGTTATTCAGGTTTTTTTGTTTTGTTTTGTTTGTTTTTTGTTGTTGCAGGCAACTCTAACTATAGAAAACATAAAATTTAATGGAAAGCAATTGCTAACTCACAGAGAAGGCTGAAGAACTTGGAAGAGGATGGGAAGTGAGGCAGCTCTGAGGAGCAGAAATGGTAATGACTAGAATAGCTCATAGTGGGGAGAGCTGGGCCAGGGGTCACAGCTATAATAAGTAAATTCCTACACTTAAAACCTCTGTCACTGTGAACAAGTTATACGTATCAGGGAAGGAGCACCTGATTAGCACAGGTTGAGTCTGCTCCTTGGCCAACTGAGGAAAGTGTACATTTCTCAAAAGAAGATCCTATTAAGGAAGAGGAATGAATAGTGAGTGACTGAGATAGAAAAACAAAATAAGACACGTCCATTCCATACATAGCTTGATGAACTGCGTCAAGTCTATGTTTTCACAGAATGGGTGCAGTGCCCCCCAGCACTCTGGATACCTCTCACACAGGGTGCAGTTTTGTCAAGAGTCTGCCTTCCTAGGGTGTGTGAGTTCCTGGGGCCTGACAGATAGTTGGTACTTGATAAATGTGTGCTGAATGAATGAAAGCATGGATTATAAATAGGTGAGGCAGAGATCATCAGAGACAGCTCTCAGAGGAGAATCAGAGCCAGAGATATCCTAGGTAAATGTGGACAAAAATAAGCCTTTGACTTCAGATGTATATTCAGTTCTCAAATATTTCTCACAACAACCTTGTAAAACAGGTAGGACAATTATATTCCTATGTTACTGATGAAGAAATTAGACAGTGAGATTAAATAACTTATCTGGGTCACAAAACCAATTATCTGCAAAACTGGGATCAGAATATAGGTCACCTGTCTCCTACTCCAATGCTTGAGAAAATGGTTGAGTGATTTAAAAAAAAATTTTTTTTAATCCAGATGTTTGGTGATGGATGATAAGTCAGAGATAAGTATGGGGTTTTGTAAGGGAGCCAAGGAAGCCTGAGGACACATGAAAATAATGAGCAGTATGGAAATGAAACAACTGAGAAGTACCATGTTTGTGTGTGTGTGGGTTGTGAGAATGGGGGCAGAGGGCAGGCTGTGTGTGTGTTTAAAGCAGAACATTTGGACAGAGGTACTCTTGGAAACAGGAATCTCAGAGAGGGAGTAAAGAAATAAGAATACTGGAGAGTCTTCTGAAAGTTCCACCTCATTGCTCCAGTCTTTGAGCATTAAGGTTTTTTGGTTGTTGTTATATTATAACATATATATATATATATATATATATATATATATATATATATAATATTTTAAGGAATTATTACTGAAATGGATGATTTGCTGTTTATATTATATAATATGTCCCCCAGCAGGAGCAGCAGCAACAACAATAACAAGAGGAAACCAATACAGTTATTAAAAAGGAAGCTTTGGGGCTTCCCTGGTGGCGCAGTGGTTGAGAGTCCGTCTGCCGATGCAGGGGACATGGGTTCATGCCCCGGTCTGGGAGGATCCCACATGCCGCGGAGCGGCTGGGCCCGTGAGCCATGGCCGCTGAGCCTGCGCCTCTGGAGCCTGTGCTCTGCAACGGGAGAGGACACAACAGTGAGAGGCCTGCGTACTGCAAAAAAAAAAAAAAAAAAAAAAAAAAGGAAGCTTTGTGTTCTTGGAGAAATGATTTAAGAAAAGAGAGGACTCATCAAACACACACTCAAGACATTTTAGATTGAGTAGTCATGTGGAGCACAATTATTGCTGTGGGATAAAAAGCCATGTACAGGATACTTGTGAACACCTTGAATATGGACACAAGACCTTGAGAGGGGACAAGGAAAGTTGCTAGTGTCCCGACAGCACAGTTCGGGGTCCTCAGACTCTCGTGGATCAGGAAAAGTGTGGAGCTTTACACTAGAGGTTTATTGGGGTGGGTCACCTCACCCCTTATTGTTGTTTAGACAGCATCTGCCATTGTGGATGGATAATGGTATGTAGTACCTTCTCAACTCCCAGCTCTGGTAGGTGAAACAGAAAGCATTCTATTTCAGTTTATTTTCCATTCTCGACTCCCCATTCTGGGTTATACTTGTCATCTCTAAGCGTTACTTAAAAATTTAGATTGTTTCTCATGATTGATCCCATGGGGATTAATCTATGATGGAGAAGAACATAGGGTGCTGTTTCCTAATTTCCACCTGAAACTCCAACATGAATGTTTATTTTGGTAAATTAACTTCTGTATGTAAGAGAGAAAGGAGAAGAGCTAGAAAGAAGTGAGAGCAATGCCTACTGTGAGCCCTAATTCTCAAAAATGGGAGAAAAACAGTAAGCAAGGTCTTCAAGAAATTAAAAATAGAACTACCCTATGATCCAGCAATCCCACAATCACACTCTAGGTATTTATCCAGAGGAAGTGAAATCTTGACTTGGAGAGATATCTGCACCCCCCACGTTCACTGCAGCATTATTCACGATAGCAAAGATGTGGAAACAATCTAAGTGTCTAATGGATGAAGAAGATGTGATACACACACACACACACACACACACACACACAATCATTTCCTTTGTGACAAACATGGATGAACCTGGAGGGCACTATGCTCAGTGAAATAAGCCAAACACAGAAAGACAAATACTACATCATCTTACTTATATGTGGAATCTAAAAAAAGTCAGACTCACAAAAACAGGGAGTAGAATAGTAGCTTCCAGGGTCTGAAGGGTGGGACAGGTGTTAGTCAAAAGGTACCAAGATGTTGGTCAAAAGGTACCAAGAGGTGAGTTGAGAGACTCACCTCACAGAGGCTAAGCCATTCGTAGGAGCTGGGAGAATGGGAGGGAGGAAGGGAGAAAGAAAAAGAGAGAGGGAGAGAGGGAGAAAGAGACAGGGACAGAGAGAAAGAGAGAGAAAGTCAGGATTCATTGTCAACAGCTTATTCAGAGGTTCAGCTTTAAAAAAAAGTGTTCCATCATTTGGCAGTTTGGAAGTTTGGCAACTAGTGTAAAGAAGGAAAAAATCAACATTTAAAACTGGTGAGTTTTACTTTCTTCTCTCACTTCTTTTAGCACCCCTCCCTAATTTTTCTGAAGCAGAAAAAGAGGAAAGTCACACATCTCCTAAAATTCTTGCAGACTGTAAATGTAAAGAGTAAAGGATTTCTGAGATGTATGTTTCATCTTTCTATAGAGAGCAAAAATTAGCATTCAGCCTCCTTGTTACAAGTCCCATTTTGATCTTTTTTTAATTGTCAGTGAAAAGTAATGAAAAACAATTCTAATTTAGCCACGAAAATCCTACAAAATGATAAAAAAGGCTGAGCTGACAGGTACGCTGAAAATGGTCATGTCTTTCCTCTCACTTTGAGTCTAACTACAGCTAATAATGGTCTAGAGTCATCCTTTGAACGGCTCATGGTGTCTTTCATCTAGAGTTCAAAGCCTTTACAAACAATAAATAATTAGGTCTCACAAAAGTCCTAAAGCAGGAACACTAGAATTACACTTCACCCATTTTACAGTTGAATAATGGATCACTAAGGGCCCAGAGCTGGCCACGGAAACAGTCTTCTCTGAGGCCTCTGTCCCTGACTGCTTCCTCTCACTTTGTGCACCTTTCAACCTTCCACACCCTCCTCGGCAAAGGCTCCCTCCACATCATCACTTTTACGCCATGTCAAACCCACAAATTTAAGCGTCTTTCCTCCACCTTCCGTTTTCCATTTCTGACCATCATCTCTTTTGTTTGCTCATGTATTAATTGTCTTTGCTGCTTTGTGAGAATTATGACATCTTTGATGTACCCTTCACTTAACAAATAAGAGTAAAATAATAAAAATAAATATAACCCCTCAGTATAGCCATTTTGGGTCCCGGAACTTCTAACCTTCAAGGAAAACAGTTCATCTACTCCAGGACTCATCATAACCTCCGGGGAGCCACCGACTTTATGTGTCTATAGCATTCATCCCCCCCAAGAGAGTCTATCTTGTTGGATTGATTCATTGCCAACTCATATGGAGCATGCCTTATTCCACAAAGTATGGTGGCTAGTCCCTGTAGGTCTAGCCTGTCCATGATTGCCCTTGGCTGAGACCATTCCTTGGTCTAGGCAATGGCAGGAGAGCAGTTTCTGTTGCACTCAACATTCAGAGCAGAAGCTCCAGCATCTACACAAGAAGTGCTTGAGGACACTTGCCTTTGAAGGGAGAGGTGAATACCGTAGGTCCTTAGCATTTTAAGGATTCCTGTTAGAGTAAAATGACTGCTCCATGGGCCCCGGGGCTACCTTGAGACATACACCTGCCTAGACTTCAGTGGAGCCTCTGCCTCAGCATCTGTGCTCTGGCTGCCCTGCTCTACTTCACAGCTACACAAAGAATCTTGTTGGCTCAAAGTATCCAAAGGAAAATATAAGCACCAGCTCTGAATTCTAATTTTATATCCTAAAAGCCTAGTCCATTTTACCTGCTGCTTTAACCACAACATTCTTTGTCCTGAAGCTTTTTGTGTCTTTACTGCAATTATTCTAGCTCTTCTCCAAAAGAAGGAAGGAAGAAAGGAAGAAATAAGGGAGAGAGGAAGGGAAGAAATAAGGAAGAAAACTGAGAGAAAGATGCCCTCTGAAGTGTATCTGTACATTAGTGATGACAAATCAGTAGGCAGTTGGTCATTTATCCTCCTTTGAAGATCTTTATTTGTGTCATACTTACTTTGAATAAAATAGCAAAAGATTATCTTTATAACTAGCTCAGCAAGTCCCAACAGTCTTCAAATCTGAGTTCTTAAAAGGTCTTTGTCCTTCTCTCTTCTGAAGTATTTAAACTATTTTAAATAGAACAGGCAAAAATCAAAGTTTTGTAGGAAACCTTACAGATGGAGAAAAAGTTAAAGTAAACCTGCAGAAATGTCAGGAGAGAACCTGGGTTCTAATCCTCACCTTATCAATCACTCACTAGCTATGAGATCTTGATGAAGCCAAAACCCTTCAGAGCCTCATATTGGTCAGATATGAAAATGAATAATAATATTTCTGTGACAAACATCACAGCTGGCTTTGGTGATCAAATGAGAAGATAACACATTCCAAGTTTCAGAAATTGTCAAATACAGAATACATGTGAATAAAGGATGTGAATGTTAGTACATGGAATAAACATTACAGGCCTACACAGGCATGAGCCATCACGCCAGGCCAGACTGATAAGGGGTTGATTTGTAGATGACTTGAATTTCATCAGGATCTTGAAGAAAGAGAAAACATTCTATGATGGAAGGAATGGTGTGGAAAAAAGCATGGAAGCCAAGAAGCTTGGTGTGTTTAAGGAGCAGTGAGTAACTAGCATGGTGGGAGCAGACTAAGCATGTTAGCAAAGTCAAGTTGAAGGAGATGAACGTGGAAAAGGTGAGTTGAAGTCCACTGTTGGAGGGCTTGAATGCGAGGGTTAGAAGTTTGGAGTTTATTCGGGAGACACAGAGCAGTATTCTCAGACCAATGACTTGGCAGTAGCAGGCAGGATAGATCAGAGGGAGAACGGGGAGCAGACAGAACCTGTTAGAGGCTGTTCCCTTCATCCATCTAGGGATGAGATAAGGAGCTAAACTAAAGCCATGGCTGTGTTAGCTACCATGAAGGATTTGGTAACAGACATGGATGTAAAGAGAGAATGAAGCACCTCTTTTTGAGATGCTGTCATTGGAAATGGTGAAGTCATAAGAGGAAGCCATCCCAGGAGAAGAAATTAACTCTCTTTCCACATCAGTTTTTGAGGTGATAATGTCTGTGACTTGAAAGGATTCTAATATATTACATGAAAAGGCTTTGAGGATAGAATGGACATGAATGGGGCTTGGAGCCACAGTGAAAGACAAGAGGCAACCATTTCCCCGGATTTATGGATTGATCAAGGTTCTTCAAAACAGGCATGAGGGAGGCTTAGAGCAATCCAGCCAGAAGAGAGACAGCTCCCCAGGGAGCCTGAGTAGTGGAGAAAGAAATGCAGGACTCTTATATTAAGGTCCCTGATGGTCTAAACCTGACCTTCTCCAGAGGTTCCCCACACAGAGGGAAACCACAATTCAAGCCAAATATTTCTGAAACAGGCAAATGGGGAGCCAAACACCAAGGAGCACTGATTTCTATTTAAATATAATACTTTTATTACTTTTCTGGAAATTTGACACCAATCCTCATTTTAAACTAGACAAAGCAGAAAAAAATTTTCCTTTGCAAATGATTGACACTCAAAAGGTAATACCCTTTAAATTCCTCCAATTAAAGCAAATTTAATTTTAAGTTTAATTAAAGGAAACTTTAATTAGAAAGAAGATTAAATTTTAATTAAATTTCTCTAAAATCTTCATACCAGCCTTTACAGCTAATATTTCTGTCAGAAACCAAATCCCTTCTTTATATTCTTAAATTCTATTCTAGCATTTTCTTTTGTATTAAAGCAGCATCTCACCAGCTCTACCTGCCACCGTGAAAATTATTCCCATCTTAAAATACTGGAAATGTAAAGCAATTATACTCCAATAAAGATGTTAAAAAAAATTCTGGAAATGCAACAAAATCTCCCTGGGCAGAGAAGGAAAAACAACAGATTCTATTATTGATGAAGTTTTTATTTTCAATCTCTTCCCAATTCTTTCTGAGATGATTAGGTATGGTGGGCCTGCTGTGAGTCAGTTGTGCTGCGTCCACAGCATCGACAAACATTTATGGAACACCTACTGTGTGCGTGGCCCTGCACTAAGTTCCCTGTCTAACAGGGAAACATTGTTAAAATACTAGCTCAACCAGAGATCCATCTGACAGAGTCTGGGCCAGTTTTGCCTCCTAGATTCTTGGCTGTTTCTTCACTGCTAGAGTCAGGAAGAGAAACACCATCTCCTGATGCCTGACTGGTCCAGGTCTTTCCACTACCCCTCCCTGCTTGAGGCCTGACACAGCTCACTAACTGAGGGCCCTTAGATTCTACACCTAAATTGCTGCTAGATAGTTATATTACCTGTAGGAACAAACTAAACACTATCTCTCACGTTCCTCATCTGTAAAATGGGGTAATAAAACCTGTCATGCCTACTTCCTAAGATGTCAGAAGGATCGAATGAAGTAATGAAGATAGAAAAAGTTTCTGAAAACTGGTAAGTGCTACATATTCCTACATATTACCACCTCCTACTGCCACATTGTACCTCTTTATCCCATTCCTCCCATGACCCATGCATGCCCTGCTCTCCATCAACCTATAACCAAGCTCAGCTCATATGTCATCTCCTCCTCAAAGGCAGCACTGAACCAAGCCCTGACAGGGAACATTCTATTTACATGTAAACCCTGGCCAACTGCTTTATATTTACAGATACTGATATAGAGCAGAGTCCTGTCTCTGCCTCCAGAAACATGAAAGGAGCTTCAAGATTCCCAGCATAAGAGTGAAGTTAAAATAAAATTAGGATAAAGAATTTCATTAAGAAAAGTTACCTTTAGTTTGCTTGACAGTCAAAACTCTTCTCTGGGGCTTCCCTGGTGGCGCAGTGGTTGAGAGTCCGCCTGCCGATGCAGGGGACACGGGTTCGTGCCCCGGTCTGGGAGGATCCCACATGCCGCGGAGCGGCTGGGCCCGTGAGCCATGGCCGCTGGGCCTGTGCGTCCGGAGCCTGTGCTCCGCAGGGGGAGAGGCCACAGCAGTGAGAGGCCCGCCTACCGCAAAAAAAAAAAAAAAAAAAAAAAAAAAAAAAAAAAAACAAAAAACTCTTCTCTGCAGGTTACTAGACTGAGTTTCCAACTGCTGTGAAAAGGGCTACACTGAGCTCAGTACCTGCTACTCCATGTGTCAGTCGAACACCCCATTTTCTTGAGGAGCTACTATGTGCACTCTAATTTTATTAATCTGTAATCACCCTCTAACAACTTGACTTCCCCTCACCCCAGGGCATCTTTTGGCCCTAGACCTGGAATGCCTCTCCCAAATCTTCTACTCACCTTGTCTTCAGAACTTCGAACAAACGCAAGCTCCTCCAAGAATCCTGTCTGAATCTCCCAGCCTCTTCTGAATTCCTGTGTCCCTACAACTTTGGTGACACACAATGCAGACTTAAGTTCAGGGCATGTTTCCTTGCTATACCCTAGGTATCAGTCTTGTCTTTCAACTTCTCCAAGGAAGGATCTACAGTTTATTCTCTTTCTGTAACTCCTGCAGTGCCTGGATCACTGTTACAGACATAGGAGATAACCAGAAACACTTAATCATTAACTTTTTCAGAAGGGAGTAGAAGCCCTGAAATTCCACGTGAGTTTATATATTTCATGTAATTTTTACTTGTCATGAAATATTCTTTTAGAAAAATTTTTCAACCACTTAAAAATGCAAAAACCATTCTTCAATCAGCAGCTCTACAAAAACACTTGGTGGGCTAGATTTGGCCCAGGGTCTAAATGTACCAGCCTCATCCTCCCCATAAGATGATGTGTTCTTGTCTTACTTGTTCCTTTTATCCCCTAGGAATAACTCTTGTTTTATCACTTCCACGTCTTTGTTGATGTTGGTCTTTCAAACTGAAAAATCTTATCTAAGTCCAGATTGTCAAAAGTCTGCCTAATATTAAAAATCTACCTCAAATAGAGAATTGAGATGAAATTCCAGATTTCCTACTTTCAAGACATACTAGAAATAGGAGGTGGTTAGGACTTTGAAATCAGAGTATCTGGGTCTGAATTCCAGTCTGACTGCTTACTAACTCTGTCATCTTGGGCAACCTAATCTTATTAAGCTTCATCTGAAAAATGAAGATAATAACAGTTCTCAAATTGTAGTTCATAGGGCTATTGTAAGGATAAAATATTGTAAGCAGATAAAGAGCTTAGCACAGTACCTGACCAGGATGAAGTAATCTGTTCATGTTAGTAGTTGTCAGCTCTTTGTCCTGGGTCCTGTGCTAAATGGTGTAACTATCCTTCTGCAGTTTAAAGACACAATTTTGCAGTGAGAACAAAAAAATGCAATATGCTTTGTTTTAGCAAATGTCTTCATTCTTACATGTGCATTCTAATCTTCTCCACTTCGTTAGGAAATAACTTAAAAGAACAAATTTATTTTTTTCCCTCTCTTGTCTATGCTTAACTTCACAAGGAAATGTAATTTTCTCTTTTTAATTTTTTTCTTAATTTTAGGTTTTTTATGTGTGGTGATATAATTAATGTAGTTTCTTCCTTTAACAAAAATTAATTCTCTCAGAGTCTTATCCTACCACCCCATCTTGGTTTGGGTACTAGAGCCATCAATTTATATCAACTCAGATCTAGGAATAATGGTTTATTAATTCTTTTTTGTAGAGTATAGAAGCAGGGCTGAGAAACTCTGCAGAAATAATTTATTTCCTTTCACTTTCCTTGTGATAAAGTGTAAAGAACATCAGGTAATTAAGAGTAGGAGGGTAAGATATATATATATATACATTTTTAATTTAGACTCATTTTAAACCATGTCAGGTACAAGCTGGAAACCAGTTTAAACTTTTTGAATTCAAGTGTAGTTTTTCATAATCAAAGATATTTGCTTTCTATGATTACTTCATCTATCATTTCACTCATTCAGGGCCTTTAATGAACATTTAGAGAACACCTTAGCTAGATTGCCTAGGGGAAAGAAGATAAATGACAGACTGTCATAATTAACTCAAGTAGCTTCTAGGCCATGAGAGGCATAGCCACCCAAACAATGAGCTATCTATCACATCAGGCAGAGTGAGGTGCCCTGGGGTTAGTCACACAGCCACCTGTTTGGGACGATGGAATGTCTAACAGTAATGACGCCTGGGGAATAGGCTCAAGGGAGGTTAGATTGGTCTGAGGAGAGATAAAAGGCTCCCCCGGCTAATGGAAAGAGCATGAGGAGCATGATTTTGAGGGTGTGTGGCAAGTTCCAGAAAAATCAAAAACAAAAATGAAAAACAACACAATGGTTTGTGTGACTAGAGGGATATAATGAGAGACGGGGCTGAGACATCTACGCCCACCATTGTTAAGCTCATGGTATCCTTGCAAAGACATAGCTATCTTTGTAGGAGGTGAGGAAACCCAATTAAAGATAATCATTATCTTTTCAATTTAGAAAGTGTCCAGAAAACCTTATTTATAGAATCAGATATAGACATACAAAAATTCCTGATTTTCAATAGTAAATTATGGGGATTATCATCAGCAAAAGACAATTTCTAAGAATGAAGCCCTTAGTTTTTGAAAGGCATTGACAAGTCATCTCATCCCCACTTCAACTCAAAGGATTGCAAAAGCTTAGAATAGGAAAAAAAGAAAAAAGGTCCTCTGATCCAGTATTTCCAAACATTTTTTAATGTGAGGATTACTTAAAAATTTCATAAAATTTCCCAGATTCTCCACATAGTAGTTGAGCTCACTGATTAAAAAAATAATAATTACAGAAAGTAGTTATGAATTTAGTGACACTTAAATAAATCTGAATCTTATTCATCTCTGCATCTATATTATGTTGAAGAATAATTGTCATAAAATGTGTGTTTAAAATATATTATTTATTCAGGCTATAGCCAGTGCTAATACCCACTAGATTTGTGACCTCCTTTCCTTGAAGAGGAAACTGTCCTCCTGTATCCCAGTCCTCTATGCCTGTTGCCTTCCCTGAGTCCCATAAGTGGCTTGCTGCTTAGTTAGCTTGTGGTAGAGTCCAGACAAGACACCAGAATGTTTCGGTTAAATTTAGCTTTGACTGATCAAGCACTTCCTATGTGTTCAGTATTGTGCCCAAACTCTGATAGGCTCAGAAGAGAACCAGAAGGTGGATGCCTGCTCTCAAGGAGTTTGTGGCTTAATTGTTGTTGCTTATTGGGGTATCCTTTCTATGGTATATTATCTTGTATTATCAGTTTGCTCTGTAAGGATTCAATATTAATTAATGATGTAGATCAATGAATGGTAGAAACATTGGAAAAAAGGTTTTGTGTTTTTTTTGAACCATGGAAACTTCAAAGATGACATTTCAGTTTACACACTTTCCATTCTACCTCTTCTGCAAACACTGTACCCATGACTTCAGGGACAGCTTTGCTCCAGCTCACCACCAATTCCTGTAAGGGGTGCTTGGGCAGGGACATTACTTTTCCTCATTCATTATTCTTTTCCTCACCAAGGATCACTTTGAGTGTTGCTATGTTGGAACTCAAGGAAGGTACAAGAACAGTGTTGAGTTGTCTTGATGAAGTTGGGTGAAGCTTTTATGGACTCAGGAATAGACATTAAATGAAACTTGATGGAAAGTCATTTCTAAATAGTTATTGAATCAGCAAATTATGCAGTGGTGAAAGTGGCATGGGACTAGATGCCTGAGGACCTAGCTTTTCTTTTTGAATTTTCAGTTCCTTCATCTGAATGGTGGTTTACAAAGTAGTGAAGAGCACGTGCACCAGAATGTGACCAGTGAGGTACAAATCCCAATTCTCCTCCTTACCAGTTTCATGGCCTTGTTCTTTGATGTCTATGTGTGTCAGTTTCCTCATCTGTAAAAGGTTGTAGTTCATGTGTTTGCATCCTATGCTAACTAACACATAGGAAGCACTTAGTCCAAGCCTATCACACAACATTCAAAAAAGTTAACTATTACTATGTGCTGTAAAATAATAAATTTTGGATTCTCTGATCTTTGGAGCTGGAACAGTGGCATTGGTTGAGTTTGAATTCTGCTCTGTCACTTACTAACTGTGAGACTTTAAGTAAGTTCTTTTTCTCTTATTTCTCTAAGTCTCAGTCTCTTCTGTAAAGTGAGAACAATAATAACTATTACACTATTCAGAAGATTAGATGAAATGACGACTTGCATTTCTTAGCCCACTCTCTGACAGACTTTCCATGGACAATGATTTGTTCTCATTTTCATTTATAGTAGTATTTGATGATTGTGCTTTTGGGACATATTTATGATTGACTACTATATAGAAGATTCAATGCTGAAAGTTTTGAGGAATAAAGTGTTCTCTGTCCTCAGAGGACTTACTAGTTAGCTACAGAGGTAAGAAACACAAATCACTAATAATGTACAAGTGAAATATATGTCATGCAAAAGATGGTACAAGACAAGATATGATTAACCGTCAAATGTCTTTTGAGTTCAAATAAAGCAAAGGCCCAGCAAAGACCCCTGATTCTGTGATAAACAAAGACTCTATCATAGAAACGTATTTTTGGAAGATGGCAGCAAGCCACATTTTCCCTCTCGCAAGTTTCAGGGATTCTTCATCAAATATACAGAAAAGTCAGCAGGAGTTTTTCCTCTCAAAGTCTGAGAAGGACATATGTCCAAACTGGGAAACCTGCCATTCCAACGCGCTGACAAAATCAGAGCCTTTGTGTAGAATGTCACTTCTGGTTTAATTTGTGTGCTTTGTGGGGTTCATCTTTGATGAATCTGCCACTCCAGTTCCTGCCATTTCCCCAAGGAAGTTATCCTGCAGTTTCATCGACTCTTGGTTAGAACTCTTCCCTTGCAATACGGCATATACTTACTTTCCCTGAATCCCCCATTTCATTGTTCTCTTGGATGGCACAGAACTATTTTCACCTCTTTTGGGACTTTAATATTTGCCCACGGTTCCCTCTCCAGCCCTACCACACCATCTCCATAGCTTAGCGTGGGTATTAAAATAAATGCTTCCGATTTAAATGCTAAATCACTAGTTTATTTTTAAAGACTGTGTGCTGGGAGAATTGAGGAGGGAACAGGAAAGGGCTGTTGATTTAGAGAAGTGGATTGCAAGCCTGGGGAGGTGAGTGACCGCGTGTCTGGTGAACTACCTGCCATGGTGCTCAGCTGGTGAGGAGGGGAGAAATGGTAAGAGTCAACAGGAGACCAATTAAAGTCTGACCTCTTCCTCGGCGTGGGTACTGGCTGCAGGGATCTGGGCCAGGCGGGTGGCCTCTAACTACCTCTCAACCTCTGTGACGGGTTTAGAAGCTTCTGTTCTGAAGTTAGATGAAGGGGGGTAGAGGGGCATGCTGGGAAGAGACCAAGGCTTGAGAATGGTTTTCGATAACATGCCCTCTCCCCAGCCCCCCGCCCACCTCCCCCGAAGCAGAGCATGAAGATGACTAAACCCTTCAGGGGACAAAAGCAAGCAGAAGTTACTGGGAGGAAAAGGTGCAATGGAGCAAACTGGGCATTCTCAACTTATTTTAGAGAACTAGAAGGAAGAATTTTCAAGGACAGAGTGTGAGAAGCAAAAGTAAAAGCAAATATACATCCTGCAAACACACCACACACACAAACATGCCATGTTCAGAGGTTCTCTGAGGTTCCATGCAGCAGGATTGACAGGTCCTTGTCTGCAGGCTCTCTTTGTCACCCAGAATCTATCAAACAGGCAGCTGTGAGAAGGCACGTTGCTGGAATGACAGTGTTAATGATTAAGAGCTTTCTTGTTGAGTTTAGCTTTCCTGACAAACTGGTGTTATCATAATTAAATACACAAACCTCCCTCCTACCCTTCAAATTACCTTTACATGAGATTATCTTTTTTCTGTTTGCTTCAGTTGCTCCTGGCACTTCTCCCCTTGAACTCCTTCCTCCAAGAAAAATTTCTGCAGGATTCAGGACTTGTTTTTTTCTTTCCTGAAAAACTACCTTATCTCCTTAGTTCTGCTGGATTGTTAAGTATATCCAACACCATTGTGCTAGCGATTTCTCAGGCTGGCCAGGGCACCTAGAGTCAAAGGTGAATATGGTGCCAGGCCACTACCGAACTTTCTGAAATTGCATGCCTCGGCTCTAAGAGCTTCAACCTCATCATTAATTAGTCCTGCATTTTGACCCTAATAAGTAGGCATGTTATAGCATAAATTAGTGAGATGATTGATGTTGTAATTTTAAAATAATGACATTAACTTCTAGTTACTCCACTCTTCAGACTTATTTCCAAGTATTTTCCAACATGTTCCTTTTTTTTTAACATCTTAATTGGAGTATAATTGCTTTACAATGGTGTGTTTCTGCTTTATAACAAAATGAATCAGCTATACATATACATATATCCCCATATCTCCTCCCTCTTGCATCTCCCTCCCACCCTCCCTATCCCACCCCTCTAGGTGGTCACAGAGCACCGACAAACATGCTCCTTTTGATAGAATAAGGATGGTTTCTCTGAAGTCCAAACATTCTGGGCTTCTGACCTTTGTTCGTTATACCTCTCTGCTTTACCAAGCCCCAAGTCAAGGTCTGCCTCTTCTAGGAAACCTCTCTGTCTATTTTTATTCTAGATGGTCTTCTATCTCAAAATCTATCTATCTATCTATCTATCTATTTATTTAAATAGACTCTATTTTTTACAGCAGTTTTAGGTTCACAGCAAAATTGAGTGGAAGTTACAGAGAATTCCCATACGCTCCTTGCCCTCACAACTGCACCTGATTTATTTTTCATTTATTCAGAATAGTCTTATATTTTTTGAGGGTTTGTGTGTGTGTGTGTGTGTGTGTGTGTGTGTGTGTGTAAGTGTTATCTTCCCATTAGGGAGTGCAGGAGTCTTGTCTTCTCTCCAAGTGTCCAGGGTGATCCCAGTGCATAACAGGATAGTAAGTGCTCAAAAATGACAAGTTGCTTGATAATACAATTGTTTCACCCTAGTGGTAGGAAAGGTAAAAATTTGCAGCACATTCTTTTCTTGTATCTTTCTTTTCAATGTTGTCATTTTTTATAATACACTGGGAATGATGAACGAATGGCTAAATGTTCATAGTGTACAGTATTTCTATCCATATTAAGTCTCAGGGTAGACACCAACCCTGGTCTTGGTTAATCATTTGAAGTAGAAAGCTTTTTGTCACAAGCATACCTATTGCACAAGGAACCATGTAGGTGGTTCTCTTCAGATTGGTCTATCCTTTCCCATTTTTGGAAAAGGAACTTCAACAGATGGTCCATTTAGGTTAGAGGGATTCCTTTGTATACCCATAATTATGCCAAGTGAAATGAACGATTTCAAAAAACTTTTTGATACCTGCTTCCTCACTTGAACAGACAACTTTAATCTATTTCTCCACAGAGTGGAGAAAAACTCACTCATCTAAGAACCTATGACTAAGGATATTGAAAGGCAGCTAATATGATGCACTCACAAGAGTAGGATCAGAAATGAACTAATTTTTGAATCTTATGCCCCAAATGAGGTAAAAAAATCCTCTATCCAGATAGCTGTTTTTTTTTCAGAGCAGAAGTTCGTGAAGTAAGTCCTTAAAATCACATCTGTTCACCTTATGTGACGGGAAGGAGAGGAGACTTCTGAAGCAGGGTGATTGAAATGGAAATACATTCAAATAAATGGACTCTGGAGCTCCACTTTGTTCTAAATAACCTCTACAGTAAGTGATCAGCTTATTTGAAAGTATGATTGGTGGGCTATTGGGGCAAGGCTGTATCTGATTTTTTTTTAATCATTAGTCTATCTTCCCTTTTTGTTCAACCTTTTGGAATAAGGTCTTACGCTCAGGCAGAACAGGGGGTGGGGGAGCTGAGGCTTCAAAGGACACTCTGCACCTGTTTCTAATGGGTTTTCAAGTGCATCCTTCTCCCCTTGGACTATGTCTCTTTCAGAACACCTAGATTTGAAATTTGTTATATTATTGCTAGGTGGCCAGAAACCAAGGAATGCCATAAGCACCAATTTGTATATAAAAGGAGAAGAAATTTGACTTTTTCCTTAATCAAGAATGCCGTGTGCTCAGCACCCTGCAGCTCTACAACTACACCTTGCATAACATAGCTGCATACCTTGGTTGAACACGTCTGAGCTACATGGGAACAAAGGATTAGTTACAATGATATGTGCGTATTTGCATATGATCAGCTCAGATTTTCCCTTATAACGCTCTGACTACACCTTAAATCAGCCTCAAGTTTTATTTAGCTTGATCTGTACCTTGTCCTTGTCACCTGAATTGCCTCTTCTATCCTTTTGCTCACTTGAATGCCCTTTTTTTCCCATTCTTTTAAGCAGAAAGGTGAAGAGAACTTTCCCCTTTATTGAAAACATGGTATGTTTTAAGCACTGTGTTTGGGGCTTTACATATTGCATTTTATTTTATCCTTTTAACAACTCTAAAAAAATAAATTATCTAGTTAGATAATTAGTATACCAATTATCTTTATTATTTAGTCAGGAAATTTGAGGCTTAGAAAGGATTGAATTGTCTAAGTTTACTCAGTTCATAAGTGGTGGTGTCAGGATTCCAATTCTCTATCGAGGTTCATTCATGTCATTCTTTTTCCCTAAATCCGATCTATAGTTTAGTTATTCATGGATTCAACTAGATTTTTCTGTTCCTGGACAAAACTCTTTGCCTGCTTTTCCCTCCTTTCCTGCTTTCTTTCCACCCTGCTTCCCTCTTCCCTTGAAATTATATGCTGGTGGCATAAAATTCAAACAATCCAGAATAACATAGAGCCAAAGTTTCAAGTCTGTTTTTACCTCCTTGCCTCATTCTTCCTCTCATCTCTTGAGGTAACACTTTGCAACTTATTGTGTGTCACTCCAAGTCTGCAATTTGTCTTCTGTGTGTATCTTTGTCTTATGAAAGTTTATAAGTTGTATGATGTAATCATATCACAGTGGTATAAGTTGTGATGTTCTCCTTTATGTCTTCTGGGTTTAGTCTTACATAGGAGAATCTTTCCTGCCCAATATTCTCCTATAAATTTTTCCAATGTTATTTACCACTTTGTTTTTATATTTGGTCTTTAATCTATTTACATCATATATAAATGGGAGAAGTAAGAAGTCAGAGAAGACCTCAAGCTCTTACTTACTGGTCCATGTTTTCTCTCAAGTCTTACATGCATAAAAGTTTCCGATCCTGGCCTTCTAAGTTATCCCTTTTAATCTTATTTTTATTTTCCTCTCAGAAATTAAATTTAGTGGTTAGGTTGGGAAATGCTTTTGCTGATGTCTTTAGAGTTTAGGGATATTGGCCTCTTATTTAGAACATGTGGGTCTTCATCAGAAGCTGGCTTTAAGAGGACAAGGTATGCAAGTAAGGGAGGTATCACCAGCACTACAGTAATACCTCTGCTCATCAACCATATGCTCCAGGTCTGGGTTATCTTTTACCTGGTTTGTGCTAAAAACAGAATTTCCTAATTTCTATTCTAAAGCCCCATTTCATTGTTCTCAGTTATCCTTTCAGTTTTTCTTTGGACATCCTTTGAGAGAATCACAAAGAAACTCTAACAAGAGCTAAACTTCATTTATTACTAGGACCTTTAAAATTGTTTCCAGTTGGCGAAACGAAACTTCTATTTTTTTGAATGTGAATGTCATTTTCAACAGCACCTTCTGAAGAATGCAGGCCTTGCATCCTAGGAAAGGTGTTTCTGTCTTCATAAGCCACATTTATTCTGTAGTGAAGCTCAGACTGCTTCTCCTGAGGGAAGGTAGAAGGGTAAGTGGATCTCTTGGTACATACTACATGCTTGATGTTTCACATATATTTTCAACAACTTTCTAAAGTAGCCATTAATATCCTCTTTTTCAGATCCAGCTACCACAGCTCAGGAAGGTTAAGCAGAATGACTTAAGTTGTGTAGCCAGAAAGTACCAGAGATAAGACTCCAAGTCAGGTCTGTCCGACTCCAAAGCCCATGACATCATATACTTCCTTTCACGCTCATGCACTTGGAAATTGTTATCTTACATTAATAAAAATAAAAACAATATGTAATACCTACTGAGAACACTGTTTTCAGTTTTTTTTTTTTTTTTTTTTTTTTGTGCGGTACGCGGGCCTCTCACTGTTGTGGCCTCTCCCGTTGCGGAACACAGGCTCCGGACGCGCAGGCTCAGCGGCCATGGCTCACGGGCCCAGCCGCTCCGCGGCATGTGGGATCTTCCCGGACCGGGGCACGAACCCGCGTCCCCCACATCGGCAGGTGGACTCTCAACCGCTGCGCCACCAGGGAAGCCCTGTTTTCAGTTTTTTATAGACAATAAACCATGTGAGATAGTTACTATCTTCATTTTCAGATGCAAAATCAGAAATTGAGTAGCTTGCCTAAATTTTTGTAGCTAATAAAAGGTGGAATGGGATTCCAAAGATATTATTTTCCAAAAATATGTATGTATTTAAAACAGTTTGCATTAATTCATGAATTATAGCTCTCTAAACTATTATCACAGGAAAGTTGATCTGGATGCTACACTGTTACACAGTGTGAGTGTTACAGTGTCCTCCAAATGCCCCACAGGGATACTTTTGGAGGCAGAGTTCTGACCTGGATGGATCCAGTATGTCAGTGTGTGTATGATTACCTTCAAAACTGAATCCTAAGCTGAACAGAGGAGTCTGGTTAACTCATCCACAAACCTGCTTCATCTTGAGCAGCAGGATTATCACCCCACCTGAAGTATCTAATTAACCTACCACGATTCTTGCTGTGGCCAGATGAACACAGCCTTGGCAGACCAGAGGACCACCTCCGGCCTGGTAGAATGTGGGGAAGAGGCAGGGTACCTTGCAAAGGCCATATATGAAGGTCAGCAGAATTACTGGCAAGCAATTTCTCCAACAGAGGGATGGAATTTGGAATTCAAAAGTTTCTTTACTCCAAGATCACACATTACAAGAAGTAATGTCCAGTCAGGGCTGATGGTTCAGATACCACATTTATATCCTTAGCGTGGAAAAGGCTCAGTCCTGAGGCAACATCATTGCAGTCATCTCAATTTGTCAAAGAAGCTGTGGAGGAGCAGTTACAGGATGTTTCTTTTGGGGAAATACCTCCAAGTGCAGACATCTGGCTCTAGCGTGAGTTGCCCACAGAAAAAGAGGAGTAAGTTAAGGCAGTGACAGGAGCCATTGTTCTGTGGCTTCAGTCCCATTCTTAGAATCATAGCCTTTCAGAGCTAGAATGGCTAGAGTCCAGAGTCCTCTCCCCACCATTTTTTCCATGAAAAATCAGAAAGTCAAAAAAGTGAACAGGCTGCACAAGTTTGTATAGCAATGAAGTGGTGAAACCAGACGTGAAAGCCAGAAGGTGCTCAATAAGTGCTTGATAAACTAGCACTTTTAATAAATACACACTATAGGATAGACTCAGTTCTCCATTGCTCTTCTGTTATTTAAAATTAGAACCCTACTCTTTATAATATAAAAATTATTGGTGTTTAAAATAATGGTCTTGTAGTATAACAAAGTTGTGGAGTATTATCCAATTTGTTAAGGATCAAATTTTGTCCGGTAAAATCTCTGCATCAAAATGTATTATTTTTCTGAAGATTTTTAGTCCCTATAGAGCACAAAATAGTTTAATTAATTAGAAATTTGATGATCTAAAACAGTCCATCCCAAGTAAATTGTGCAAAAATGAAGTTTGTTAAATTCTAAAACTACATCTTGGATCCTCTGTCAGATGGCATATGGACAAGATGGGGCAAATATGGACCCCTTGTACTATATTCTTTCTTATGCAAAGACCTTCTTTAGTTACAACCATTGCTGTTAAAAACAAAAACAAAAATATATGGCTTAATTGGTTTTGATATCAGTTTAGTTCTAACAAGGGCTCAAAATAGCATTGTTTCAAAGAAATGGAACTCAATTTCTCTCTCACATGAAGGTCCAAACTAGTCTGGAAGTTTTGAATGCTCACAAATCTATAAGGTGCCTGGAATGGTTGGGGAAAGTCCATGTGGTTGAGAAACGTTATTGGGAAAGATTATTTGAACCCCCTCCCTGAAAATATGTCTCCTTCATCTATATATTTCAAGCCAGCTGTCTATATTTTCACTACTTCCATAGGAAGGGGTTTTACCCTTTTCTTAAGGTCACAATCCAGAAATCATCAACATCAACTACACTAATGCTCCATTGATCAGAATTTATCCTGTGTTTGGGAAAGGTAGTCCTACCGAGATGGCCAATTGCCCAGCTAATAATTCAACTATTGGGTTAGAAGGAGAGAATGGATAATGAGGGATGATTGGCAATCTTCCCATGAGACTATATAAATAAGAGTTATGGGTAATTTCTTTCTCTCCTGTGCCATTGACAGCTTCTGAGGAAAGGCCTTATTGATCTCTGTTAGTATGATAGTCATAACTGTGCAGTGGACACTTGTCCTGGTTCCATGGTGTTGAGTTCAAAATGTACTTGAACCAGTACAAGTATCATGGAAATGTAACAGAGATATATGAAAACCGTTTGTGTCTGAGTGTCTGTATTGTACTGCATTGCACCCTGTAGTCATAGTGTGTAGTTGTGACCCATGATTGCTGAATGTGTCTGACCCAGATGACATGGTCTCTGGGAAGTGTCTGGGCTTTTTGTATCAATCTGCTCCTACTGAGAGTCTGATGGGACTCTCACTCGGGTGTCACTACTCATGGTTATATACCCTATAAGTTAGGGGTCTGAAACCTTTTACTTCTGTCTGTCTATTGCTGAGCTCTCGGCTCTGGGTCCTAAACATGGTTACTTCCTTCTGTGATCTTTGGTTAAGTATAGTAGTCAGATTTCTCCAGATAAATAGAACCTATAAGATTTCTACCTGTTTGTCTGTCTAACTTTCTATCTATTAACTATCTATCTATCTATCTATCATCTATCTCTAGCAATCAATAGCAAGCAATTAATGAATTAGTAGATTAATAGGTAGATACATAGAAAGAGATTTATTATGAGGGATTGGCTAACATGATAATGAAGGCTGAGAAGTCCCAAGACCTGCCATCTGCAAGCTAGAGGGCCTGGAAAGCCAGTGGTTTAGTTCCAGTCCAAACCTAAAGGCCTGAGAACCAGGGGAGCCAATGGTGTAAGTCTTGAACTGAGTCCAAAGGTTCAAGAGCCAGGAGTGCAGAAGTCCAAGGGTAGGAAAAGATGGATGGTCCAGCTCAAGCAGAAAGAATTTCATCTTTTCTCTGCTTTTTTGTTCTATTCAGGCCTTCAAAGGATTGGACGATTCCCACTTGCATTTGTGAGGGCAATCTTCTTTACTCAGTCTACTCATTTAATGCTAGTTTCTTCCTGAAACACCCTTACAGACACTTCCAGAAATAATATTTTAACAGCTATCTGGGAATCCCTTAGCTCTGTTAAGTTGACACATAAAATTAACCATTGCTTTAAGTAAATCCATGTTGTCAATTGTCAATCTCATTTGTCAACATTCTTGATGTTCACTGGCAAAGGTTTTTATCCTTACAAAAGAGTTGGTGGGAGCGAGCTCACACACTGTGACTTGATTAGAGATAGCTCTGAGTTCCAATGATCCTAGGGGTATCTCTTTTAGTTTCTGTGGAGCAGGCTGCTGAATAAACTCCAAGGACATGGTCGAGTCTACATGGCTCAGTCTGTACCATCAGCATTTAGTAGTACAGTATCTGACACAAAGTAGATACACAAGAAATATATGTTTACTAAATTTGTTGCACTCAAATATCAGAACATTATAGAGGCCACCCTGGAAAAATATTAATGCCCCGTTAAGAGAACCTTCTGTTTCTGAATAAGAATTTGACTTCAAAGACCCTAGCATTCCCTTAACATGGATGTTAGATTTATCACATGTTGGTCTAAACTTTGCTAGAAGCCTATTTATTTATAGGGATATGAATTTTTAGTATTTGCTCTTTGGAGAACAAGGTAGTTAACCCAATGTTATTTTGACCTCAACATTTAGATAGTGATGATATGTGAACTCCATGTTAACAGATCAGAACTATACCAACAACGATAAGTTCTAATCAATACATTTTCATTGAGAAAGGCTTTTGAGAATGAACTAAAACCAATTTTCTATAGACACAGTTAAGCCATTTACAATTTTCTTTTTTACGCCCAATTTTATTTTATTTAATTAAAATCATTTTCTTCAGGATCAAATCTTCATGCATAAAACTTACAGTAACTGATTTAATTCAGCAATAAGCTATAAAAAAGTCTTACTTCTCGCTTCTGAATTTCTTTAATGGCAGTTATTTCTACAGTGTCCAATTTTCCTGGATCACATTTTCTAAATCAAAATTTGGGCAAGAAAATTAGATTCTTTTGTCAATTTTCAGTCAATAACACATTTTCCCACAATGCAGTTTCAACCATTCTCAGTTTTATTTTGCAAAGTTTTTTTCTACTATGTATACTTTTCCTGGGTCAATTTTGTAGTTTTGGAACTTACTAACATTGATAGAATTTTCAGTCAATTTTTCTTTTAATTTTGCTGTGTGAAATGTTAACCTTTTCCAGTTTAACTTGGTTGATTATTTTTTTCAGTATTTACTTATATATTAGAACAGAAGTCCTTCATAAGTCAAAGGTCTTGCAAGGTGGAGTTGAACAATGGGGTTTAAATGGCAGCATTCTACTTCACCTAGAAGTAACTCAATTTTCTGATGGAGAGACAGAGAAAGCCTTCTTTACATAAAGTTCTTGGTAATTATTACTTTGTAAAATTATATTTACTTATCCCCCAAGACAGAACTGGGACCAGTAGAACTGAGGAAGCCATATTATTTCAAAATAAGAAAAAATGTCTATTAACTAAAATAGCCCAAGTTGAAATGAAGTTGGTGAGCCTCTCCCTAGTATGCAAACAAATTTGGGTAAAAAAAAGTCAGAGATTCTACTGGATTTTCTAAATGTTCTCAAGAAAAGTCCACATCAGACAGTATTCTGTTTATCAGTTTATATTGCATATTGTTCCAAATTATGGTTGAAGGGCGAATTTGAGTTTTCCCTCCATTTAGCCTTCATCTTTCAAAATTGTAGAGAACTAATTGGTTTAATCTATTTCATTTTTACGTCTTTCGTGACATGTCCGTTTTTCTGTCCTGCTCCATTTTGTCCTGCTCAAACTCAAACTCTTAGGTCCTGTCCCTGGATGTCTGAGGATGATTCACTGTCCATCTCTTCCTTCCCTCGGCTCCTCTGTCTTTGGTCTTCAGAATTCTGTTAATCTATCAGTAGCTCTGAGGAGCCTGTCCACATTGGCCTTCTGAAGGTAGGCTAGGTACTCCTTCAGTGTCATTCAGATATTTAGCAACATGTAGATGACTGACTTTCAAAAGTTTTCTTATATGTAGATACATTGGTGGCATACAAACACATCAGTAAAACATACTTTACAAAACTACACACAAAAAATTTTGT
Organism: Mesoplodon mirus; assembly: GCF_964341445.2. Lineage (NCBI taxonomy): Eukaryota > Metazoa > Chordata > Mammalia > Artiodactyla > Ziphiidae > Mesoplodon > Mesoplodon mirus. The sequence continues at coordinate 57,180,450 of NC_138989.1, read as the reverse complement.
GTGGCTTAAATGAGGCATAGTATGCAGTCCTGCTCCAAGGGCTTCCAAACTTTTTGAGGAATCAAAATATATCTTTGTAAACATTTAGAAAAATTACAGAACACTAATTAGCCAAGTATTCCAAAGGTTGTATAGACATAACTTGCTACAGAAGTTTAGGAAATAAAGATCCATGTAGGCTAGTGATATCAAAGAAGGTTTAATGGAAGAAACAAAATTATTAATTATTTAGGCAGCTTTGATATTCATGCTGTATTTACCACAAAAGAATTATTATTCAGGAAATCCTATCAGTGTTTTGATTTAAAATTTTTCTGTGAGTTATAACAGGAAAAGCTGTTTTCAGCTGAACTTTGGGAGTGTGCAGCAATCACACACAAAAAAATCCTCATTTTCAAAAGAAATGTTAGAAAATCCAGATTGTAAAGATGGAAATCAAGAAACTCTATGGTTAAAACTCTGGTCCAGAGAGGTGGTGATTGAATCCTAAATTTCCTGGGAGAGGTCAAAGAAGTGCAGAGAAATCCCAGGAAGTATGGGATTATTCATTCCCATCACAAATATTTACTGAGCATCTATAATGTATCAGATGCTACCCTACTCGAGAGGCAGAAATGGTGTAGACAGATGCAGATGAGGTTTTCATGATTCTAAGTGGAAGCAACATCCACATTCCACCCCACCGCCACTCCAGTCACCTATTTATAATACTCATTCTGCCTCCAGATTAACCTTGCATGTAAAATGTTATTTTGTCATGAAAAAGCAAGTGAAGTAGCCTAGGGGAAGGGTACTGTACCTGTTAACTTCTGAATGTCCCTTCTAGCCTGGGCAGTGCTCTCCAAGAGCCATAAATCCCGGAGAGCTGATCACCTTTCCCTGGTCTTCACAATGTTTATGCTGGAGATGAGGCTGTTCCCCTAGAAGGCTTGCAGTTTATAATCATTTAATAATGCTCCTTTGCTCTGAACTTGGGATTGCTCACTTTAAAAAATGGATCTGGAAACCCATATGAGGGATTATTCTCACTTTATACGTATATATTTTCCCTTGAAGGTGGTAACATATGAAGCAATAATTATAGCAAGATTTTCTTCTATCATTATAATCTTCAGTATTTTTTTCCCCGCATGGAATATTCATTTTTAAAATCCTTGGCTGAAACTCAATGTCATCCTTTTAAATGACTAAACCTTTGTTGAGTTCTCATGCCCAGTATTATATAGATTTAGCTAATCAACCTCACCCACCTCATGTATCACAGCAAAGTGTTTCTCAGAGCAGCTCAATCTGGTAGCAGTGATGATGGAACGATTGAATTGAACAAGTTCATTTCAGATTTACCCTTTCAAACTAAGTTGTGATGTCTGTGGCACTAACTTCCCCCTCTTCTTCCTTCCCCTCTTCTTGTACTCCTCCCTTTTTTTTTCTTCTGCGGTACACGGGCCTCTCACTGTTGTGGCCTCTCCCATTGCGGAGCACAGGTTCTGGACGCGCAGGCTTAGCGGCCATGGCTCATGGCCCCAGCAGCTCCGCGGCATGTGAGATCTTCCCGGACCAGGGCATGAACCCGTGTCCCCTGCTTCGGCAGGCAGACTCTCAAGCACTGCACAACCAGGGAAGCCCTGTACTCCCTTTTTTCTTTCTCATCTTCCTCTTAATCCCCCTTCTCTTCATGCTCCTTTTCTTCTTCCTGTTCATCTTGCTCTCCCTTCTCTTTACTTTCTCCTCTTCCTCTTTCTCCTCTCTCGTCTCTGCCAGGACACATAGCAGGCATTACATCCTCAATGATGATTGTTTTTAACTCATGAGACTGTTATGAATTCCCTGTTTCTTCTAACTGTCTGAATTCGGGCCAACTCTTCCTAAGAACCACAGTGTTAGTCCCTTTTCCGCAAGGAGGTTGGGACCAAAGGGCAAGAATTTCCCACCCTCCCTCTTGATTTCTTCTTAGTTCAATTTCCAGAATATTGCAGAATCCTTCCCTTACCACTCAAAATGGACCAGCATTCTCAAATTCTGTGGCCCTGACATCTCTGCTTTGCTTATCTGGCCCTTGCCATGTTCTGCACAGCATTATTTATTGCCTTTCTCATGGATAGAATTTAATCTACCTAGGGAAACAAAGGTAGGTATCTCATGGTTTTGAACTATTGTAAGCCAGGCAGTGTCAGAAATTTTATGTAGATTATCTCCTTGAATCTTAACAGTAACCTCATAAGGTAGGTCTTATTATCCCCTTTCTAAGTTGAGAAAACAAAAGTTCAGTAAGATATAAGGCATTTGGTTATTGCTATTTGGACTTGAAGTATACTGACTCCAAGGAGAATGCTCTTGTTTTTAAACAATTTTATTTCCAACCATTTTACATGAGGACAGATACATTTTCTTTTGAATTACTTATGTCTAGCAAAGTGCCTTGCATTTAGGAAGTATTCAAACATTCTTGTTGTCTGTCTCTGTGTTCTCCAATACCCCAGTAGTCTCAAAATAGTTGTCCTCCCCAAACGAATATTGATTAATTAATCCATTGATTGATTTTTCTGTATAACCTTTAAATAGTCCCAGATATCATAAATTTTTAATATGCATGTGCTGACTATCTATACAATCAAAGCATACTATTATTGATCACAGAAACATTGTTTATTATCATTCTGCTTTCTGGGTTTCGGATCATTTTCCTTAAGTAGGTACCTTATATTTGTTTTCTTAATTTCTATGTTCCTAACTTTGATCTTGTGTTTTATAAATCTGATTTCAGTCCTATCACTGTTAAGGATTTCAGGATGTGTGCCTTATTTATACCTCTAAATTTTCCTCCCTCTGGAAACACTGAAAGATATAGGTATACAAAGTATCATAGTAAAAATTAAAGGCAAGCTGTTATTCTGCTGGCGTGTAGAGTGCTATATCCCAGTTACCAATGCTCTTAGAAAAGTTGACCATGGCTTGGACCAGGGAAGTCCTTGCTTCTTCCATTCTCTCCTCTGAATCTCAAATAGTCAAGCATTGCCAAAATGGCTTTGGACCCAGAATGTTTCCCAATCTGTTTTGTTTCTTGCCCTGGTTGTAGCAGATGCAGTGAAGGAAGTTATAGAAGGGTAGAAGTGCTGTTTCTGGGAAGCAGGCCCTGAATATGCCTGATAAGTATATTAACCATGTGGAGAGGCAGAAAGGCAAACAAAATGCAGGATGGCTGAATGGGGCCCAAAGGGACAGACCCTGCCCTGGAGGGTTTAGCACATGGGGCAGGAAGTGGGAGTCCTCTCTCCACAGTTGGACACTGATGTGCAACACACAGGGACCTTGATCACTAGCAAGAAAAAAATGGCTTTAAGTTTCAGACTTTTATAACTTAGGTTGAAAGCTTCTCTTCCTTGTGAGAAATTAGTGAGGATGATGGGAAGAGGCCTGGATGAAAATTTGTTTTACAGTAAGCACGAGTGCTCTTTCTATGCTCCCTGGAGAATCCATTCAAAACTTGGCCACTTCATCTGGCTCTTCCCTGTTAACTTGTATTTATTAGTTTTATCTTTTTTTTGCTCTTTGAATGGTGGAATGGAGAGATCAGCGCTAATGTGCTGATCCTGGCAGGCCTGAGACTCAGGACAGCCAGTCCTGTGATGTCTCTTGTTTCTAGGTCTAGGCGTGTGCCATTTGCCTTATGCTCTCTGAAGGCTGACTACCTTCACCTCAGTTGTCCACACTCACCTTCTCTTGAGCCTTCCCTGAGCATCTCTTTTTCTGCTGCTTCCTTCATTCTGCAGGCTGGGCTAGGGCACATCCCTCTGTGTCTTCCTGAGGTCCTGTTCTCATCTCTAGCATGTAGTTTTGTAACGGCTTAATTAATTGCATCTCCCCCATCCCACCTCCCTTGGCTATGAGCCTCTTAGGGCAGCTCCTGGAATGGGATTAAGGTTCATTGAGTACCTCCAACTTGCCAGACATTGTGCCAGACGTGTCGTATGCTTTATCTTAATAAATGTCTGCACCGTGCCCTGTGAAGTGGATTTTATTATCTTTATATTATAGATGGGTAAATGGTGGCTTAGAGATATTAAGTAGCTTGCCCAAGGCCATTTATTAAGTGGTAGAGCTGGCATTTGAATCCAGTTTTCTCTGACACCCCAGCCCTTGCTTTTCTCCTGGTCTTCTGCTTCAGGTCCTCTGGTATCAGTGCTGACTCATGCATTCACTGCTGGCTCCATTAATACTGCTGTCTTCACTTCACTTTTCTGATCTCCTATCAGGGCACCTCTGGCCATGGCTGAACCTGTCAAGTTCTCCATTTCCTGTTTCTGCTTCTAGGTTTTACCTGTTGACTAGATTTGCAACTCAACTGACACAGAGTGACTGATATCATCCCCACTCATTTCACTGTTAAGGGTTGGGCCTGTCAGCACTCGGTGAATAATATGCTGGCCATGGGCACTGATCATAAATAGTTCCCTGTTTGCTGTCACGGTCAAACTCACCTCCTCAAGTTGTGGAGTTCCAGATGGGCTACTAACAACAAGCTTCACTGTTTGGTCATTTGATTTTTCCCTTGAGCAGAAGGCTCTCCCTTTCCCTAGGTTTGCATTTCTGTATCCTAAAAGGAAAACGTGGCTCATTAGTAATGGAGCACATATGCCTTTCCTTGCTTATCATGAATTGACACTGATTAGAAAAGCAAATAGCAGTCTTTTTTTCTTCTCTTGCCATCCAGTCAGAACAGTGACTCCAATTTTATTTGTCTGTTTTTCTCGCTTTCTTGGCTTTCTCCTGCTCACCATTATCTTACCAAATCTATTGTAAAGAATTTATATTCATGGAGTGTTTATCAGGTGCCAGACTCTGGACTAAATGCCTTATGTGGATAAACCCATGTGATCCTTGGTACAGTTCTATGGTATGGGAGCTACTCAAGGCAGCTGAGAACATCTGCTCTGGATGTATATACACTGCTCCCCTCCAGGGCACCATTAAGAGGCACCAATATGAGCAGCACCCCTGGGTCTGTGTAGTGCCGCTCTCCTGGCACCATCATCACCTCCGTTTCAGAGAGGAAGAAGTGAAGAAACAGAGAAGTTAAGTAACTTGTCCCAACTCCCCCTGCTGTGGTAGCATATTGGAACTCAAACTAGGGCAACCTGGCTCCAGAGCCTACTCGCTTCCCTCATTGTACTGCTTCTTCTCCTCTTTGCCTCCCAGTAGAATCTAGAAAACAGAATTGTTTTCGGTTAGGTATTCTGGGTAACTGAGAGTAATAAAACTCTTTTGTTTCAATAAATGTTCTTGAAAATCTTTTTAAAATGACTCAGTTGACTTCCTACTCTAATGAGTCAAGTGCTCAGTGAACTGGGCTTGACCCAGTTCACTGACCCTCTGTGTAAGTGAGGGTCCTGCAGGTCCATGAGTTCATTCTGAAACTCTACTTTCATCTCTGGAATTTCCATCTAGATGGAGAAAGTACAGGAGATTAGAAGAGTCTCTCCATAAAACAGGACTTAATTCAGACATCTGATTTCAAAAAATTAATTCTTCATCTTTGTGCATAAGCTCCCCTGGGTCACTAAAATAGTAGATTTCCTTTTTTTTACTGTTATGTTAGCTTGCAGCTGATCACTGAATTGATTTGACAGAACTTTACTCCAAATCACCTTTCAATGCAACTCAAATAAGCATAAATACTCTGATGATGGGATAGAAACATTTTTAAACTATTCTTTGTTTATAGCATTCCAAGAGACCTTAGACATAATATATTTTAATCCAAATTAGAAATCACTTTACTATTTCTATGGATTTTTAAAATGAAATCTCTGCTTTTGTATCTTTATTCACAGGGATCTCACCACCCCTGAGGACTGCAGAGGCCCATTGAAAGGCACCACTTAGATTAACTTCTGGTTCAACTGATCACTACCACTCTCAGGCAGGGAAAGTGTGGGCTGGAACATGTGCTTTAGAAGGCCCTACAAATTACAAACACATGGAAATATGATAAATTAAAACTGTTTGAGTGCTTCCATTTCTTGGGGTAAGGTACTTCTTAGGGCTGGTGCAGCATGACCTCTGACTCTAAATATCAGCTCTCAGGACTAACATGATTCAGGAACCAGGGAAAGTTTTCCCCTCATCTCTTTCTCCAAGTCCTCAAAACACAAAGCACATGTGTCTGAGTGACATGAAGGCATGTAGGCTGAACACTGTGGAAGCCAGAGGCAGACAGTGCTTTGGAGTATGGGAAGGATTTGAGTGGAGAAAACATATAGTTAAAATAAAAGACAAATTAATAAGCATGTCGAGTCTTTTCTTTCAGAAGGCAGGAGGACACTCAATTTCTTCAATAGAGCTGGGTTCCATTTCTCTTACTGCTCTTCAGGGTCCATTTCATGATTCTGGAGGTCCTCACAAATCACCATGGTGGCTGGGGAATTCTTGCAATAGTAAACAGTTTGTATTATTTTCAAATTTGTATGTATATACAAATGCAGATATAACATACATGAAGAGTGATACTGATTGTTTACCTTGACAGATAGATATTGAAAGCTAGTACAGTAAATATTTTTATTTAAAAATGCTTAATAGGGGTGGTCTTGCAGGAAGCTGGGGGGGTTTCAAGGAGGCTGGATGGTGGCAGCCACTTTGTGAGCAATGTGACAGTCTCGCTGCACACTATCTGTCAGGAAAGGGTTTCCCTGTGTAATTGTAGCCCAGGCAGCTTCGATAAAGCTTACAAAGGAGAGTAGCATAAGGTGAGGAACCAGGAATTTCTCTGGAAGCATGTGAGAAACTGTGAGAGGACTGCACGGTCTTTGTGCTACTTTTACACACTTTGTGGGCACGTCTTGAGGGCACAAGGATGCACTGTAGGTCAGAGACTGCAGTGGCCAGTGACTCAATTCTTGTAGAACTGGATGGTGAGCAACATTCTTCATTTTACACCAGGCTTCTATTCCAGCTGCTGCTAAAGCATAAGATAGCATAGCTAGGGGCATAGTCAAGATGGCGGACTAGGAAGAGGTGGAATTTGCATCTCTGCACAAATAGGGCACCTAAGGGGATGGGAGGAACCTCCAGTGACCAGGTAGGACGTGGGGCATGGGGGAAGTGAAGTGGGAGGAGAAGCAGAGGCGGTACGGGACTGACGACTCTGAGGAGCTGCTGGGGGAGGGAAAGGGATCCCATGCTTGAAGGGGGAAATTGTGGGACCATTGGGAAGGCAGAGGATCAGAAGAGAGTGTGACCAGGTTTCCCCTGCTCACCTGGGTCCCCAGAAGCCTGCTGAGATCCCAGGCCTGATCCTCTGCCCACCGAGACCCCCCAGTTGCATGGGTTCTGAGGGAGTGGAGGGAGGGAAGGGGAGCAAAAGTAAAGGCTGGACCTCCAGGAATGGCACCCCTGAGGGGTGGCTGGGGGAGAGAGGGGTTCCTACACCCAGTGGGAGCAACCCATGGTTAGAGGTCCAATAGCAATGAGGGAGACCCTGGGGGAGACAGTGGGGGAGAGGCTCAAAGGAATGGAAAGGAACAGATCAGTGCTTTCCCTTTCAACTTAGGCACCGGGGAGCCTATTGGGCTCCTGGGCCTAATCCTCTGCCTTCAGAGCCTCCCTCCTGCTCTGCAGAGCCCAAGCCTCACCCCTACACACCCACCCAGGGCCTGACCTTATACTCGGAGACCCCCTACAATGCACTGGGCCTAAACCCCACCCACACAACATCACACAGGGCCTTACCTCCAAACTCCAGAACTCCACACTCCAGCGGCCCTCCTTTCCACGTGATGCCTCTCCCCTTCCTCACAGATACTAAGCAGAGGCCCTGCCTAGGCCCCGCCCCATGTTCAAACGTCACCCCAAACATGCCTGGGTCCTGTCCCACCCTAAACCCCACCCCTGCCTAAGTTCCACCCCCACGAAACTCTGCCCCCATAGCCAAGTCTTTTATTTGTTTTTTCTTTTTTCCTCTTTTAGATTGGGGTTCTGTTTTACCTTGCTGATTCACTGTTGTTGATAAATTTATATTTTTTATTTTTTCTAACAAATCTTTTCTTTTTCTAATTTTATTTTATTCTTTATACTTTGTTATTATTCTCTCCCTTTGGCTTGTTCCCCGCTTTTTAAAAATATTTTCTTTTTTCTGTTGTGGTTTTATTTTACCTTGTTGCAGTTGTTTCAATTATATTTTTATTTTTCCTAATATATTTTTTATCTTTCTAATTTTATTTTGGTTTTTATTCTTTGATATTTTACTGCTCCATTTTTTCTTTTTTTTCTTTTCTTTTTTTTTTTTTTTTTTTTTTTGCCATGCCACACAGCTTGTGGGATCTTGGTTCCCAGGCCGGAGGTGGAGTCTGAATTCCTGTGGTGGGAGCTGTAAGTCCAAACAAATGGACTAACAGAGAATCACAGACCACAGGGAATATTAGTCTGAGCAAGGCCTCCTGGAGGTCCTCATCTCAGCACCAAGACCCAGCTCTATCTAACTGCCTGCAAACTCCAGTGCTGGATGCCTCAGGTCAAACAAGCAGTAAGACAGGAATACAGCCCCACCCATCAAAAAAAAAAAAAAAGAAAAGACAAAAAATATGTTACAGATGAAGGAGCAAGGTAAAAACCTACAAGACCAAACAAATAAAGATGAAATAGGCAACTTACCTGAAAAAGAATTCAGAGTAATGATAGCAAAGGTGATCCAAAATCTTAGAAACAGAATGGAGAAAATAGAAGAAACGTTTAACCAGGATCTAGAAGAACTAAAGAGCAAGCAAAGAGTGATGAGAAACACAATAACTGAAAATAAAAATAATTTAAAATGAATCAACAGCAGAATAACTGAGGCAGAAGAAAGGATAAGTGAGCTGGAAGATACAAGAGTGAAAATAACTACTGCAGAGCAGAAGAAAGAAAAAAGAATGAAAAGAATTGAGGACTGTCTCAGAGACCACTGGGACAATATTAAACACACCAACATTCAAATTATAGGGGACCCAGAAGAAGAAGAGAAAAAGAAAGGGACTGAGAAAATATTTCAAGAGATTAGAGTTGAAAACTTTCCTAATATGGGAAAGGAAATTGTCAGTAAAACCCAGGAAGTGCAGAGAGTCCCATACAGGATAAATCCAAGGAGAAACATGCCAAGACAAAAAACAATCAAACTATCAAAAATTAAGTACAAAGAAAAAATGTTGAAAGCAGAAAGGGAAAAGCAACAAATAACATACAAGGGAATCCCCATAAGGTTAACAGCTGATATTTCAGCAGAAACTCTGCAAGCCAGAAGGGAGTGGCAGGACATATTTAAAGTGATGAAATGGAAAATCCTACAACCAAGATTACTCTACCCAGCAAGTATCTCATTCAGAGTCAATGGAGAAATTGAAACCTTTACAGGCAAGCAAGAGCTAAGAGAATTCAGCACCACCAAACCAGCTTTACAATAAGCGCTAAAGGAACTTCTCTAGGCAGGAAACACAAGAGAAGGAAAAGTCTTACAATAACAAACCCAAAACAATTAAGAAAATGGTAATAGGAACATACATATCCATAATTACCTTAAACATAAATGGATTAAATGCGCCAACCAAAAGACACTGACTGGCTGAATGGATACAAAAGCAAGACCCTCATATATTCTGTCTACAAAAGACCCACTTCACATCTAGGGACACATACAGACTGAAAGTGAGGGCATGGAAAAAGATATTCCATGCAAATGAAAAAAAAAAGAAAGCTAGAGTAGCAATTCTCATATCACACAAAATAGACTTTAAAATAAAGACTATGACAAAAGACAAAGAAGGACACTATGTAACAATTAAGGGATCAAACTAAGAAAAAGATATAACAATGGTAAATATTTATGCACCCAACATAGGAGAACTTCAATACATAAGGTAGATGCTAACAGCCATAAAAAGGGAAACTGACAGCAACACAATAATAATAGGGGACTTTAACACCACACTTTTGCCAATGGACAGATGAACCAACATGAAAATAAATAAGGAAACATAAGCTTTAAATGATACATTAAACAAGATGAACCTAATTGATATTTACAGGATATTCCATCCAAAAACAATAGAATACACTTTCTTCTCAAGTGCTCATGGCACATTCTCCAAGGGAGATCATACCTTGGGTCACAAATCAAGCCTTGGTAAACTTAAGAAAATTGAAATTGTATCAAGTATGTTTTCTGACCACAGTGCTATGAGACTAGATATCAATTACAGGAAAAAAAAGTAAAAATACAAACACATGGAGGCTAAACAGTATGCTACTAAATAACCAAGACATAAATGAAGAAATCAAAGAGGAAATCCAAAAATACCCAGAAAAAAAATGACAATGAAAACACGTTGGCCCAAAACCTATGGGATGCAGCAAAAGCAGTTTTAAGGGGGAAGTTTATAGCAATACAATGCTACCTTAAGAAACAAGAAACACCTCAAACAACCTAATCTTACACCTAAAGCAATTAGACAAAGAAGAACAAAAAAATCAAAATTAGCAGAAGGAAAGAAATCATAAAGATCAGATAAGAAATAAATGAAAATGAAATGAAGAAAACAATAAAAAAGATGAATAAAGCTAAAAGCTTGTTCTTAGAGAAGATAAACAAACTTGATTAACCATTAGACAGACTCATCAAGAATAAAAGGAGAAGACTTAAATCAACAGAATTAGAAATGAAAAAGAGAAGTATCAACTGACACTGCAGAAATACAAAGGATCAGGAGAGATTACTACAAGCAACTAAATGCCAATAAATTGGACAATCTGGAAGAAATGGACAGATTCTTAGAAAAGCACAACCTTCTGAGACTGAACCAGGAAAAAATAAAAAATAGGAACAGACCAATCACAAGCCCTGAAATTGAAACTGTGATTGTAAATCTTCCAACAAACAAAAGCCCAAGACCAGATGGCTTCACAGGGGAATTCTATCAAACATTTAGAGAGGAAATAACACTCATCCTTCTCAAACTCTTCCAAAACATATCAGAGGGAGGAACGCTGAAACAAATTCTACAAGGCCACCATCACCCTGATACCAACACCAGACAAAGATATCACAAAAAAATAAAAGTACAGACCAATATCACTGAGGACCATTGATGCAAAAATCTTCAACAAAATACTAGCAAACAGAATCCAAAGGCACATTAAAGGGATTAAACACCATGATCAAGTGGGGTTTATCCCAGGAATGCAAGAATTCTTCAATACATGCAAATCAATATGATACACCATATGAACAACCTGAAGGATAAAAACCATATGATAATCTCAATAGATGCAGAAAAAGCTTGTGACAAAATTCAACACCAATTTATGATAAAAACTCACCAGAAAGTTAGCATAGAGGGAAGTTACCTCAACATAATAAAGGCCATATATGACAAACCCACAGCCAACATTGTTCTCAATGGTGAAAACTGAAACAATTTCTTCTAAAATCTGGAACAAGACAAGGATGCCCACTGTCACCACTAATATTCAACATAGTTTTGAAAATTTTAGCCACAGCAATCAGAGAAGAAAAAGAAATAAAAGGAGTGCAAATTGGAAAAGAAAAAGTAAAGCTGTCACTGTTTGCAGATGACATGATGCTATACATAGAGAATCCTAAAGTTGCTACCAGAGAACTACTAGAGCTAATCAATGAATTTGGTAAAGTAGCAGGATACAAAATTAATGCACCGATATCTCTTGTATTCCTATACATTAATGATGAAAAATCTGAATGTGAAATTAAGGAAACACTCGCATTTACTATTGCAACAAAAAGAATAACATACCTAGGAATAAACCTACCTAAGGAGACAAAAGACCAGTATGCAGAAAACTATAAGACACTGATGAAAGAAATTAAACATGATAGAAACAGATGGAGAGGTATACCATGTTCTTGGATTGGATGAATCAATATTGTGAAAATGACTCTACTACCCAAAGCAATCTACAGATTCAGTGCAATACCTATCAAACTGCCAATGGCATTTTTCACAGAACTGGAACAAAAAGTTTCACAATTTGTGTTGAAAAACAAAAGACCCTGAATAGCCCAAGCAATCTTGAGAAAGAAAAACAGAGCTGTAGGAATCAGGCTCCGTGACTTCAGACTATACTGTGAAGCTACAGTAATTAAAACAGCATGATCTTGGCACAAAAACAGAGAAATGGATCAATGGAACAGGATAGAAAGCCCAGAGATAAACCCACACACATTTGGTCACCTTATCTTTGATAAAGGAGGCAAGAATATACAATGGAGAAAAGACAGCCTCTTCAATAAGTGGTGCCTGGAAAACTGGACAGCTACATGTAAAAGAATGAAATTAGCACACTTCCTAACACCATACACAGAAATAAACTCAAAATGGATTAAAGACCTAAATGTAAGGCCAGATACTATAAAACTCTTAGAAGAAAACATAAGCAGAACACTCTATGACATAAATCACAGCAAAATCCTTTTCAACCCACCTCCTAGAGAAATGGAAATAAAAAAAAAAGCAAACTAATGGGACCTAATGTAACTTCAAAGCTTTTGCACAGCAAAGGAAACCATAAACAAGACAAAAAGACAATGCTTTGAATGGGAGAAAGTATTTTCAAATGAAGCAACTGACAAAGGATTAATCTCCAAAATATACAAGCAGCTCAATATCAAAAAAACAAACAACCCAATCCAAAAATGAGCAGAAGACCTAAACAGACATTTCTCCGAAGCAGATATAGAGATTGCCAACAAACACTTGAAAGGATGTTCAACATCACTAATTATTAGAGAAATGCAAATCAAAACTACAATGAGGTATCACCTCACACCAGTCAGAATGGCCATCATCAAAAATGTACAAACAATAAATGCTGGAGAGGGTGTGGAGAAAAGGGAACCCTCTTGCACTGTTGGTGGGTATGTAAATTGATACAGCCACTATGGAGAACAGTATGGTGGTTCCTTAAAAAACTACAAATAGAACTACCATACAACCCAGCAATCCCATTACTGGGCATATACCCTGAGAAAACCATAATTCAAAAATAAACATGTACCACAATGTTCATTGCAGCTCTATTTACAATAGCCAGGACATGGAAGCAACCTAAGTGTCCATTGACAGATGAATGGGTAAAGAAGATGTGGCACATGTATACAATGGAATATTACTCAGCCATTCAAAGAAACCAAATTGAATTATTTGTAGTGAGGTGGATGGACCTAGAGTCCATCATACAGAGTGAAGTATGTCAGAAAGAGAAAAACAAATACCGTATGCTAAAACATAAATATGGAATCTAAAAAAAAAAAGGGTTCTGATGAACATAGGGGAAGGACGGGAATAAAGATGCAGAAGTAGAGAATGGTCTTCAGAACAAGGGGAGGGGGAAGGTTAACCTGGGACAAAGTGAGAGAGTAGCATTAACATATATATATACTACCAAATGTAAAATAGATAGTTAGTGGGAAGCAGCTTCATAGCACAGGGAGATGAGCTCAGTGCTTTGTGACCACCTAGAGGGGTGGGATAGGGAGGGTGGGAGGGAGACGCAAGAGGGAGGGGATAGTGGAATATATGTGTGCATATAGCTGATTCACTTTGTTATACAGCAGAAATTAACACAACATTGTAAAGCCATTATACTCCATTAAATATGTTAAAAAAAAAAAAAAAAGAAGATAGCATAGCTTCCTTGTTTGATACCAGTCAGTTGTTAGGGGAGCAGGGATTTGATTTGATATCTGTTTCCTTACAAATTCATGCTTTTTCCTGTTTAGCTTCTGATCTGGAAAGTTGTACATTGTTTGGTAAAATATGGACTCTAGTCTCCATATTCTTGCCGTTACCTGTAGGTAGAATTTTGACTTCTAGTATATCGTTCATTTTACTTTTACTGTAAAATTTAAATTTAAACAAATGCTTAATAATATTATATTTTCAAATTATTAAGTAGTTCAACTTATAAAAATAGTAGTTTCAAAATTTTATTTACTGATTATAATTGATATCTTACTTTTAAATTTCTAATATTTTAGAATAAAATGAACTTTAAAATATGTATTAAATATTAATTTACATTTTATCAAAATACACTAATTGTATATACTTGAATATAATTACATTGAAAATTATAGATTATTATGTTAAATAGAATCCAAATTATGTGAAAATATTGGTAATAGCATAATTAATAATTTTATTAAAATGAAGTAAAAATATATTTTGTGCTATAAATATATTTGTGAATTATGAATGCATTTTTAAACATCATAGGTCCATCTACAGAATATTTAGATCTACAATAGTAATTTTAATGATAATTATGTCATCTTTTGTATTTTACCAACTTTATTTTATAAAAAGTATATATATCTTTTGATATTGGAGTTTCGATGCATATTGTCCAAGATAGGAGGCTGGGACATATTTAACTGTTTGTTGCTTAATTTTTAACTTTTAAATAGTTAAGCATAGGTATGTGGATCCCCAGTTATACTCTAGCCCCGAATCTTTCAAATGTGATGCCCTAGCACCGCAGATTAACCTTAGGGCTCATTCTGCCCATTTATAAACTGGGGTTCATGATCTTTCATGGCTGTGGTAAGAATCGATAATGCACACCAAAAAATTTGTAAATTACTAAGCACCATTCTAATATGTAAGGTATTGTTTAGCATCACTGTCTCAAAACAATTTTTAAATGTTGAATGCTAATTTATTTCCACATAACTTAGAATAACAGAATCTTCAAGTAGAAAGAAACCTTTAGATAACATATATCACTTCTCTTTTCTTCCCTCTGTGCTTTCTGAGACAGTCCATTTTATTTTTTGATACTGCTGTTTTTAGAGAGTTGAAATGTGCCCCTCCTTCCATTTTGTAATCTGCCCTTATCAGAGGCATCATCACTGCTACACCTTTTTCTTGGACGTTACCTCTCTCCCACCTTTAAAATTCAGATAATTTTCAAAGACATATTAAATTGTAATTTAAAAACACTTTCACCTCTTGTGAGCCTTATTCCTTTTAAAAAGCAGTCATCAGGACACCATATCTCTGCTTTCCCTGACATTAAATTTCTCCCAATATATACATATCCAAGTGCTCCTGTCTTAAATGTCATGAATTCTAGGCTGACACGATCATTTTCTCTTCTGTCTTATTTCTAAATTATTAGTTTATTTTCTCATTGGTCAGAATTAAGCCCAAGAAAACAGCTTCTCTCTTTGTTTCTTCCTCCTTCCCAGCAACCATATTCATCAGTAAAACAGGCTAAAGTTGCATCAGATACTATACCTTTAGCGTAATTAGATCATTTCTTCTGTTGATGAGAGTTGTGCATGTATAAGCAGCCTATATAAGGGAATTACTGAAATGATGCATTAATTTTCATTTTCCATGACTGTGAAATCATCTGTATCCCAATCTAACAGATGTCCTGAACAAAGGGAATTGAATGTAGTAGGAGCAAGTGTTGGGACCCCCCCCCCCACCATGATGAGTTAGAGAGACTTCTAAATAATTGTTTTAGTAAAATTCCTACCCAAACCTTGAAACACTGTTGTTGTTTTTTTCCAACCTATAGAACACTGTATCCAAAGATCTACATGGAATAAATAAAAGTACAATTGTATTATAGAGCTGACAGTGTGTGTATATAACGTTAACTGCATCAGGTACCATGGCAGCAGTTTAGAGTGAAGTTATGAAGGCTCACATCCTCCTCCTGCCACCTCCCCTCTGAGTTATCAAGTGATGGATCATTTGTAGTCAAAAGTAAACCCTGTTGAGTTGCTATATCCAACTTAGGTTTGTACCAGAATTAATTATACCTTCTGCTACTTTGCAAAAGAGTGTCACCAATAAATTCTAATAAACAGGAGTAGAAAGATTTTATTCATGCCATTCTAAAGAAATTAGAACATAGTAGTGTTATTTAGCAATGCAGATGTTATATTATTGTGTTGTTTATATGGAAATGGATATGACATGAAGAGGTATATCAAAAGAGTAAGAGAGAGATTTGAGCTGGGCTACTGTTTTGATTATGCATATTTATTCATAAGGCAGAAGTTGCTCCATGGAACCTCTTTTCCTAAGATGGGTTACCTATTTTTGGAAGCCTTATTCTATATTTTTTTATTATTTAGAAGTGTCAATACTACCAAGGTACAATATTTATGAGTGCCTTGTTTAAATTGTACCTTAATTGGTTTAGTCTCCAGAGTTGCAAGACATGATGCTAATACTTGGTTGCCCAGTGAGCAGGGCAGATAATGATGTGGTGTTGTCTGTTGGCTGCTGGGGAATGGGGTGGCAGTACATGGTCTGAAAACAGTAATTGCACTGTGACTGTGATTTGTTGTTATGGGTATAATGTTGTTTCACCAGCAGATCACCTAATTTTCTATTTTGATTACTCTGTCAGGACAATATCCTTATGCACATGTTTTATTTTATGTTCTCGATAGCAGTATGCACAAACAAGATCTATGTTAACCAACTGATTAAAGAATTAAAACAATTAGATGACCTCCACACACACACACACACACACACACACACACACAAATAGAGAGAGAAAGAGAGTGAGAGAGGGTGTGTGTGTGTGTGTGTGTGTGTTTCTTGCTTGAAATATTCATGGCATTGTGACTTAGGGAGTATTTTGAATTATCAATATCATGACCCAATGTCATGACCCTTTCTTCAGTGAACCAGTCACATCCAAGTATTCCATATGTTTCAAAAAGAAGGATAAAGTGTAGTAAACTGAGAAGTTAATAATTTAGAAGTTCATATCCTATCTGGGGCAGATTAGGGTTAAAAAAGCAAGGTAACTTTGCAAATAATTTTCAACTTGGTACAATAATTACATCCATCTTCAAAATTTGTGCAGGTCCTACAAATCTTTCACAAGGCCTTATACTCCCAAATTCATTCCCGCTTCACATTACGTCCTATCCCTTCAAGCTCAGAACAGAACACATCAATTTCAAGTTTTGACTAGTTATATCTCATTTGACTCTAACATGTTAAATCTTCCAAGTATGTTCAATATAGTCCTCTAATCTAGGATATCCTGCCTGTTTTTCTGTGTTTGAAATGCTCAAGGATTATCACATATAGGTCCAGTGGCAATTCTCCCATGTGTCTTTTTATAATTGGTTATACCAAACAACAAGGACAAAACAAATATTGTATAACATATTTTTGTACCAAAAGTACACATTTGTTTTTATTTCTACTTCTCACTCTCTTAGCTATGTGGGTGAGAGAAGGGAGGGACCTAGTTGAAATACTTTAAAATTTGAACACTCTGACAATAGAGGTAACCAGTCAAAACAGAGGAAAGAGACTATCCTGCAATCTCCAGATTCTCTTAAGACTCTGGGTTGTCTTGTGGACAGAGGGCAGGTAACATTTCTCCCTGTGGGTCCCCATGGTTGCAGTCACCAAGTCCCATAGTCCAGTTGCCCTGAAGAGGAGATGTAGTATCTGTCTTTTCATGAAGCTTCTGAAGATGTATCTATAATTTTTACAAGTTACCAACAGATGTGACTAGGCTTACTTCCTTGACAACTGAGTCATTCCAGTTAAAAATTCAAGACAACACTTGCATCATCATAAAAATGTGATAGAAATTTTACAACTTCTGCAAGTAAGTCTTCAATTAATTTAGCCAATGGTATGATAGCCACCATCCAAAAGGGATCTCATTACATAGTTAATACAAGGCAAGAAGATGAAATGAAACCAAGTCTAGAGAGGGACTTCCCTTGTGGTGCAGTGGTTAAGAATCCACCTGCCAATGCAGGGGACACAGATTTGATCCCTGGTCCAGGAAGATCCCACATGTCATAGAGCAAATAAGTCCTTGAGCCACAACTACTGAAGCCCATGCATCTAGATCCCCTGGTCCTCAACAAGAGAAGCCACCACAATGAGAAGCCCATGCACCGCAACATCACACAACTAGAAAAAGACCACGAGCAGCAACGAAGACCCAACACAGCCAGAAATAAATAAATAAAATACATTTATTAAAAAACAAAAACAAAACAAACAACAAAAAAACAACAACCAAGGCCAGAGAGATTTTTCCAAGGGCTGTGCTTTTTTTGCTTCAAGTCCTAAATTCCATCTTCTCCCTGAAGCCCACAGTGACCATTCCGGCTCACCAACTTTAGTCTTCAAAAGCATGTAGTAACACTCAGTAATTCTGCTCTTTTTACATCCTGCATATATTCCTAGTTATCTAAATGATCTTCTGTTTTACCTTTGCCTTTTCCTTTCACTTAGGACACAAAGTCTTTGAATGCAGGAGATATATAGTAGATTCATTTTATTTGGGGTATTTATATTTTATAAAGTTGTCCAAACTCCAAATTAGCAAATACTGAACCATTGTTCCTAGGGAAAATACATCAGAAATGTTGAGTGACTTGACTGAG
The DNA here is from genome assembly GCF_964341445.2 of Mesoplodon mirus. Lineage (NCBI taxonomy): Eukaryota > Metazoa > Chordata > Mammalia > Artiodactyla > Ziphiidae > Mesoplodon > Mesoplodon mirus. Next base: position 57,161,993 of record NC_138989.1, on the reverse strand, counting down.
GCCACTCCACTAGCACGTGCAAGAGTTGTGTTGCCATCCTCTGGTCATCTCTATATGAGGGCTAAAACAAGATGGAAGAACATCATTTTATTTGACCTCAGCTGGGAAATACAGGTTGGAGACTTAAATTTTTCACCACTTTGGGCATGACCATGTATGCCTACAATGGTCTGAAAGCCCGTAAGTATTGATTTTGGGGTTACAAATAAATTTTAGCAGTATGCACATTTGCAAATATGAAATCCATGACTAATGAGGATTAATTGCATTTGTCATATTTCTTTGGGTGCCTCAAACACTGAATACAGCCTTTTGCCAGTAGTGATTGCTCAATAAAGGTTTGTTCAGTGATGGGTTGGGTGAGTGAATGAACTGATAGCCCCAGAATCAGAGAGCAAGGGCTGGTTTATTTCTTGCTATTTTGGAGTACACCTCCCAGTGTGTTGAAAGATGCACAGTGAAGGTGTTGCGAGCATGGACTCTGGAGATGGAGGGTCTGGATTTGAATCCTAACTCCACCATTATATCCACCTCTATGAGTTAAGCCTCAGTTTCCTCATGTATAAAATGGGAGATAATAATAGTTCTGAACTTAGTGAGTTGTTATAAGGATTAAATAAATTGATATTTGAAAAGAATTTAGCAAGTACCTGGCACATAGCATTATATAAGTGTTTCATAAAATTAAAAACAGAAACAAAAACAAAACTCAATATCATATTCTTAATACCTAGCATTGTAATAAACTATTTTTATTGTATTTCTAAAAATTAATACCTATAACTTTCCATTTCTCTATACTTATTTGAGAGAAAACATCCAACTGCCTTCTTCAAAAGAAGACTAGGGAGAACAGTGAAAACTATATTGAAAATATGAACTTAAAGAAATGCAAAATATTACTATGATTCCTTTGTATGCAAGTCTGGCAATCTTCAAAACCAGGATGCCGTCTCTTTGGTCTGTCCTAGCAATACCTGAAACTTGTACTTTGCGGTTCACCCAGTACATGGACAGGTAGCAATTTTGTTGTGACTTTCTCACACTTAATGTCTTTGAACAAGCTGACAGAACTCACTGCTGCACTGCCAGAAAATAATGGTTTAGGGTGGAACTATATATATTTCCTCCCTTTTCTACCAATCGACAGGTTATAACTTAAGATAGAAACGAGGCCCCTGAGTTCATACTGGAAATCAGGGGGAAAAAAGTAAGAAATGATATGTTGTCAGCTTCCCTGAAAAGGTACAAGGCACCAGAACTGAACATAAAGACTTTATTGCCTTGCAAAGAAGGCACCATAGCATTCAGATATTACCTACATCTGCTTTAATGATTCCATTTAAGCTGTCATTTTCTGCATTTACCTTTCAGCATTCAAAAGCAACTATACTTACATGTTCACAGCCAACGCATTGCCAGCATTTACAAAAGTGTGGTTTGGGGGGGGGAAGAAAATGGTATATGATGTATTTCAAAGAACAGTTTTCTTCCAGAAAATTAGCAGTAATTTTGAGGCTACTCTTAAAGGGAAGTAAAGTTTCTTCAGAGATAAAATGTGCTGACACTGAATGAAAGAGAAGAGGAGAGAGAGAGAAGAGAGAGAGAGTGAGAGAGTGAGGCAGGCTAAATTCACTCTCTGGTCCTTTCTCTCTCCACCTTTTTCTATTTATTTGATTTGCTGTCAAGCACTTCTGTGGGGATTGCAAAGAAGCTGGGGATGAAGTCACCCTGCTTTTATTCCCAACAAGACCAGTTCTGATCAATAAAGGACACAAATAAATGTGGCTTTTCTGGGGATTCACTTTGCTGCTTCTGAAATGGGAGGAATTAATGGTGGCTATGGCTTCCAAGGGTCTGTGAAGAAGGTCCCAAGGTCTCTATGCTCCTTGGGAGCCCCACGGTGACTTACAATCTAGAAATGCAAATCACTTTGGATGTGGCAATTTTGTTATGGGTGGTCAAATATTTTGAATCAAATGCTGCAACTTCTTCTCTAAACAGGCTTTATTTCTCAAGTTTGAGCTTAAATCCCATCACCACTGCCTCTGACCTCTCCAACCTCCAAGGGTTCTCTTCCTCCTTTAAGTTCCTGGGATTTGGGTTAACCAGACTCTGGTCTGCACTTTGAGTGATGCACTAGAGCATTTGTTTGCTTACATGTTTCTGTATATGTGTGTATTTTCTTAGCTCTCCAACTAAAACTTAATTTTGTGAATTCAGAGGTATAATTCTTGGGGCCACTCATGCCTCCTGCAAGGCACATTTCAGAGAATAAGTGTTTGAAACAATAATAGTCTGTCTGCTATTTTTCTACTAAAGGTGAACTCCAAATCTACACAGTCTATAAGACTATGTTTATTCATTTTTTGGACTCCTTCCCCTGCCTATTTGACCTATTAGGGGATTCTCCCTTCATTAAGCTTCCAAATGGTTTCAAAATCATTATGTTAGTGCTCCAGACAAACTTGAGCTGGCAATTTGGATCAAGCAAACTTGGTTTTGTCGGAAGAACAATGGCTTATGACTAAGCAGGCCTGGCTCATCTATCTATGATTCTCTACTGTAAGCCTTTTCTAGACCAGGTGATGGTGAAATGAATCCTGTGGTGCTCCTTAGTAATGAGAATGCAGAGTGCTCATGATTATATAAAGTGGAACTTCATAAATCTCTTTTTAATAAAATGATTCACTAATGAATTCATAAACAAATTCAGCAACTTTGAGCAATTTGCTTAAGTCCCCTTTAGATCTTCTGTAATTATGTGGATAATGCTTAGTGTCCCTTTAATCTGACTGCATAATTCAACAGGTTTATGCTCAATTCTCAGCAGAAATCATTTTCAATTTTTTCCTTTTTTATTGAAGAATGAGTACTTTAAAATCAGAGAAAATTAGGGATTCTGAAATAGATGGCAGGGCCAGAAGCAGAAGCAGAGGGAGGAAATGTTGTTTATTAATGTTACTCCAGTAGTATTTTATTTCCTGGAAGGTGAGGGGACCCTAGGAAACATGGGCCAGAGTTTAGTTATGGATTTTCATTATTCTTCTCTCTTGACTAAAGAGAAGAAATCTTGTCTTAATTTGCTTTTGTATTCAGGTGCCTAGCACAATGTTTAGAATATAGTAGGTGTTCAGTAATTGTTTTCTGAATAAATGAAGGGGAAGCATTAACATAGCAGTGTCAGAAAGGTAGGCAAGGAAGTAGAGGGTCTAATGGAGAACATCTTGTCCGTGTTCCTGTTTCTTTTTTCAAGATATCCTTTCTACATGAGAGTGGGAAAGAGAAGGGAGTACATTTTTGACTACTGCCATTTTTTTTTCCTCTGTATCTCTACTAGGTCCTTGCTCAAATTCCTTCTGTTTGGAATTCAGAAGGGTGACTGCATACTCACTCCACACACACCTTCTTACTTCCTGTCAAATTGATTGTCATATTGGAGAGAATTTGAAGAAATAATTGCCCACATTAGCATTAAAAACTGAATGCAGACTGCTTTATTTTTCAGAAATATTTGACTTCATTAGGGAACAAATTCTGATTCCAAGGATCTTATGTCCAATAGAATTCAAGATAATGCTTACCAAATGTACTACTCAATCAGTAATTTAAAAAATGTATACATACACATGTTTTTTTTCTGCAGTCCAAGTAAGTTTGAAAAGCATGGGTTAAATACAGTTAAATAGACTGGACTTCCCAATTTTTAGTATAAAAAAATCCTATGTGAATCTCTACATTTCTCAAAGTTATCTTTCCATGGAATCTTTTTTTAAAATAAAGTATCATGAGAGATTAGAGTTCTGTGTAAAATTCTTTGGAAAATTTGTAATAAACCATTTCCCAGAACACATTCACAGAATGAGGGTTATAAACCTCAATCCTGAACACAGGCTGAAATGGAATAATTTTCTAACTCATTTTTTCCATTTCAGAATTCACACAACATTATTCATCTCAAGTTACAAGAATGTTGAGCACTACTGTCCCTTCACCAAAACAAAAAAGATTATATTATAGGTGTGTGCAAGAAACTTTGCAATAAAATCACCTGCCCTGCATAATGACTGGTTTAGTTATTGGTAAGACTGGGGACAATAACTCTTTGAACTCTATGCTGTAATGTTTCTCATAAGCCATATCGCCAAGTTTTCCAGCTGCTTCAAAACCATTAATTAGTGAAGAAGTGTATCTGAACACAGTAATTTCCCAATAAAAACCACAGGTATCAGACCAAATGGATGCAAGCTGATCAAAATGTAATGTTATGTTTCCCATAATCATGGTGGATCATTTGGTTCATATTGAAATTTGGACTTTAATTTTCTGCAACAGCCAAAAGGAAATTTCAGCCGAAGGTGGCAGAAACTCAAGAGGCTCTGCTCACCACAGGTGTTTAATCATCAGTGATGCTCTTGGGGAATAATATTGACGGCTGTCCAGGCTGGCTTCTGCAGATGGGGAAAAGCTAGTTGGGGGGAGAGGCAGGTTAGAAGAGCATCAAAATCTGGAAAATCTCCAAAGAAAATCTCATCTTTCATTTCACACCGTTGTTATTTTCTGTCAGTCTCTCCCCAGAAAGCGTTATTACTTTGCAGGGCTCAACAGGGGTTGATGGGTAGCTTCAACATTTCCCCTCAGCCTCATGCCTGGTGAATGGACTTCTTCATTTAAAGCCGCACCACACTTTTCCCAGTTTAATGGGCATAAATATAGCTACTCAAAGAGGGGAAACACTTTCCTATCCATGAAGATATGACATCCAAGAGACGAAAGGAAAACCTGCTAATTGAGAATTACACTTCGGTTTAATTACACAGATGCTAAAATAATGTAACTGAAGCGACTTAAAAATATAATTACCCACTCTGCTGTGCTTGAGAGCATGTTTTATCTTTTTTTCCTTTAATATACATGATCAAGAAAGAGCCAACAAAAGAATAATTCCTGGGTAACTTGGGAAACTGGGACATGTTTGGGTTTGAAGGATGTTTCAGAAAAGTGTCTTGAAATAGGAATTATCAAAGGTATTTTATGAGTAACTATACATAAAATCCTTCTTCTTTACCTGTGTGTTCTTCAAAGGCATCTGAGATTAAAATAAATAATAAATTTTAGGGTAGCTTGAAACTGTATCCAATTATCTCCTCCAACATAACAACAAGTGAGGACTGCTGTATATTTGGAAAGACATCCTGTTTTTATGATGTGACTTGAAGAAGGTCTGAAAAGCACCTCTGATTGATGAAATATTCTTTCCACCTCTCCTTCTCCAACCTTAAGCCCCAACCTATTGAATTTATTATTAATACAATGCTGGTTTATTATAAATTTTTCAAAATTTTACATAGAATGCTAATATTTATCTCAAACACTGCTAAAAATAAACCTGATTATGTATTACTTTCCATTGCTATTTACTTTGTGTTTTTATATGCATTTTATTTTCCTTGTAGATTTTGCCTATTTCTGTAAGTAGTGTTTGCCATGGGTTATAGTAAACACGCTTGATTGATGCCAATATTATGCATTTATTATTAACATGGTGGACAGTATATACTATTGTTGGCATTCTAAGAAAGATTTTCAGACAAAAATGGATAGTAATTTAACAAAAGGAGGGCTGATAAAACCTACTTCCATGTAGCAATCTAGAGATGGTACTTCATAGGCCTAATTCTAGCCTTCAAGAAGTACAGAAACTTCTAGGTGCTGAAAAGAGAAGTGTGTAGTCATGAGAGTAAGAGGAAAGAAGCAGAAGATGGAATGCCTGGAGCTTCTCTAAGGCCAACATGAAGAGGAGGACTGTGGGTTAAGTGATGCAGTCACAGAACATCTTGGTTAGCACCTTGACAAATAGGCTGTGGAGGAGGGCATATGGCAGAGGAGGAATGGAGCCTGGGCTAGATTCAAGATGAGGAAAGTGCTGGTTCCCCCTATTCCTACCTCACTCCCCTCACACACACAGGAGGCCATAGAGCTGTGAAGGAGAGGAGGGATGAAATCTCAGGCTCTGGAGTCTGAATGCCTGGACCTTAACCCTGTGCCTATCTGACAACAGCTGTGGAACCTTGGAAAAGTGACCCACCTGTCTAATCCTCAGTTCCTTCCTTTGTAAGATAAAGATAATATTAGTATCCACTGGTTGAGTTTTTGTGACAATTAAGTGAATGAATTCAAGTAGCACATTGAGAAGAAGGCCTAGCCTGTTGTGAATACTCAAAAAATTAGCTGGTATCAGTTCTCCAAAGCCCAGGCTAATTCTACTTTATCAAACCATGTGTACATTTCAAACACCTTATGTGTAAATGGTCAGATGGAGGTCTGTAGCTCTCAGAACCTTCAAGAAGAAAGAAAATTCAGCAAAGTTGGAGGAATCTTGGATTTAAGATCCAGTGCCAAGTCAGTCTGTCTGCTACATCCTTGCTCTAGTAGGAGAAGAAAAGCATCATAGCTAAGAAATGGAGCTAGAACTGCACCGGACAGTTCGCAGGTGGGGTAGTCACAGATGCGTCTGCATTCACATCTCCATGGTACATGGCTGATTACTTCAGGGTGAAAGGCTACAGCATACATGTGCATATGTTAATGACTCTGGACCTGTCCCAGCAGACTGCCTAGGCAGTTACATTTTTTTGGATGATGTGGTATGTTTTGAGTGAAGTGAGGAATGAAAAAGTGAGGTATTTTGTTAATTTCTAAACATCCTGAATATCAGTGTTTCTAGTCAGTATTCTCTAATTTTCTATTTGATAAAATTGTAGTAATAGCCAACATTTATAGAATGCTTTATATGTATTATCACATTTATTGTAAAAAAAAACATCAGGATCATTAATGACATCTTTCTAAAGGTGTATTTGTAAGCTCACGTTAATAATGTTACTCTCACTATTTTGTCACTCTTTGATATAGGAAGTTTCTTGATAAACTTTTCTTATCAGGATTGGTTTGTGCCCTTCCAGTCTTGAGCCAAATGAGAACTCACTGTAAAGAGGGAAGTGCTATAGTTTAAAGAAATTTGAGGGTTAAGTGGACCTGGGTTGAATTTTAGCTTCACAACTTATTAGCTGTGTGACTTTGAACAAGTTAAGTTCTCCAAGTCTCAGTTTTCTTATATCTAATATGGAAATATTAATATCTACCTTTGGGTGTTTGTAAGAGTTAGAACTAATATACATAAAGTGCCTGAAATATAGTCAGGCACTAGAAAAAATTAGCCACTTGGTAGGTTTAATTTTGATCCCTTGCGATGGTAGCAGTCACTCCAGGCACTTAAGATTCCTGTTGATCTCCACCAATGTTGTTCCTGTATGCTCCCAAATTCTCTAGCAGTGAATGCAGAGTTGTAAGCAAGTAAGAGAACCAAATGTATCAGTGTTGATTCTGATTTCAAAATCTATTTCAGACCTGTTCGCTTCCTCCTTCCCCACTATCCCATCCAAGGTCAGGTCTCCAGCACCTCCCATCTCAGCTCTTGCAGTAACCTCCTAACCAGTTTCCTACTTACACTTCAGTCCTCTCCAACACGTTCCCCACCAGTTGTTTAGAGCACTCCTTTTAAGTTTTAATCAAATTATACCATCCCTTTGCTGAAGACCTGTCCAGAGCTACCTGATACTCTTAGAGATCTGAATTTTAGTGGGAGGTACTTTCCTGTCCTAAATATCACTTTTTTCATCAGTTAAATAACTGAATTGGTCCAGGTAATTTCTAAGACCTTTCAGTTCCAAGATTCTATAATTCCACTTGGATTTTTTCAAGTATCAGAGTCACCCTACTAGAACTAAAATTATCAGATTTTTATTAGTAAGTGTATTAAAGCTAGATGCTGCAACAAACACCTTCATTTCTCAGAGGCTTAAACAATGCTGTGGTGTTAAATATTTAGCAACTGACTATACAAACAAAAAGGAGAAAAAAAGCCTTGATTTGTAGAATTTGGTATTTTCATGGGATAAATACTCCCACCGTGGCTGATGTGAAGATTTAATTTTACAATGTCATATCATTGCATATGGAATTGGGAAGAGATGCCAGCTATTGACAGAGCCGGTAATGAGCCGTCTCCAGCACAACATAGAGCTTAACTTGGTAAACTTTATTTCTCACTTATGTGTCAGCTCAGTGTGATCAGTGGGTGAAGAGTGAGGCTCTGCTGCTCACAGTCATCCAAGACTCCCAATGTCAGAGGCTTTGCTCTGTTCACTGTGTTGCTCCATAGATCAGGTAGTGTGCCGACAACCTGCTGCAAGGCAAAGGACAGAGAGAACACAGATGATCATGCCACCTTGGGGCTACCAAGCCTGGAAGTGGCAACCATACTTCCTCCTGTTTTCTTTGATTAGAAGTCAATCATATAACCACAGAACTGCAGGGGAGACTGGGAAATGTAGTCTAACTGTGAGCCTAGCAGTAAATAGAAATATAGCATTTTCCTTGACAGAGACTGGCCTCTGGTAACCAGTCTGCCCAACTGTCTCACTTTTACCTACATTAAAACATACCTTTGCCTTAAGAGGTAGGGGTAATCTGTTCAAGACTAATGCTGGCTAACTGTGGTAGTGTCCTAGATCTACCATGAAAAGGTACCACAGACTGAGTGCATTAAAATAAGAAAAATTTATTCTCTTGTAGTTCTGAGGGCTAGAATTCCAAAATCACATTATTGGAGGGTCTGTACTCTCCCTGAAGATTCTAAGGAAGAATATTTGCTTGCCTTTGCAAGCTTCTGGTGGTTGTTGACAATCCTTGGCATTATGTAGCTTACAGTTGCATCACTCCAACATCCGCCTCCATCTGTACATGGCCTTCTTCTTTGTCCAAATTTTCCTTTATTTATAAAGATACCAGTCATTGAATTAGGGTCCACTCTAACTCAATATGACCTTATTTTAACTCAAGTATTTCTACAAAGACCTTGTTTCCAAAAAAGTTCACATTTACAGGTACTGATACTTAGGACCTGAACATATCTTTTTTGGGGGGCACAATTCAACCCATAACACTGGCTTCCCCCGAAAATGAGTTGTCCCCCAGCAAATCTCTGTAGCCTAATGCAATCAATCTTGGTAAATTCCAAGGCTTAGAATCTAAAGAGAGGGACGAGCATTTCCCCAAATGTGAATGTCAAGCCAGAAGAAAAGGGCTGGGGATCAGTTTCTGATGTGTCATTTTGTAATTATTTCCTGACTCCTGATTATGGTGAGGAAGGTCTGGTATTTTCCAGTGTCTGATATATGGTCCTTCTAGATATCTGTGTATTGTCCTATAATAAAGGGGCCACAGGGGACCTGAACAGCTACAACAAACTTTGTCTCTGGCAGTTTTCACCAATCATGCTGTTTCAGGATGCAGCTGGGAGAACTGCTTGGCTACATGCCCTGGTGTGCATGACACCTCTTCTTAAAGGAGGCAACTCAAAATCACATACAGCCACCATTACCAGAGCTGACTGCTCAATTATGCACATTGAGTATTGATATGGCTCTTCTTTGGCTATGCATGTAAAGAATAGCAATAGCTGTGCACCTCTCACATCAAATCAATACACAATGGTTGAGTAGGACAGGGTTATGTTAATTTAAACTCCTATTTGGAAAAGAGTGAAAGGGAAAACATATCATTGGTTCATAGTAACTGAAATTCTGTAGGTCAAGGGTTATGATGTTTTCTGCCTTGGCAGTGGGGAAATTCTTGATGAGACTCCAGTTCTATCCTCTGGGAATATTTCCTTTGTCCACTTATCTCCATGGCCCCTTGCACTACCCCCTGGGGGAAGGGCTTCTTCCTGTTTTTCACCCTTCCTGCAATATCTAAGGTAGGTATATTAGTCAGAGTTCTCCAGAGAAGCAGAACCAATAGGATGTAAAGGAGATTTATGATGAGGGATTGGCTCATGCAGTTATGGAGCTGAGAAATCCTACAATCTGCTGTCTGCAAGATGGAGATCCAGAAAAGCTGGTGGTGTATTTCAGTCTGAAGGCCTAGGAATCAGGGAAACTGATGATACAAACTCCAGTCTGAAGAGAGAAGATGAGACAAGTCCCAGTTCAAGGAATGAGGCAGAAAAAAAGGGCCAAATTACTCCTGCCTTAGGCTTTTTGTTCTGTTCAGGCCCTCAACAGATTGGATGATGCCCACTCTCATTGAGAGCAATCAATTTAACTGAATCTGAAAATCCAAATACTAATCTCTTCCAGAAACACCCTCATAAACACACCCAGAAATAATGTTTAACCAGATATCTGAGCATTTCCTGATCCAGTCAAGTTGACACATAAAATTAACTATCACTGTAGGCACTGGGATGTATACCCTTCTCTGGGCTGTGGAGCTTTTAGAGCCCATTTAAAGGCTCTGAAGCTGAGGTCACAAGGATTGTTTTAAATCTTGAATAATCAAGGGGTTATTTTAGTCCTGGTTTATGGCCTCTCTAGCAACACAATTCCCTTGAAAACTTAGTAGACTGACGATCTATTTGTTTAAAGTCAGTCTCATGTGAGTAACTGAGGCACCCAAGGTTCTTTCTTTCTTTCTTTCTTTTTTTTTTGTAACATTTTTATTGGAGTATAATTGCTTTAAAATGGTGTGTTAATTTCTGCTTTATAACAAAGTGAATCAGGTATACATCCAAATCTGGTTATTTCTTTGCTTCCTCACAGTCAGTTTTCCCTCTTTCAACCTAATGGCAGCTACCTGGAGACTACTGGGTTATATTTTATCTGATCTTTTCTACAAAGGTGGGAATTAGTGGGATTCTGTTGCTCAAAGGCTTATTTGATCTTTTTTTCCTCCTATTCCTTGGGGCCCAAGAAGCAGTGAATACTTGTAATTCAAGGTCCCATTATTACTGGATTTTCTGTATTCTCTTTTAGTTCTTTTCACAAACTGATCAGTTTTCTCTTGAACTCATCACTTTATTACAATTTTTAACTAAATTCAGCAATAATTGCAAACACATACTAATAGCTTACTGTCTTTCCAACTGCTTCATCTAGAGCTCCAGGCTCAGTGGGTATGAAATCTTCCTCCCAAGTTATTGCATGTGTTGCAGTTACATAACATGAATCACCATATTCCAGCCTCTAACATCACTTTCTTTGTTATCTGCCATGTGACTTCTAAGCCAATGTCATCATTTTGGTTTTTGTTATAATAGTACTTTATTTCAAAGTATCAATTTCCATACTAGGATAACTAATGCTCCCTGTTGTAACAAAACTCCCTAATTCTCAATGAATTAGCCTTAAGAGTTTGTTCCTTACTCATGGTTGGCAGGGGGAGGAGAGGTACAGGGTTCTGCTCTATGTGGTTAAGCAGGAACTCAAGATCCTTCCATCCTTTGTCACTGCCATCTTTAACACATGGCCTCCAAGCTCACTGCTGAAGGCGGAGAGAAGACCCACCATCTTAGTTTGTAAGTAACCAATTGATTTTCCTTACATTCCTCTGGCTCCACTGAGACCCAAGGGAACTGGTAAATGCAGTTTAGCTGTGGATCCAGGAAAAGAAAATGCATTTGGTGAGCTTCTAGAATGGCCTCTGCTAGTGATCTGTTTATTTCACTTATGATAAGATGCTTTTGCCCTAGGTCATTTCTGAAGAGGGCAGCATTAGAAAAGAAGTAGAATGAGAAGTGTAAACTGGATAAGAAGAAACTGAATCAGAACCACTCACAATTCAATACAACCAGAATTTATTGAGCACGCACTACGTTCCTAGCCCTTGTCTGGGTAGCCTTGATTGTGAAAGCTTCTTCCAGTACAGCATCTCTAAATGTCAGCTAGACACTAAACATTCATGGAATCCCATGATTTTGCCACTTGGTGTTCTGTTGTTTGCGTGTAGAAATAAACCTTACCAAGGTGTTAGTTAGGATAATTTTTTAATCCCAAGGGAAACTTCTCCACAGATTCTGTATTCTCTAATTCACTAGGCTATTTTTAAACCTAAAATGCATAAGAAAAGACATATTATTTCTTGGTTAAATCCCTTTTAGGCTCAATTACATCTATTTCTTGCCCTGAAAACATAGCCAAGTAATGCCCAGGTACTGGGGCATTATGGTAACCAGATACTCAGGGATTGAAGCTGAGCTAAATAATGCATGAGCTCAAAGTCACCCTCCCTGCTTTTGTTGACTGAAGTGCTTTGTTTTTCAAAACCTCCTTTGGGAGGCTTCACAAACAACTGCTTTTTAGCTCATAGATTCCAAAGATGATAGACAGAGACCTTTTCCTGCAGGTATAAAATATCTTACCTTCTGATGGTGGAAATCTGATTATTGGCATGCTCCCTGCAAATGACCCTGTCCAAAATCAAACAAAAATCAGAGACATTCAAAACCAAATGCCTAAAGACTGAGAGTTTAGCAAAATTCAAATTACTGCTGACCTCCACCAGCAGAATACATAAAGCGGTATACTTATTAAGAGGCACATTTGAGCCATTTGGGGTTGAGAACTTTGCTTTGCTGATTTTGAAAGAAAGAAAGAAAACAAAAAAAAACACAGGCAGCTGTCCTAGTTTCTAGCTGGACACGAGAGTATTTGCTCAGCACAGAGCCAGTTGGAGTTAATGGTTCTGAGTGCCTCTAATGGGCCCCCGGGTTGGGCAGAGCCAATTTTGGCATGAACAGAGATGTATGGCAGTCTGAGAGTGAGCAAATCTCCCCAGATGGGATTTACATCACCTACTGTCTCTCTCTGCTCTCTGTCCTCGGGACCTTTCAGATCCTCCCCATAGAGCATGTGTGCAGGCTTCCAAAGCTCAAGAGCTTGGATCAATACCTAAAAGTTTGGAGGTTCATGAAATCTTCCAAATTAGAATGAAAACATCTCCCTGGGTACTCTGCAGTGCTGGTAAATAGAAATGAAACATCTGAGTGAAAGCGAAGCATTCCCCAGAACTTTATTTTATTTCCACTCAGTTGTAATCCAAAATTAACTCTTGCTCCAGACACCCAGCCTAGTAGCACCCGGAATGATTCCTCAGCTTCAACAAGAAGGCCAGAGCCTGGGGGCCTGGGTGAGTGGGAAAGGGGATCTGCCACTTGGAATTCCACCCTGGTAACCAACAAGAGACACACACTACCATTTAATTATAATCTGGAGCAGATGTGATAACAAGGTTGTCGTCTCTGGCTCTGTTCCTGACGTCATCACAAGGGTTTCCAGTTGTTTCTCTTTCATTTTGTGCTTCCTCACTAATCTCAGCTCCTCCAGCTGCCTCCTGCTCTCCTCCCTGAAGTGTCTGACCAGCCTTTGTGCAAGGCAAAAAAAGAAGTGGCTGCGTGGGGCTGGGTCTGTGCTTAGTTTGCTTCCAGCCATCTGTGCTTTCCTGCAGGCCACCTCATGCCCCATGACTTCATCTTCATCAAATGAAAAAAAATCCATCATTTGAAAGAAATTTCAAACTCAAAAGATTCCTTTGTGGCATCCGTGAAAGGACGTTTTCTTTGAATTCTGTGACTGTTATTTGGAATCTGGTCCTTGTTATGTTCCTGACTGCCTCAAAGCTCTCTCCTTGCTCTTTTATCTGTTTTTCTTACTCCAAACTTGAATACAGATATAATCATTTAATTTTTCTCAAAGATCAGGCTTACTAGACCCAACATTAGGGAGGAAGTCATGGATTCATTTGTTTGGCATAGGCTGGCATTCTAGATCTCTTTCTGTGAGAGTGAAACCCGAGGCTGAGGTGATTTTGGTAAAGTTTTTTATAAATAGTTTACCAAATTTATTGTGCTTGAGATTTTGAACACAACTGGGCATATGTATATTTTCCAGTTTTTGGTTTCCTAGCCCTTATGGGACAAAGAGTTGGTGAGGTACTGTAGCAAACACAAAATAAGGGTGTATATGTAAACTTTTTGATTGGAGAAAATCTCTTCTTGCTTGTGTTATTCTTAGCACCTCACACATGATAGCCAATCCTACAGTGCATAACAATAAACTCTCACATTTTTTTGAGCAGTTAGTATATGCCCAGTATAGTACTGTGCTAAGCTTTTAACATGCTGAATCTCATGACAGCTCATTAAAGCAGGGGCTATATCATTCCCAGTTTACAGATATGAAAACTAAGGCACTGGGAAGTTGATACTTGCCGAAGTCACAGACATAGTATTATTGGAGGCTGGCTGGGAACCCAGACAGCGTCATTCCAAGGCCTGATATCTTAATCATTATGCATTTTTCTTCTTTGAAAAAGCAGAATAGCTGTCAGTATGACATTTGTGATCTAAACATGGAACAAATGCTTAAACACAATAGCTGAGAAGCTTGTATGTGGTGTAGGTGATTAGAACTATACGGATCCAGAGACACAAAAAGATATGGTTTCCAGTCTCTTAGAGGTGGAGGCCTGGTGGGAGAGAAAGTACTTCAGGTGAGGTAACACCTGATGCAAGCACAGGGGAGGCCATTTGATTATAGAGGATGGGAAAGGAACCTCGTTCTCCTGCCTAACCCATGGCTCTGCCCAGGGAATTCCAGTCTCCTGGACCTTTCTGAAGACGTGTTAAAGCATTGGAGAGAGCCACAGATTTGATGACTAGATTATTATTTAGAGGCTTTATTATTGCTGCCCATTTCATAGACCAATATGTTGACTTGTGCTGTATGAGCAGCTAAATTCTGAAGGCAGATATATCTCTCATACTCAGGGGGTGAGCCAAGGAGAGGAGCAAGAGGTCCTTGGCATTCATGGGGGAGATTTTCTTCTTCAAATCTTCTGCTTGGGACTTCCCTGGTGGCACAGTGGTTAAGAATCTTCCTGCCAATGCAGGGGACACGGGTACGAGCCCTGGTCCAGGAAGATCCCACATGCCACGGAGCAACTAAGCCCACGAACCACAACTACTGAAGCCCACACACCTAGAGCCTGTGCTCCACAACAGAGAAGCCACTGGACTAAGAAGCCTGGGCACCGCAACGAAGAGTAGCCCAAGCCCGCACACAGCAACAAAGACCCAACACAGCCAAAAAGAAATAAATAAAATAAATAAATTAAAAAAAAAAATCCTCTGCTTGTTTTGTAAGCTGGGGCTGCAGTTGTACCCAGCAGGCATCCTGAGCTGCAACATTGCTGATCTGATTCCAGCTGTCTTCTTGATCCATCCCAACTAGGTCAATACAGAATACTCATATCAGAGGCCATTTCTTAAAGCTTCAAGTTTAGGTCAAATAAAATGAAACTTTATTATATATAAAAATGGAGAAGTTACAGATTTTTAGAACAATTACATCATTGCAGAATTGAAAATATAAAAAATTTCAACAGTGAAATAATATATTTATACATAAACCCTTTGATAGTAGCAACCTTTTCGAGGGAATGTTATTCAAAGAAGCAATTAATTTGCTGATTGTATTTCAAGGTCAGGTGTAATGGTATTCTTGAGTTTGGGCCCCAGGTACCCAAGTTTCAGTGATTACATATCTACAAAGCTGTATGGCTACATGATGATCCACAGAGAAATGCTGGAGAGAGCCAGAAACAAAACCAGTTAACTCATTTCAAGTTTACTATTGTTCTGGTGATGTGGCTCTGAGTAATTTACAAGACGGTCTATGGGGTTCAGGAGCTCTGGAGACCTCATGTCTAATAAAATAGCCATGTCGTTTTTCCTGAGTGAAGTGACTGACATATATCAAGAAGTGCAATTTGTTTGATATCCTTTTGTACAGGAAAAGGAAAGGTTGTGACATTTGTAGCTGACTAAAAAGGAGAAAGTTAAGGTATATAGGAGTGTTGAGAGAGACCTTGCAGTTGAAAGTACATACAGGTCTTTAGTATTTAAGATCTTGGGGGCACAGGACATTATACTAAGAATACTAAAGTTTCAAGTTTGAGCTGTCAATTTAAAGACTTAAATGTAGCACATTCCATATTCCTTCAGGTTTTAAAGATACCAAAATAGGTCTTTCTTTATAATCATAAGCTAAGCTACCCCTTACCTGAAGAGGCAGGCCACTCTGCTTTTTCTAATTGTGATAAAAGCTATAACTCTGATTATGAGAGAAGGTGTTTTGATGACTCTTCACCCCCAGTGAGTAAATTGTCCATTTCCCAGAAGAAGGGTTTTGTAATACCCGTTGGGCCATTTGTCCAAAGGCTGTGTTCCTGAATGAGCAATCTGATTCACCACACAGCTATCCCAGGAAGTAAAAGTCCCTTTAGTCTCTTGTTTAATTTATAAAATTATGATTTTCACTGACCAAAAGTAAACCTGTACTACATGAATTAAGAATGAAGATATTAAACTATCTATGATCCTAGGCAATAGCTTGGCCTGGATCATTTG
The DNA here is from genome assembly GCF_964341445.2 of Mesoplodon mirus. Classification (NCBI taxonomy): domain Eukaryota; kingdom Metazoa; phylum Chordata; class Mammalia; order Artiodactyla; family Ziphiidae; genus Mesoplodon; species Mesoplodon mirus. The sequence continues at coordinate 57,145,684 of NC_138989.1, read as the reverse complement.
ATACAGGGCATATAACTGTAAGTATGTCTCTCTATGCTTGTGGTGTGTGTGTAAGTGTGTACACACATGCATATGCATGTATATGTGAGTACATGAATGGGACAGTGAGATCAGAATGCTGAGGAGTCAAGGGGTGCTGGTAGCATTGGGGCTGTCAATTGGCATATGGTATTCTAATTAGGAAAGTTGAGATTTTCTGACTAAAAACTGGGAGTTTCTTGTGGGCAGGACATAAATGTGCAAATGAATGTATATTGATTGAACCATGGGCTTTAATAACAGCTTATTGATGGCAAGGGTGTCATAAGTTCAATACACCTGCATTTTCATGGTAGGGTATTGGATAGCTTTCTTCTTCGAAAGGTATTTTTTTCTCTGTCTAGATCTTCCCTCAACTGTGCTGGGAGTTTGGTTAATGCACAATTCAGAGTAAAGAGATCTGGTTCTTTACAGCTCCTTCTTTTCCAGTAGAAATCACTTAGCCAGCTTCTCCCTCAGGGTCTCTGCTAATAGCAAGGTTGAGTCAATGGTTATGGAAGGAGACTGGCTGCATTCTTCTGGGGACTCCCTAAGAATGAGGACCGCAACATTGGGCAGAGTACTGGTCAGTAACTTACGTCAAGCTCAGACAACTTTGCAGTAATTCTTCCAACTGTCTGACTCAATAGCAGCCTTTGGAAGGGTATTTTTTATCTATGAGAGTTGCGGCTTTCAATCCTAGATTGGATTTCTCCCTGTCCTCCCAGAAGATGTTTTAGTGATGTCCTGGCTTTAGCATATGATTGGTAAGGCCTTGAAATAAATTCCCAGCTAAAAGAGAGACATAGTGGTGTAGGATGTAGGGTGGAAAGGGCATACAAATTCCCTAGTAAATCTAATATCCTGCTAAGACTATTTTTAAGAAAGGAGGAACTTGTTCTTCGTTTCTGCATCCATTCCAAGTTTCTTAACTCTCTTCCTCTCTTCTCATTCTATTGTCATATCTCTGTAGCATGTTTTAATCAGATCAACTGCCACTGTTCTGAAATTTGTGATGGCTGGTTGCTGCCAGAGAATTGATTTTTACATCTGAGGTGTTGCCTGGTACCAGTCAGTGGACTGGTCTTCATGGGCCCTAAGTGTCCTCTGTTCTCACTGGCGCTAACTTGCTGTGGCCTTGGACACATACCTTTCCTGCCAGGGCTCTGGTTTTCTTTACAATAAGAAAGACTCTGGTTTTGTCTTTAAGCTACCTAGTAGGTAGAAGGGAAGTGGAGAAATCAAACTTGGAGAATGAGGAATAGATTAGAAGACTTGGAGTGAGAAAAAACTACTATATTCAATGATCAGTGAGGCAATGATCAGTGAGTAGAAGTTTGTAGGGAAAGGCAAAAGGAAAGGCAGAATAGGAAAGGTTAGGGAACTGGAAAAATAGAAAGAAGAGAGAAGATGCATTGAGACAAAGGAGAAAGAAAACAAGTTGGCAGAAAGGAGGGTGGGTGGGAGAGGTACAGAGAGGGCTGAAAAGCAAAAGTTTCTTCAGGAGGAACATTTGAAGCTTCCTGGGACCCTGGGACAATGTGACAGCTTGGCCTATGTGTCACATACAGACAACACAACACCACTTCTTCTGGTTCCTGCATTCTGTAGGGCACCATGAGAGTGAATGTTGCAAGGCCAATTCTGTCTCTAAAAGATGTCTTCCCAAGACCTCCCATAATTTCTTATATCCTCAACAGGGGTATTAGACAAAGCAGTGTCTCCTGAAGATTCCATAAAAATCCACATTATTTATCTGAGAATTCACAAACTTTTCCTGTTAACAATTAGCTTGGCACAGAAAGGGTGGAGGGTCAAGTGGTGATGTTCCTGGCCTCTGCAGAGCTACAGTCAGGGGAAAGCAAACCTAGATACATGACAAATGTGGTAGAGGGGGATGTGTGCTGTGCAAGAGGGTGTGCACACGCTCCCATAAATCTGCTTTTAATTAAGTGGCTTAAAAACTAAAAAGAGAGAGCATTGTGGACTTGAGAAATCAGAGACATCTTCAGGGAGGAGGTAGAATATGAGAAAAACATGGACAATTTGAACAACTGGAGAGGTAGGCATGAGGTGGAGCATTCCTCCTGGTGAGAAAGATGAGGATGTGCCCAAAGACATGGAAGGTCATGGCATGTACAGGTGACAATTAAGAAATCCTGCTTATGTCAAAATAGAGTAAACAGGTTCAGATGAGGAAAGGCCTTAAATATCAGGATAAAAGTTGTCATCCTAAGCACACAAGATAAAAGCAACCTGAGATTTGACACTGGATTCAAAGCTATAGAGCCTGTATTTTCTTTCTTTGGACAGTTTGCTTTGCATTTTACAAGCAGTTTTTAATTAATATCTGCTTACGTGTAGAAAAAATCTATTTTGAGGATACATAGATTACCATTTTGTGTTCAATTATATCAATTTTGAGATCTGTAGGTGACAGCTACTCAGACTCCAAATTGTGATTTTTTTAGACTTAGTGAATTATATTGAACTAATGAGGACTGTATTTGGTTGCAACATTTTTCTCAAACAACAAAATATCTAGAGGTCAGCAGTTACAGTCATTGGGTCAGTGGTTTCATGATGTCAGGGCTGAATTCTCTGTACTTCTCTTAGCTTTTCCCTTACTGTTTCAAGATGGCTGTATCCATTATATCCACAATCAAGATAAGAAGGAAAGAGAAAGTAGAAGGCCAGAAATGGGTCACACAACCTCCTTTAGTCTAAGAGAAAGCTGGGAAAAGTGGTTCTTGGATTTACAGACAATTCAGTGAGGTGCAGAAGTGGAAAAGATGGATGAGAATAGTTTTTCATTGCCATAAATACCTAACATGATCATCTGGGTATTTATCTAGTGATTAAAAGTTTTGTTGTATCTTTTAAATATGAAAACACCTGTACAAACAAAGCCTATGGTGACTCTCAAGTGTCCAGTTATTACTATTATGTAGCAACTAAGTGTATTTTTCAACTTTCATCCAAGGTTTATCATTTCTAATAGTTTTATAAACATTATTCACATTTCTTCCAGTGTATCCATTTACTGGTGAACAATTGCAATGCCAAATATAAGATTTCTTCCAAAATGCTAACCAGTTTTCCAGCATGTTGTTTTTCTAGCAATTTTCTGCTCTAAGTCATGATCATCTTTCTGGCTGTCAACATTTATTGTGGACTGAATATGTGAAGTCTTTATATTTGTTATTCTCATTTTCATGATACTTCAAAGTAGTTATTGTTATTCTTGTTTTACAAATAAAGAAACTGAGGCTCAGATAAAAGTAAAGTGACTTGCTCAAGGACATATGGCTGGGAGGTGGCAGAATGAATTTAAAGTTAATTCTGTCCATTCCAAAGCCTGTATTTTTGTTTTGTTTGTTGTGTTTTTTATTTGTTTGTTTTCAGAAGGCTGTACTGACCTTGGTACCACTTGAGGGAGTTTGTACTTATCTACTTCCCAGATCTCATCAGGGTTAAAACTATGATGATGAATTCAGGTATAATTCTTTTTACTCTAACATGGCCTTGAGAAATGATTACCTGGGATCAGTATATAAAGGGCCAACTCCAAGGACTGTGAAAAGCAGAGCAGTAATAGATGTCTTGCTTCAATCATTAGGCAGAAGATAATGATTAGGTTTTTAATAACTTAAATCTCTCCCTGTCCTCGGTTCATAGCTGTTTCATTTTGAAGGTACAGTTTTTGTTCTTAATGGAAGTCTCCATGTCAGCTTTTGATTTGATTCTTGCTTGAAAGGGACTGGTCAAATGTATTTCTATCGGTGAACTTCCATGAAGTGTCTGGAATAGTGATTCTCAACACACAAATTAGAATCACCTTGGAAGTCTGAAAAAATATGACAGCCTGTGTCAACCTCCAGAGATTCTGATTTAATTGGTATGGAGTGGAGCCCAATATTTTTTTTCCATGTTTTGTTTTGTTTTTTAGCTCCCCAGGTGATTCTAATGCTCAGCTTGAGTAGAAAACCATTGGCCTAAATGATTAATAGAGGTACTAATGGAGGGAAGGGAAGAGAGAGCCCCCGAGGGAGTGTTCCTCAAACCTTTTGGTCTATGGACCATTTTATGGGGGTGTTGAAAGAAATGGGTCTCTTCAGAATTAGTAGAGATAATTGCCTCACTTTTGATGAGACACCAGTGAGTGAAAGGGCAAGTAAATTACTAACGAGAGAGAAATTATGTTAGAGAATAACATCATTGTGTATTTCCATGATGCTTTTATAGTTTTTTAAGTACAACCATCCAAATTTACAAATAAAAAATACTAAGACCCTTTGGGGATAAATACATTAGAGAGACTATGGTTTAATTAGTGACAAAACTTGAATTAGAGCTCTGATCTGCTAAGATTTAGTCCAGATTCTCACTTATCCTGGAGGCCACTCCAGTGGGGTGATCTCCCAATATGAACATCTCTGGGAGATCTCACTGAATGCAATGATTTGTATTCTGGGTGGAAGAATAAGTAATCTGGTTTGGTCCCTGGATTTCATTTCACAGAAGCTCTGTTCTGAACAATTTTGTCAAACTGAGAGAAACCTGTTGTGTGCTTTACACCACACTGTGTGCTATGGCTAGTTCCAATTCCCTGGGCCAAATGTATTTCCTTTCTGTCTGGTGGCAGGATCCCCTTTATTTCCCAAAGCCCATTTCTTACACTTTTTTTTTTTTCTGTTTTAAGATTTGATCTATCTGAAATCTATACATTATTTCACAGACATCAGTGGCTTTTTTTCCAGGTTAAATTATTTAATGGTGTTGTTTCATTGAAGGCTTCAGATTAGCCACTGACACTTATTGGCAGAAGGAAACATGTTTTTCCATTGGGATAAAACATATTTTTTATTAGAGAAAAGAGCAGCTAAATTGAGTTTCTGTCTTTTAAATGCTAGCTGTGGCAAATGAAGACATCTGGGGCTTTAAATGACAATTTACCTTTGTATCAAAATTAAGCATCAGTCACCCAACCTGTACTTTCCCTCTCTCCCTGCTTCTTCCCTCTTGCTATTTTTTCCTTTCCCATTTCTTTTCTCTTCTCTTTCCTTCATTCCCCATCCCCTTCCTCTTGCTCTTGATCTCTCACTCTCCGCCCTTCTTTCCCTCCTCCCAACTCGCTCCCTCTTCCTCTCCACCCGCCTCCCCAATCTCCTTCACCTTTCCTCTCTCTCTGCCCTTGCTTTCTCTCCTTTGTGTTTTCTAACTTGCTCTATTTTGGTTGGCTGATCTTCTCATCTTCTAGTCTTTATTCCTCTGGGTTTGGAGATTTTAATTCCAATGCCCCTCATCTCATGCAGTGACTAAGTCAGGGATCTGAAAGGAAAAAAAAAAAAAAAAAAAAAAAGGAGGTTGATTCCATTTCTCTCTCTCTCTTTTTTTTTTCCTGCCAAACATTTTTCTTGGAAATTTTACAGAAACAAATGGAAAGAAGATAAATTTTGCTTTTTTTACTATCCAGGTGAAGAAATGGGGGTGAGGAGATCAGCAGCTGTCTCGGTACTCCTTCTTCTCCAGGGTAGAAGCATGTAATTGCAATTAGGTATCTGTTTTCCTATCCTTTCTGGATCCCCCCTCTACCAGATCTATCTGCCCGGAATTCCATGCACTGCATTGGTATAACACACCTTTATGTGTTTGACAAAATAACTCCATAGCCACAATCTCACATTTATCATCACAATCACTTCTCTATGCAGCAAATGTCCATTTTCCAGATGAGGTCAGTGGCTTAAACACTGGTAGAAAGAATCTTCAGATGTTTGAGAAGAGAGAAGAGCCTGAAAACTGGGATGAAAATTAGCAGTCTGGAATAGTGTCCTTCTGGATGCCAAGTTCAAATGGGGCCAGACTAGTTGAGGGAGAGCAAAGCTGCCCAACCAGGGGGCCAAGCAGGAGTAGAAAGGAGAGGTCAGGAGAAATTTTCTGAAATTAACATCACAATGCTGGAGGCTCCTAGAGCCTCCTGGGTGTGCCTGAAGGCGGAAGAAGGCAGATTGGCAAAGGACAACCAGAAAAGACCACCTCTTATTTTGAGATAAAGTGTGTCCTAAACAAAGGTGCTTGGCAAGGGGCTAAGTGAGGCTGAACTCTGGCCACTCTCAGCTCTCCAAGGTGGGCTACAGCCATGGAAGGGGAGGGGCCTCGTCCTGGCAGAAAGGTCCCATAGGCTCACTTAATCGGGCACTACACCTTGAACTCAGGTAACTGGCTTGACAAACTAGGGTCTCCTAATGAGTTAGAGCTGGACTCAAGACCAAGAAACAGGATCCTTGATTCTTAGATGACTTCAGGTGTTTCTTCCACCTGCTGCTGTTCACTACATACCCCTGGGCATTGTAATTATAAAAAGGATGAAATGCAGAAAAGCCTAAGTGGTGAGCTCTTCTTTTCAAAATGGTTTAGGAGACAACCTCACAAATTTCTTTTAGAGAAGAATGTAACAATCTTGTGGAGAGCAGGCATTTTCTATGCTTGATTTAACCAAACACTTTTCAGCCACACTGGGCTAAAGAGAGAACTTGACTGCTATGCTACAGACTTTTAGTCTTAATGGTGCTGCCATCTCTGCTTTGCTGGGATTCCTCAAAACTTGCTTAGCCATGGGAGTAGTAATTGGACTCAATTATTCATTCCCAATAAATGAGCCAAGTAACTGGGAGCGCATGGCATAGAAGCGGGGGGTCATCGACTTGGAACTGACAGGGAAGAAAATAACATAAAAGACTTCTTGAATATAAGGAAAAATAAGAGATTTCAGGGAAGGATGTGTGGTTCTTGTGTCGGGTCCCTCATTCTATCTAAACTGAAAACAAAGAGGAGAAGAGGAGACTAGAGATTATGGAGATGGAAAGAAGGAGAGCAGGAGAGAGACGAACTGAGAGCAGTCTACATAGCATGTGTTTAGCATGAATTGAGGTGAATTGAGGTCAGATTAACAGATGAAAAATAAAGTCATTACAGGGCTTCCCTGGTGGCACAGTGGTTGAGAGTCCGCCTGCCAATGCAGGGGACATGGGTTCGTGCCCCAGTCTGGGAAGATCCCACATGCCATGGAGCGGCTGGGCCTGTGAGCCATGGCCACTGAGCCTGTGCGTCCGGAGCCTGTGCTCCGCAACGGGAGAGGCCACAACAGTGAGAGGCCCGCGTACCGCCAAATAAATAAATAAATAAATAAATAAAGTCATTACAAACATTGAGTTGGATATATGAAACCTACTAGACATCAGGTTTCTCATCTGTAATATAATGTGTAATGTGTAATATGTGTGGAGCTACAGTGGTGTGGAGGGAATAATACCTACTCTGGCTGTCTTGCCAATCATTGTGAGATACAATAGAGAAAACACATTCAAAGCACATAGGAAATTAAAGTAAACTGCTGTGCAAATGAACCCATTTTTATAATTTTATAAATTCCTCTTTTGTTCCTGGTCCCTTTTCTCAGCCATTTCCCCTTATGCCCTCTCTCCTGCTTACAATGTTTTCCCTCTTTATCTAAATACTGCAGCTGACTGATTTGAGGAGTGAATGTTTGACAGGTAGATAGCAGAGCTCTTATACATAGTATGCTCATCAGGATGGGACCACTTGGACCAGCTTCTTTTAAGTGAGGGACCATAGAGGAAATTCATTCATTCATTAATATATAAACATTCATTCATCAAACATTTACAGAGGGTTCACTGTATCACAGGCACTGCAATAGACCCTGAGGATATGGCAATGAATAATACATAGTCATCCTGTTGAGGATGTCAGAGTCTATTACTTTCTTGGAGGTCTTCCTAGAAAAATTTTGTCATATATTCTCTAAGAGAAGTCTAGAAATTTGCCGGGCTATGTAGGCAACTTCTAAGCAGAGTATGTACATTGCTTTGGAAGGATAGACTTTTCTCGTCATACGTAAAAGTGACTCCATATGTTGGGACTGCCTTTTTTTTTTTTTTTTTTTTTGCGATATGCGGGCCTCTCACTGTTGTGGCCTCTCCTGTTGCAGAGCACAGGCTCCAGATGCACAGGCTCAGCGGCCATGGCTCACGGGCCCAGCCACTCCACGGCATGTAGGATCTTCCTGGACTGGGGCACGAACCCGTGTCCCCTGCATCGGACAGGCGGACTCTCAACCACTGCACCACCAGGGAAGCCCTGGGACTGCCTTTTTATTTGTTGCCCTTGCCTTCCTTCCTCTCCCAGGAAGAAGAATACTGAAGATTCATACATCTAGGGAGTGAACCTATGATTTTCCTTATTCTCTTTGGAAGTCAAACAGCAGTGTGTTGGGCCAAACTAGAGACACAAAACTGTTGCCAGATAGCTAACCAGGTTATGGAGTACTTAATTACAAGGGCAAGGCATGACCACAAGGTTGGGATAAGTGTAAAGTTGGCCAGGAAGGGGTTTGGGTGAATGGAGTGAAGAAGGAAAAACCATACAATAGCTGGTGAGGTAGTGAGTTTAGGAAGGGAAGGAGAGGAGCATATGTCAGGATATGGGTGAGTCTGCCGAGTCTGGGGTAACTCTTAACAGTTACTAAGCATGGAATTTAGTAAATGCTTCCTGAACTAAATCACACCATTTAGAAGAACTCAGAATACAATTCCAATATTCTGTATCAAAAGAAAGAGATCATTTTTATTTACTCCATCAGAGTTTCTACCCCAAATTTTACTTCTATGAATAATAATCAATAGCAATTAAATCAACAAATATTTACTGGGAATCTCTCTGCATAAGAGCCTTGAGGGTTCAAAGATTCTAAGAACCTTGAGATATTCAAAGACGAATCAAGGTTTTGGGGAAGATACTGCCTTCAGGGAATTTACAGAATAGCAGAGCAAATATGACATATGCAAGGATGACACTGTAGAATGTGAGAGGTCATGAGAGAGGTATGTATAATATTCTATGGGGGTTCAAAGAAGGCAAGATTACTTCAAGTTGAGAGTTTCAGGGAGAATTAGGACAGGGTGCAAGAAGGAAGGAACATTTGTCCAGGGAAGGTATGAAATGATGAGACAATGAAAGTTTCATATGAAGGAAACAAATTAAACCAAGAAATTGTAGGAAGTTGCACATAAATAGGAAACAGTGAGTTCTGTGAGGGCAATAGTGGAAAATTAAAGTTGGCATGGTTAGTTTGGGCTCAGTTAGAAGGTTTGGAGTGACTTAAAAGCTAAAACGCTCATACTTTATTCTACCAACAGGGAGATAGTGACAATTTTTGTGTGTGTATGGAAATGTTATAATCAGAACTGTATGTCAGGAATATTAATCCAGCTATCAATCAACAAATATTTGTTGGGTGTCTACTCATTTGCAAGGTACTATATTAAATGCTGATGACCATACAAAAGGAATATAATACATAATCCCTGATCTAAAGTGTTTATTTTGTTTTTTTTTACATTCTGGGTAAGGAAATGCATGCCATATTCAAAGAAGGATAACTAATTATTGAGTTATTTTAAAATCAATACTGGATAAATAGTGATGCATGTAAACACTCTTTTGGTTTCCATTGAGTGTAATCTGGAATCTTCCATGTTGAAATTGTTTGTTACAAGATTGTCTGTTTGTTCTCAGCTTGTAATGTTGGCTCTAAATCACTGCTTGTAGAAGGGAAATTACATAGCAAATTTGAGTGCTGCAAACCCACTACCCTGAGAGGATTTATAAAGAAAATCTTCCTAAGTCCCCTTCTCCCCCCAACTGTGAAGTGCATTTAGCTGAATGACGATTCTTTGTTTGTCTGAATGATTAATTGTATCTTGCACTGTCCTAGAACCTGATATTTAATTATCCTAAAAAGCTTTATGAATATAGATTATGTGTCTTCGGGATCATGTGAGTGTGCCAGGGATGTTTGTCGAGTGATCTTTTCTCTAATCAATGTAAATTTTGCCAGAGACAGACAGTGTCAGTGACTTCTTCATTGTCTGACTTTGACTATAGCTACATCAGGAGGGAAGGATACACCACCTTAGGGCACCTTTTTTAATCTCAGACCCAAACTGGAATTTGATGCTTATACCAGTCTCAGCTATTAATTTTGGTTTAGTTCCTTGTCAGGCACACACATGTGTGCGTGTGTGTGTGCGTGCTGTGCACACACAGATCATTGACAGTATAGACAGCACAAAATGAGTTTGTTTTGTTTGTGATTTGTATTTTGCTTGTTTTGTTTTATTTATTTATTGTTTGAAGGGGGAATCACAAAGAAATTGCTTGCTCTTTGCTGGTGGAAATCTTGGAGAGGATCTTCTTCCTGTTAACATCACCACCATCATCCCCATCAACATGACAGCATCATAAATTTCATCATCAAAACTTTACTAAGTACTGCCCCTGAGTTGTATTCTGTGTTTCGCTATTTTTTTCACTATAAGAAAGATGCATTTAGACTTCTGGACCATAAAGCCCAGGATGCCACCATTATTTCCACATTAGTAGACTATTCTGTCAAGTAGTAGAATCAGGCTATGCTCTTGCTCAGGTAAGTTGGCAAGATGACTAACTGGGATATGGAGCTTAGCCTGAGGCTATAAGGTATAACATGTGTAAAGTTAGGACCTATACATTTATATGGGTTAGATCTCATTTGCTCTGAACAGAATCCACTGGGCTAATTGCCTACAGGCAAATAAGGAACTGAGAGTTAATAGTAGGTGCTGATGAAGGCACTGGATGTCTTCTCAAAATAGCCGCTTCCCTCATATTCTTCCTTCTTATGGGACATCTTTCCTTATCTTTTTCAGCCATACATTAAACCAGTCTTAAAATTGACACAGACATAGGCCTACATTTGGAAGATATTAGTCTTCCCCAAAGAATTCAGCCCATGAGCTTGTAAGAATTTAACTCAAATATTTGACATTTAGGTTCATTCCCTTGCTCTAGTGTTTCTACAGGTATTTATATTTTCTAGGTTAGCAGCCACATCACTCAGTATTGTTGAGTGTGGAAAGGGCTGTGAAAATGTTGTGGGCTGACAGATGTTTTGAACTTCTCTATCTCCCCAGCTGCACCAGATCTAACAGCCTGAAAGTGATTTCCCTTTATGATATTTCATACCACATTGCAAATCTAAATTGAGGCCTGTTTCCTAAATACATTTAAATATTAGCTGTATATAAAAATGTGAATACAGCCAACAATCCATGAATATGCAAATGTATTTCACAACATTCTTCACCCTGAGGATCAGAAAATGGCATATCTGGGACAAGTGAAGATGGATACAAAAGACCAAAATGGAAACATGCCTCTCTGTGTATCTAAGCATTACTTTTGTGTCTATCACTATAGTGCCTCTGCCTTTTGTTGAGAAACATTTCCCTTCCTTAATGATGATAAACTCAGGAATATGCGGGAAAAAGAGAGCTAATTTATGAATAACATGAATTTCATCCATAATGGCCAGTATCGGGAGGCCATTATGTAGATGCATCCAGATCATTAAGTGGAAAGGTTGGCAACATTACAAATTCTTTACCCATGTACAGAGGCCAGGGCAAAATGGGAGAAGGGAAGAGGGGGTGAGAGGCAGGTGCTTTTTGTTCGTTTGTTTGTTTTGTTTCAGAGATGCAGAATGTAATGGGAACCTCTCAATTTTGGATATTAACACTGTTCTCACCAGTAATGCATTGCTGTCCTTCATAACCAAAGTCCTGGTTTACAGAACTCCTTTGCGAAATTCATTGCTAGGAATGAAAGTGGTCTGGATGAATTCAATAAAAAACACATTACTATACCATAGCTTTGATTTTATTGTGGGTTATATAAACTTTCCCATTTACATAGTTACCAATTATGTAACTAAACCCATGCTGTTATGCTTTATAAGAAATACGTAGAAATCCATCATGACTGGTGACTAAGCCAAGATTGAGTCCAATTTCACAGTATTTCCTTCAACTTTTTCATAGAAAACCTTTGTCCCCCAATTTTTTCTGCTGAGGCAGTTCTTGGTGTACCTTACACAGAATAAAGATCTTCTAATCAGCCTCCAGTATAGAGAAGTTTCCATAAATAAATATTTGTTTGATGAAGTAATTTTTAATGGGCATGAACTACTGTTTTTTTTTATTAAAATGATCACCCAAAGAACAAAAACAATTACTGAGTGAATCCCATAACCTGAACTATTTTTCATTTTATGTTTCTATCATTCTCAATTTTCATCTCTATATTTCATTGGAGATCATTAACCAAATAGAAATACACTTTAAGAGAGCTTATAATTTTTTTTCTCTTTAAAGAATGAATGAGATTCTTTTTTTTAACATACTGAAAATAACTTGTAGACACTTCCGTTCTTCTAGCATTTATCTAATGTAGTCTGTACTTCTACAGGGTAGATGGGAGCAGATTTTCTTTGTATTTGAGAAATTCAAAAGGAAAGTGTCTCTTTCCTTTTTATAGCTCCCCAGGTACTATGTTAAATTCTAGGAATAGAGTGGTGAACAAATGGCTGGTTCTGGACCTCACTGTGCAGAAAGACTAGGGCACGTACTGTATTAGGAGCTGTAAATAGGACAAAATATTTTAAATATAGGTCTTGACCTTGAGGAATTGACATTTAGAAAGGGAGAAAATATATGCAGCTAATTACCCATATAATGTAATGTGTGATATGGAGATGGAGATATCCAGCACTACCAAAACTCACACGAAGGTATTTCGTGTTGGGACTTTCAAGGAAGACACCTTGGGAGAGGAAGGGACTGACTTGGAATTTGGGGGAGACTTTGATTGGCAGAGAGAAGTTTGCAGTGAATGGCAAGGAATGGGGTGCAATGTGTGGAGGCAAGTTTGCATAATGCACATTCAGAGGGCATTATGCAGATCAACATAATTAGAACAGAATTTACACACGGGAGGGCAGTGTGAGAAAAGTTTGTCTGAGGAGGTTTGGGTGAGATGGCAAAGGACTTTGAATAGTCTGTTAGGGAGTTTAACCATATAGACCGCAGAAGTCCACTAAAGATTTCTTAGAGTAAAATAAAATTAAATGCTTCAGAATTATGTATATAAGAACTGGCTGGAATTTTGTGAGGCTATCATCTTCTAGCCCGTGTTCTCATATAACAAAGTATTATACCATCTGGACAGGTAGTATTTCTTCTGGCATATTCTGACTCCCTAGTCAAGTAGATCACTGTGTTCTTTCAATTAAGATGTTGGCTTCTTTTGCAATCCAACTTGGACAAACCAGATTTTCACAAGTCAGGGCCTTAGTCTTGTTCATCTCAGACACCTTTATGGGATATTTTTGATTGCCCCAGACACTTGAAAGCCTGGCATTTGTCAGAAGTCAATATACTGGTCACCCTGCTGAATTTCAGCACATTCTATAATTGTGATATATAAAGATGAAATGAAGTGATAACACTCCACTCCCTCATATGAAAATCCTTCTTATCCATCTGCTCTGATGTCTCTGTAACAATATTATGAAGTTATATTTGACATGATGATCCAATGATGATCAGGGTGATTCTCAGTGCAGCAATTTTAGTCTCATCTCCTGCATTCCTTTTTACTTCCAGACACTGTGCAAGTAAAAGCTAGGTAAGCATTATTCCCTTTTTAAGTACATTAAGGATGGGTAGTGGGCAGCCAAGAGGATAAATTAATTGTCTGCTTAATGCGGCTGAATACATTACCTTACCCAGAAGTGAAAATCTTTAACTCCCAGATAGCAGCACAATGGGGAAAAACAACCATGTACTTCACAGGGATTCAAGGACCCCAAAGTGGGCAGTCAGGGAGGCCTTGGACAAAAGTGAAATGTATGCATTTGTTGAGATAGGGCATGGACTGTATTTTGGACAGTTCAATAGTTTCTTCTTTTTACTCTGATGGCTGTATTCTGGCAATGTTCTGATCCAGAAGTGGTCTGGACTCACTCCTCTCGAATGGACTTATTCTGTTTCACTAGGAAGCTCTCTGTGATCCCTAGAACTGGCAGTCTGTTTTCCTGCAGAAGCACTGATGTAATCTGGAATACCTGCTCCTTTGTTCTTCCTCCACTTACCTTCTACCCATTCTTGACGGTCTGCCCTCTCCAGGACACTTTCTGTGTCTATACTAACCACCAACAGTGGCTTAGGTCCATGCACCATCTGGAGAAGCATTTCATATGCATGTTCTTGTTTTTGGTTGTGCAACAGAATCACCCATGCAAGGATCTCTTTTCATTTTCTTTCTTTTAAATACTGAATCATTGGCTTTCAACTTGGCTCTGTATCAGAATTAGTTATGGGACTTTGCAAAGACAAAGAGATTGTACCCGGAGATTGTGATTTTGGGTGGTCTGGTCCTCTGCATTTGTATAAAGTCCTGTGGGTGATTCAGAGGCATATTTGTGGTTCAGATATTTTGATTTAATATTTTGCATTGCCTATTTTTGTCTTATACGAGTAAATCTTTTCTTTGTAACTAAATTATAAGGCACTGCAGTTTCACTGGAGTGTTTTATCTTACAGCATTTGCATTGTCAATAGTATAGTGCTTTGCCTTAGTTAATTTACTTTGCAGGGGTGTTGGGAGAAGACATGGCTCTGACCGCAGATATGCTTCTCCAGGGCAGTTATTAAACACTTTTGATCATGAGGAACATGCAAAGACCCCCCTCACAGGACACACATGCTTCAAGAACACTGTTTATTTTGCCAGGAACAGAAGCCTGAAGGCATTTTTAGATAATTTTGTTTTAGAGTCCAGAACCTATATGAAAAACAATAACCCCTAATGGAAGTAAAAATTTGGGATGATCTGATGTTCTAATCTACTTATAACCTGGGTGTTATGAAATTTACTCAAGAAAATTGTGGAGCTCCAAAATCTCATCTGAATCTTTAAGCAGACCAAAATGAAGTTAAAAGAAGTTAGTGTAGCACATTCCTCAAGGGCCTGTGCCCTTCCGTACCCTGAAAAAAATTAAAAGCAGGTCAGGGAAACCCTTCAGGCCTATCCCCCCTTCCATCTTTCCTTTCTACTGCTGTGGGGGTTTTTCGCAGTGGGACAGCACTGCAGTAGACCTCTGTGTACCATCTGTAAATTCACTGTTATGGGGAGAGGTGTTAGAGACGCAGCTACTTCTGGGGTAAGGGCAGGTGACCACATAGCCTGATCTACAGCCTTTTCAATAACACGTGTCACTTCCTTCTCAGAAAGAGGGGCCTTTGATTGCCCCTCCTTCTTCTCTATAGAAAGCTGAACCAAGTATGTTTACAACACTGCCTTTTGATGATGGTGCTCCCCAGACCCTTCTCCCTTGGCCCGCTAAAGCCCACCCACCACTCCCTCTGATTTCATCTTGGTTGTAGTGAGAGCTCTGTTGGGCCGGGCTGGGGGGTGGAGTTGGGAAAGTAAGGCAGATGCCTGGCTTGTGGGTCAGGGAGTCTGTTCATTTGGCTGAGCTACTTTTCGGCCTCCTTCCTTCTCCCCCTACAGCATTGAGGGGAGGCCTTTTTTTTACATTTGTGCTCAGACATGCAGAAGCAAACGCTAAAATGAATTACCTGGAACAGCGCTATTAATTTATGCTTCGACAGTAATGACCTTAAGACACAGAAGAATTATATATTAATTTGTTTCTGGTATACAGCACTGCTAAGTTAACACATTTAGGAGGATCCACTTCCCCGTCTCCATCTGTGAGGATAAATGAGGCCGAGCATAGCTGCGAGCGGAGTTCGGGCGCGTCCCGCTAGATGGCAGGGTGGCCTCAAGGATGGGCTGGGCCGCGGTGGCTGCAGACACTTGGCAGTCATTTGACACGCTCGAAAATCCACAATTTTTCTCATGTTGTTCATTTGGAAATTATATTTAAACTTATTTATTTACATGGGCACATACATAACATGTATATTTACAAACAAATAGGCCTACACTGTCCGAGATAAAGGCGTTGAAGAAACAATGCGTCCAGCCTGGCTGACTTGTGTGAAATTCCCCGGCTCTGCAGATGCCCCGCTGCACCCCACACCAGCGCGCACACCGCCATCCAGCCTTATTGATGTTAGGAAGGGGAGAGATGTCTTTGAAAGTCAAAGGGCATAATTCCTTCCAGGAGGGAAACTGTTTTTTAACACATGGTGTGGTCAGTTAAGGGCGCTCAGAAAAAAATGGAGAACAATCAGCATCGTACATTCAAACCCTCCCCCGGAAAGAAGATTAAAAGAAAACCAGATTAGAAATTTGAATTTTATTCAAATCCTTTCTTCCCGTTCCTCTCCCTTGTCCTTTAATCTCTCCTACTCTTTTACCTTCCAGTCTCTCCTCTCTTTGTTCCTATTCCTATCGTCTCCCTCCTCTTTCTTTTCCCCTTTCTCCTCAGTCTGAATTTCCACATCTCCCCTTCCCCTACCCTTCATTCTCTCAGAATTTGTTGCTGCTGAGCTGCCTCTGATCCCGCATCCTTTTATGTAGCCTTTTCCAGATAATGAATTGTTAAAATTTCATAGGGAGCAGTGACTGTGCTCTTCTCTGCTCCTGGATACTGCAGTTTGCGAGCTGCTTTCCTTCTGGGCAAGAAAGCCACAGCTATGAGCCGGCTGCTTTTTGTCTGCAAACAGTTTTTCAGGGTTTACACGTTTAGTTTGCAGGAAGGTCTCTTTCTTTCTCCCTCCCTCCCTCCCTTCCTTCCTTCTTTCTCTCTCTCACTGTCTCTCTCTCTCTTTCTCTCTTCCCCTCACCCAAGTTTATGTAGGATTAAAATTTCAGTTAATGAAAGCTTCTGGAAAAGGGAGAATGACTTCTATCCATGGTGGAGAAAACAGACACTAGCACTTTTCTAAAATGCCTGGCGTTTGTGGCTTTCTGCAGTGGAAACATTTCAGGAAATTCATGCAAACTGAGGACCATTTGAATGCATTTTCAGAGTGAAATTCTTGGAAGCACCCTTTGCTTCAGTTGCCTAGTAGGCAATCCTGTACCCCCAAATTATAACTTTTAATGTATTTGCTTACCAGATAAAATTAAGGTCATTTTTTTGATTGTTCTCTGTCCAGTGACACACAGGAGCTTCTGTGGTTGTGTGTCCTTCTTCTGTTATAGGATAATTGTCTTATGATTAATGTGTGGTAAGGAAGAATAGAACAAAAAATAGTCAATACATTTCAGTCTAGATTAAAAAGTGATTTCTTTCCCCTTAAAATCTACATATAGGATTTGTAAGAAGTTATATGTGATTCTATATAACATATACAAATACGGTTATAACCCACTTTGATATTTTACACAGTGGTGTGGAGTCTTCTGGAAAACTGTTGTTGTCACATCTCTGGCTCACCATAAATTTAAAGTTTCACTGATGTGAATCACAGAAATATATAGATATTATCAATTTGATATTATCCCCCACTTCATTACCTTGAAAAATTGTTCACGGTAGTTATCTTAGGCACTGGAAATTCTGAAGTTCTTTCAATTTTTTTCATAAAAAGTTATGTTTAATTGGAGTTTCTATGTTAAATATATTATGCTACATTCTTAATAGTAGGAAAGCTATGTATAGTATGCAGAATATTATCAGTTATGAACATACTATCAGTATGTTTAAATAGAACATGAACATCCCATCCCTTAAAGATGTTGGGTACCTCAGTATTTAATACACTTCCTTCCCTTTTACTTCCTTCTTTCCCCTCTTTCTTTCATTATATCTTTCCTATACATCACTGTGGTCAGTAATTAGAAATTCATGTCAGCAGTTTATAGAATAAAAAAAAGAAAGCCACTGAATTTCCTTCTTCATATTAGCATTTTCTTCAAACTAGAGATGTTGACCATCTCAAAATCAGTAGATAGGTGCTGATATTTTATAAATTTGTGCCTTTACCATAAACCTTAACCAAGACCTTTAGATTATTTCAGGAAAATCTTTCTTCTCAGCCAATACTGGACACATTTAGAGATCTAAGAAAAAATAAATTGTTCTCCTTCTTATCTACCATGGCATGCTTCCTGTTGTTAGGTGAATAATTGAGCAGTTTATTTTAATCGGGAGCTCTTTGCAGAGGGGGTGCTGGAGAGGGTTAATTGCTAGGGTAAAACAGTTATGGGAGTTCAGTTTACTGGGGTGCTAATTGGGTGACAGGTGAACATAAATAGTGTGGAGAAGCAGGAAATTAGACATGGGAGGGACAATGTAGATTTTAAGCTCCACAACCTTGTAAATGTACTTAAGTTATCGGTGCTGCAAACTGAGTAGCAAACTGTTTTCCCTTCAGACATTTCAGGCTGCCGGGCTACCACTGGGATTGGCTTGGGAGAGAAAGGGTGGTGGCTTTCCTGTTGAGTAGGCGACCTTGGCTGTATCATACAGTTGGCTTTTGGGCTTTTGGCATCA
Source organism: Mesoplodon mirus (assembly GCF_964341445.2). Taxonomy (NCBI): domain Eukaryota; kingdom Metazoa; phylum Chordata; class Mammalia; order Artiodactyla; family Ziphiidae; genus Mesoplodon; species Mesoplodon mirus. Next base: position 57,127,293 of record NC_138989.1, on the reverse strand, counting down.
TTGATGTATGTTTCAGATAGAGGCGACTGCTGGTAAAACCAGGCTTATTCCCAGTTATGATGTGACCAGGAGGCTCTAGGATGGCCTCATCTTCCTGTATCTACTCAATTCTTGTGATAAGATTCAAAGACATTAGCCTCACAAATAAAAGTTAGAGCTAAATCATCAAAATTTCTGGAAAAAGAAATATGGTGGTTTGTTTCCACTTTTAGGTGTGTTGCTTTGAGATCATATCTCTTCTTTTCCCTAAAGCAGGTTAGAAGAAAAAGAAAGGCTAGACCAGCAGTGAACAACCTTGGCTACAAGTAAGAATCTGGGTAGTGTTTAAAACTCCATATGTCCAGCCTTCCTCCCAGACCAATTAACTTAGAATCTCAGAGGATGGGACTCACACATCAGTAAACTTTAGGATACCCCAAGTGATTCTGATGAGCCAAGGTTGTGAAGCACAGGTCAGAGAAAAAGGCAGAATTTGGAAAAAGAACAACTCTCCTGTATGTGATATAGTGTAATTATCTTGTGTTTAATGTCATATTTTTGGACATCTATGAGGGATAAAGGGAGGTTGTGTGTAGGGGATGCAGACGGTTCCCTCTGTCTTAGCACCACCACCCATGCAGAAGATATAATTTAATTATATCATTAAAAGGTGATATAATTCTTGTGCTGCAGGCCTGGGGGAAAGAGTCATATTTTAGACTAGCACAGAAATTTATTTTCCCAAATTCTGGAAGCCAGAAGTCCAAAATCAGTGTAACTGTACCAAAATCAATGTGTCAGTAGGGCTCTGCTTCTGCTAGAGGAGAATCCATTCCTTGTTACTTCCAGCTTCTAGTGACTGCTGGCATTCCTTGGTTTATGGCCACCATCTTCAAATCTCTCTCTGCTCAGTCATCATGTCACCTTCTTCTCTGGGTGTGTGTCAAATTTTCGTCTGCCTCCTTTTTATAAGGATACATGTGATTGCGTTTAGGTCCCACCTGGATAATCCAGAATACTCTCTCTATTGCAAGATCCTTAATCTAAGCACAGTTGTGATGACTTTGCATATAATACTTATAGGTTCCAGGATAGGATCTGCTATACTGGGGGCATTCTTTAGCCTACCACAGAGGTCTGTGAGTTCCTATTGCTGCTGTGCAATGTAAGGTTAATGCCTTTGATGTATTAGCTCAGAAATTTCCAATCTCTCAAACAGATGCCTCCCCAGGCTTGGAGACCCACTTGAACCATTCTTTTCCTCCAGCCCAGCCTAAATGAGTGGAACAGATAGTTGGGGAGCTGCTGGAAACTTCTGTGCATTGAGGTAGCATTGGCAAAGAGAAAAGTACAAAGTAATAGTAGCTCTTTTTACACAAACCCTTTTTTACCAGTAGTTTAAACATAATTTCTCATAATTCTCTTCATCTGGTCTTCCTAACAGTATTAATTAACTCACTAATTAATCCACCAGAAGGCATTTATCAAACACTGACTATGTGCAAGGTATTGTGTAAACATTGGGATACAGAGATGAGTTTGGGTTATCCAGAGGACTGCAATAATCGTAGTCCCTCCCTCCTTCCCTTCCTTGCTACACTTCCTTCCCTAGGTAACCATAAAAATGTGCCTTGGTCACAGAGAGGATGTGACTGCCTATTGACCCCAGAGCTGGACCTGGGCAATCAGAGACTCCTGGCTCCCTCCCCCATCCTTGAAACATATTCTTTGCCCACAGTTTCCACAGCAGGAGCTGAGTTCAAGGATGCAGCCTTAGAAATAAATGTGTTGTTGATACCATCTGGACTGAATTTGTGACTGAACCCCTTAAGGTCTCTATAAACTTAAGATTCTGGCAGATGTGGTGGGATCTACTCTTCTTGAGACACCTAAGACAAGCTTCATGTGTAAGTTCCCTCCGCCTTATCGCCACCACCTACTAATCTGGAGTGGCCACCTCTTTCTTAGGTCTTTCCTTGCCCTCTTTGTCTGAAGGTCAGTTTCAGATTACACCTGGAAAGCTCCTGAGTTTTCAAACCAGCACTGTTTAAGTATCCTTAAACTTGTATGTATTCTTGTAGAATACATATTGTTGCTTTGTATGCATATGCACTGTTATTTTTCTAAATCATCGTGCTATGGGACTGATAATGTTTCTTAATTTTTAACCTCAGCATTGTGTTTTTAAGATCCATCCATTTTGCTATATGTATTTTTGTTGTAGTCATTGCTTCTAATGACTGTGTGATATTCCACAATATTCATCAACCACATTTTACTTTTCCCTTCCTCCACTTATGGATGCCTAACTAGTCTCCACCTCCCTGCTACAATGCATATCTTGTATGTATCTAGAGACTATGATAACTTAACTGGACCAAGCATTGCCAGCTTGCTTTCAGAGATAGCTTTTCCAGTCTCTCTTCCCACTAACAGTGGAAGAGGGTAATTTTTTTTCTGTATTCCCAACAACACTTGGCATTATCCAGTGTTCTAAATTTTGTTATTCAGATAGGTATAAAGTACATCGTCTTTTTAATTTCCATTTCTCTGATTATTCCTGAGCTTGAATACCTTTGCATTTACTTGAGAATCAGTTGAGTTTCCCCTTCTGTGAACCATCTATTCATATCTTTTGGCCATTTTAAGTTTGGTTTTCTGTCACTTTCTGCTTGATTCACAGGTGTGTCTTTTACTTTATAGAGTGATGCTGTCCAATAGGGTAACAAATAGCCACTTATGACTCTTTGAATTTAAATTTACTAAAAATTAAACAAAATTAAAATTCAGTGCCTTGGTCACACTAGCTACATTTAAAATGCTCAGTACCCACATGCTTTTTCATATGGCTGCCATATTGGACCATGCAGAGAATCTTTCCATTATCACAGAAAGTTGTTTAGAACAGTGCTGTTCTGGAAATATTAGTTCCTTATTGGTTTGAGACATAGCTAATATTGGGTTGGCCAAAACATTTGTTTGTGTTTTTCCATTAGATGTTATGGAAAAACCCAAATGAACGTTTTGGCCAACCCAGTATTTTCTTCAAATCTGTCATCAACATTTTCTGTGATGTGGCATATTAAAGAAGGCTTCCCATTCTTTGATACTCCCTTTAATGAGAAGTATAATCTATGTCCCCTCCCTTTGAATCTGGGACTCTTTTGGCTGATAGAATAGTGTGTAGAAGTGATGCTGTGCCAGTTTCTCAGTGAAAGACTTAATAAACTGATAACTTCTAATTTCTGTTTCTTAGAACAATCTCTCTGGGAGTCCTGAGTCTCCATATAAGAAATCCAACCCCTCTGAAAACCACCAAGATAGGAGGCACATGGAGGTGCTCTGTCAACAGTCCCAGCTGATCCCAGCCTACCAGCCATCTCTACTCACCCAGACATTTTAGTGAAGCTGTCTTGGATGAGTACTTGGCTGAATACTGCCAAGCGGGGTCAATTCATGCAATGTGGAATAGAAGAATAATCCACTTGAGCCCTTCCTGAATTCTGGACCGAGAGAGTCATGAAATACAGTAAAATGGATTTTTTAAAAGCCATTATATTCCAGGGTAATTTGTTATGCAGGAATAGATAACCAGGTAGACTTTTTATTAAACAAAAAAAATTGATGTAAGCAATGCAGTTTAATATACACACTATTGCACAGCAGCTATGAATTATAGAACCTTAGCAACAGTCAGACTGGAGTTTGGATTATGGCTCTGCCCCTTGAACAGGTTGATTGTACTGATTTTCACTGACTGCATCTATAAAATAGAGGGACTAATGCATCATAACACTAATATGGTGATGAGGAAAAAATGAAATGGCAGATGTTCAGAAAGCTCTTTGCACAGTGCCTGACTCATGAAGGAGATGCTCTAATTAAGGAATGTCCAAGGTACAGATGTGACACAAAGGACAGGTGATTGACTCTGCTTGGCCAAGTGAGGTGGGGGGCAGTTGTCAGGCGAGTGTCCTCAGAATTAAAGGGCTATCTGAGTATTAGAGGTAATAAAGGAATTTATCAGCTTAACTTAAGGAGAAAAAGACATCTGAGGTAGAGCAATTAGGGTGGGCTGAATAGGCTCAATCATTTATTTATTTGTTTAAAAAAATCTGTAAATATATATGTGCAATTTGATCACATAGGTATATATCTGTATATATTTAATATATCTATCTGCATATATTTTTATATACCTATAAATATATATGTATATTATATACACATATATACACATTCGTTATTGTCTTTCAATGAAAACATACCTGATTTTAATATAGTCAAATTTATAATCTTTTTCTTATGGCTTTGTTTTTGGCATGTTGTTTAAGAAATCCTATCCTACCTAGAAAATAAAGATATTTTCCTATAACATTTCCTATAGCATCTCCTAAGATTTATAGTTTGCCATTTATGTATAAGTTTTTTAGACATCTGGAATTAATTTTTGTCCATGGTATATGGTAGGAATTTTATTTCACTTGGATAACTAATTATTCTAGAACAATGTATTAAACAGTTGGTCATTTCCCATTGATATGTAATGCCCACTGTGTCATAAATCGTTTCCAAATAGGCATGGGTCTGTTCTTTTCAACCCCTCTATGTATTTATTGATACATTACTACCACACTGTTTTAATTACTATAGAGATTATGTCTTGATATTTGATAGGGCAAGCTTTCTTTCCTTCATCCTTCCTTCCTTTCCTTCTCTCTCTCTCTCTTTCTTTTTCTTCTTTCCCTCCTTCCTTCCTTCATTCCTCTCTTCCTTCCTTCCTTTCTTCTTAAATTTTTTAATTAAAATTTTATTCATCGGAGCAGTTTTAGGTTTACAGCAAAATTGAGGGAAGGGAACAGAGATTTCCCATATAACTCCTGCCCCAACACATTCACACATGCATAGTTTTCCCCATTATCAACATCCTTCACCAGAATGGTACCTTTGTTATAACTGATGAAACTAGATGTAACTATAGTTTTACTTTCACATTTTGAAGATTATTTAATGATGTAGGAAATAATCATCATATTATTAAATGAATAAAAGTAAACATACATCAGCCAGGTTTCCAAATCTGCTAGAAATTGTAGATATTTGTATCATTAAAAGAATGAAAGAAAAGGTCTCAAAGTATTTACCATGATTATTTCTAGGTGATGGACTCATAGGCCATTTTCTCAGTTATCTCCACACTTCTTTGTGTCTTACCAGTTTTTTATGAGTATAATCACTTTTACAATATGAAAATCCAAAACATCTCAGTGGAAAGAACATTCAGTTTGAAAATCTTTGTGTGCAAAGAAGTCCCAAGTAAAGAAGGAGCTCTTTCTACTGAAATGCCTGGCAGCTCTTCCCTTTCCTCTCATTCTTTCCTCTTGCATCTGCCTCTTAGGGCTACCCTACTGGGCACCTACATATCTATTATTTCCAATAATCTTAGCATAAATACAGATTGTTGTAGAAAATAGTGTCCCATCTAGCAAGTGGCTCTCCAGCTGCTCAAATCAAGTTTGAGTTCATACTCAGTTGGATGTAGACAGATGTTGTAGAATTCTCTCAGGGCTGTGTCTGTCTTCAATCCACTGTTCATCTCTGCCTATGGGGCTCATCAACTATGCTCGGAGATCACCTCACTTGAGTTCTCTCTGTCGGTACTATTTTGTTTTTAATTTTTAATTTTCTGGCTGCATGGCATGTGGGATTTTAGTTCCCCGACAAGGGATTGAACCCACGACCCCTGCATTGGAAGCACAAAGTCTTAACTACTGGACCACCAGGGAAGTCCTGTGTTGGGACTATTTTTTAAAAAATGTTCCTGTGTAATTCTATTTTCTTCTTTGTATAGTCTCCGCTGATGTGGACTTTTATATTCCTTCAGGAATTGATACCAGTTTTTACAGTCTGACTTCTGAGTCTCCACTCTTGCCCCTTGTTCTAAGCAGAAATGTCTGTGCTTGTGGGATCAAGAGGTCACCATGGGCATGTTGATGGCAGTAGTGGTCAGCATCTCCCTTGAATCCCAATTAGTTGGCCCTGAGCCCCATTCTTGAAGAGACATTCTACTGATCAAGGAATCTCCACCATTGAAACAACTCTAATTTTAGGTATTGGCTCCCAGATGGAGATGACAGGGCCTCAGTGGATGCCTAGTTCAATGCTTAGAGACAACTTCTGAAAGTCATCGCTTCTTAATTAGATTTGCATTTTGTCATCAAGTTCATCTTCAACACTGAAATTCTTTATTCTGAAAAGGTCACTGAGGATTGTTGTGCTTTGGAAAAGTACTGGGCCAGATGTCTAGAGGTTTCTATGTAATTTTCATTCTTTTGCTTTCCTTTGGCCAATTGCCTGTCCATATTGAACTTTTCACATTTGCAGATAAAACACATCTGTTTACTCATGGGCTATAGTGATGTTGATGATCCTCTGCTATTTTATTTTATTTTTTTTAATATAAGGTCTTATCACCATATTATTGCATTCAAGTTTCTCAGAAATGTGACACCATACTTCAATATCATTTCCTACTATACTTCAATTTCCTTACACCTTTCTGGGTCAGTAATTTACCAGGTTCATCATCATTTTATAACAAGATCATGTACTTTTCAGTCTTATTCACATGTTATTCTTAGTCTAAAAAATCGTTCACCAAAATTTAAAATCTTGAAAGCCTTTCTTGTCCCAACTGTGTCTCAAGGAAATTCTTCTCTTTCAGCAGACCCCACCTTCCCCTGAACTACCATTCTTGCAGACATTTAGGAAATGTATGAAGGAAAGAAAGGAGAAACTTTTAGAAAAAAGCTTATTTTAAAGACAATCTTCTCTCTCTCTTTCTTTTTTTTTTTAAAACCTTTGTATATATTGATGAGCCCATCAAGTTCTATATGGCAGGAAATGAATCAAACCACAAATATTGATCAAGAAACATGTTTGTCACTGATCAGAGATAAAATTACTTGTAAAAATGTGCATTTTGGTCAATATTTATTCCTTCCTAAAATTACACAATTATGTTTTCTTCTCTTAAACTCAATTTGTCCAATTTGCTATAATGCAATTTTCTGTACCCATGTATAATTTATTTATATGATTAGAGTATCCTCTGTGGAAACTTAAACTGATATAACTTCCTTTGAACAACGTATCTGGGGCAGTTTTGATGTGTTATCATCAGTTAAGGGAAATATTTTGCTCATGAGTCACAAAAGCAAATGTGAGCAAACAATTGCTTATTGTGATCAATTTTCATAAGGTAGTTCCAACAAGGGCAGGGGTGGACAAAATTTATGCTAGTCACATAACTAAATTTTCCCAATCTTAAGCACAGTTAAGTTTAATATTTGGTTTTAAGATAATAGTAGTTAATAAAGGATTTTTAACTTTTGTTTATTACCTAAGACACATTAACAACTATTAACTGATTCTTAGAGTGCATATACTATTTATTATTTAACAGGTAAAAGAGCTGTTAAATGAATAATCTGATAAAAGTGAGTGTAGACATTGTTTGCTTAACAAGCATTTACAAGGTATTTGGGGTATGTCAAATGCTATACTTGTTGCTGAGAAAAATATATATGAGTAAGATATACCCTGTAAGCTAATGGGGAAGACAAGATTTTCACCAATGAACATGCAGAGCCTAAAAAAACCATATGATATGTGTTGTGTTTCAATTTCTTCACTTGAAAATGGTCAATGCGTATTAACTAGTATTATTATCTCTGTGTGAAATAGAAATGAAAAGCAGGTCTAGATCACTCTGGATTTAAGAAATAAGGGAAGAGTTTATGAAAGTGGTTAAACTTGAAATGGTCTTTAAAAATGGCTGGTATATGTACAGAGAAGGGAAATGACCTGGCCTGGATTTCAGGTTGCTAGAAATGAAAATGACTTTTGAGTGTTAGACATACTGATAGGAGAGCAGGTTTGTTTATTGGAAGAAATTATAAATAATACTAGAAACCTAGATTGGGTGTAGTTGGTGGACTATCTTGTAGTAGGGTAAAATAATAGAAAATAATAAAAGATTGGAGTCAGAAGAAATTCTTTTCAATCACTTTCTCTGGATTTGGGCAAGTCATGTAGCTTTTCTTTATTTTCATGACTCAGTTTCTTCATCTGCAACATTACATTAATATTGTGAAATACTTTTAATTTTTCCTTAAGTATAATAAAATTTGGTTTGTGATAACATCCTTTAACATACAGCAACTTACATAGGGAGTACAGCATTGCTAAGTGTTTATACTTATACTTTGTAATGTTCTATAAACTCTATGTGTTGTACAAATATTTTATCATAATAACAATCATTATTATCATTATTGTTAATAACATTTGTAAGTTGAGGGGGGTGAATTCATTCTGTAGGTAATAAAGAATAAATGAATTTATTTTACAATAGGTAAATATCATAAGGAAAGTAACATCAAAACAATATTGACCCTAAAATTTATTGGTATGTCACATTGAGAAAGTATTTACAACATGTAGACAAAAGAATTCTTTTACTTACTACATAAAAAGGTCCTACTTTCTTCAAAAAATTTTGGACAAAGAACATGGGTGGGAAATTCACAAGGAACTGACACTTGAAAGTGACTGATGAACTTATGAATTTATAAAAACTTGTTTCACTTAATTTATGTTTAAAGGAATATAAGTGAAAGAAAGGTAAGATTTTTCAATCATTACAAGGAAAAATACTAAAAATAAGTTGTGGTTTTGGTGAGGATACAGGAAAAGAGTACTTTTGTACACTGTGGTGTAAGTAAAATTTGATACAACTTCTGTAGAAGAATAATTTGGCAATATTTATCAACATTTAGATTTTTTTTTTTACCCTTTGATCCCAAACTACTATTTTAAAGAATTTATTCTAAGGAATTAATTATAGATGCAAGATACATATGTGAAGATTAACTTATGGATGATCATCATTGTATTACTTACAGGAAAAAAATTGGAAACAGCTTACATTTCTAATATAAGGGATTGTTTAACTAGATAATAATGTCCACAGAAAGAAATGCATTGCTGACATTTAAATTGTGTAATAATAATGTATAATTACATGGAAATATGCATACAATATACAAAATAAGTTTCAAATCTAACTTTATTATCTCTGTAAAATATAATGTATAGGCATATATATGCATATGTAGACATATATATATATGTATGTATATATATATATATATACACACACACAAATTACATTATTATTATTTGCAAATGACAAGCTTATACTTCTATTTTATTTACTTCTTTTGACCTATCTTTTTGAGGTTTCTTCTACTGACCTTATATTCTGTAACATAATAAAAACTTTGTGAAATGGGTAAGATCACAGGCTGAAGCTCCCTGAGGAGAGAGAACCAGATCACCATGGTAAATTTCTTCATTGTGGCTCACTGATAAGGTGTATGCGACTTTTGACCTATGGTATACTCAGGTTTATCATCTATTGGCCTGTATTTTATTTTCTGTCCTAATGGAGAGTTCATCTGTTTATCTGTCAGTTTTTTAACTATCTGACCATGACTATTCAGAGAGAAAGTAATATCACTAAGGATTATTTTGTGATAATCCCCTACACATTTCAAACTTCCAAGATAGCATAGAACTCCAAAGCACTAGGAGATAGTATTCTCATCTTGTGAAAATGCTGTAATAGAAATTAACTCAACGGCAAAAATTACCTGGTTGATATTTACTTATTGTCTTTATTTGTTCATTTAAATGTCCAGTTAATACTGCTTCTTGGCCAGTTTGACCAACTGTCCAAAGAATTAAAATTAGCAAAGTTCTATTCTTCCAAACAATTGACTTTGTACCACAATTGTTAAATGATCATGTATAAACACAAGTACAACTTATAAAAGCCTTTACTCAATTGCATTGTGGCACACAGGATAATAAAGGGATTTTTAAGGTCAGCTTCCCTGATTCAGCCCTATCATTTCATAAATTAAAAAGAATCTCCCAGGGGATATGGAAACATATGTATATGTATAACTGATTAAATTTGTTATAAGGCAAAAAATTAAAAAAAAAAAAAAAAAAAAAAAGAATCTCCCAGGAAGGTTTAAAGACAGTGGTGTGAGTAAATGTTTAACAAATGGTGCTCTAGGTGAGGGGGTTCTGATTTGTGCATTTGCCTACTCCCATGTGTAAATATTTTTGCCATAGCAGATTTTGAGGTCCCAGTGTGAAGTCATTGAATGCAGTTGGGGAGATAAGTGAATAATTAACTCTCTTAAGTCAGTGTGAGCCAGCTGCATTGCAGCTAACTACTGCATATGGTGCTTACATCTATGGTACAGATCGCAATGGGTTCCTTATGCCTGTCTCTTTACACTTAATGGATTGTGAAGTTACCAAAGGGACAATGTCTTTTTCATTTTCGTTTCCCCAGTGCTTCACATAATGCTGAGCACACAGTTATATTCATTGAAAAAAAAAAAAAAAAACCTTTGAAGGAAATTACACCCATATTAGAGAATACATGGGGAAGAATATATGGGCAAAGAATGTACTAAAGACTTTAATCTATAGTTAAAATATATTTGCATAGGATATTTTGGATATAACTGCTTAAGCATCAACCTTGTTTAAAAAAAATGCAGTGGCTACCAAATTCCATTTGATGAGTTAAAACTAATTAGTGTCGTTATATGGGAGAATTTGTCTTAGAAACATAAACAAAATGGGATAAATATAAAAACACAGTATTGGTAAAAGAGAAATATTTCTGTGGCTAAAGCTAAATGCCTGGGGAAAAAAGCAATTCAGTTTCCCAATATTAATTATTGAGCCATATCCTGCTATTGGTCTGTGCGTGTAAAAATCAATGCAAAGATAAGGACCTTCATAATTGACAGGAGTAATTTTGAAGTATACTCATTGACATTCAAAGAGGCAGGACACAATGAAAAGGTTATGGATGAGCAAACTTTGAATTGTTGTAATCACTACTTTTCAACCTTTTAAAGGAAATAGGGGAAGGAGAAGCATATTATTTTATTCCTTATTCCTTCCAGGTTTGCAAAAAAAGAGAAACATGCAACCAATATTTAACCAACATTTAAGTATATTACATTCATAGAACCTTTTATAATTTTGCAAAATTATTTCATATTCACATTTTATTCTCATTTTAACCTGTGGGTAGAGGCCATGTAGGTGTTTTTCTCTATTTGTAACAGATGGGGAATGAGACTATGACCTTGGACTCTGACTATTACTGCTATCTACTTTTTATTAGAATATGTTTTCTCCCTGATAAGTGTGTATATGGACTTTTGCTTGGAAAGACAAAAGTATGAAAAAGTTAATCAGAAGACCTTATAGGGTTACATTTTTTGGTGAAAAAAGTCCTATTTTTTCCTTACTTGTGCCACTTGTTTCCTCTCTTCTGGATCATGATGACTCTTTTTTTTTTTTTTTTTTTTTTCCTTTTTTTTTTATTTTTTGCTTTATAACAAATTTAATCAGTTATACATATACATATGTTTCCATATCCCCTCCCTTTTGCGTCTCCCTCCCACCCTCCCTATCCCACCCCTCCAGGCGGTCACAAAGCATCGAGCTGATCTCCCTGTGCTATGCGGCTGCTTCCCACTAGCTATCTACCTTACGTTTGGTAGTGTATATATGTCCATGCCGCTCTTTCACTTTGTCACAGCTTACCCTTCCCCCTCCCCATATCCTCAAGTCCATTCTCTAGTAGGTCTGTGTCTTTATTCCTGTCTCACCCCTATGTTCTTCATGACATTTTTTTTCTTAAATTCCATATATATGTGTTAGCATACAGTATTTGTCTTTCTCTTTCTGACTTACTTCACTCTGTATGACAGACTCTAGGTCTATCCACCTCATTACAAATAGCTCAATTTCATTTCTTTTTATGGCTGAGTAATATTCCATTGTATATATGTGCCACATCTTCTTTATCCATTCATCCGATGATGGACACTTAGGTTGTTTCCATCTCCGGGCTATTGTAAATAGGGCTGCTATGAACATTTTGGTACATGTCTCTTTTTGAATTATGGTTTTCTCAGGGTATATGCCTAGTAGTGGGATTGCTGGGTCATATGGTAGTTCTATTTGTAGTTTTTTAAGGAACCTCCATACCGTTCTCCATAGTGGCTGTACCAATTCACATTCCCACCAACAGTGCAAGAGTGTTCCCTTTTCTACACACCCTCTCCAGCATTTATTGTTTCTAGATTTTTTGATGATGGCCATTCTGACTGGTGTGAGATGATATCTCATTGTAGTTTTGATTTGCATTTCTCTAATGAGTAAAGATGTTGAGCATCCTTTCATGTGTTTGTTGGCAGTCTGTATATCTTCTTTGGAGAAATGTCTATTTAGGTCTTCTGCCCATTTTTGGATTGGGTTGTTTGTTTTTTTGCTATTGAGCTGCATGAGCTGCTTATAAATTTTGGAGATTAATCCTTTGTCAGTTGCTTCATTTGCAAATATTTTCTCCCATTCTGAGGGTTGTCTTTTGGTCTTGTTTATGGTTTCCTTTGCTGTGCAAAAGCTTTTAAGTTTCATTAGGTCCCATGTGTTTATTTTTGTCTTTATTTCCATTTCTCTAGGAGGTGGGTCCAAAAGGATCTTGCTGTGATTTATGTCATAGAGTGTTCTGCCTATGTTTTCCTCTAAGAGTTTGATAGTGTCTGGCCTTACATTTAGGTCTTTAATCCATTTTGAGCTTATTTTTGTGTATGGTGTTAGGGAGTGATCTAATCTCATACTTTTACATGTCCCTATCCAGTTTTCCCAGCACCACTTATTGAAGAGACTGTCCTTTCTCCACTGTACATTCCTGCCTCCTTTATCAAAGATAAGGTGACCATATGTCCGTGGGTTTATCTCTGGGCTTTCTATCCTGTTCCATTGATCTATCTTTCTGTTTTTGTGCCAGTACCATACTGTCTTGATGACTGTAGCTTTGTAGTATAGCCTGAAGTCAGGGAGCCTGATTCCTCCAGCTCCATTTTTCGTTCTCAAGATTGCTTTGGCTATTCGGGGTCTTTTGTGTTTCCATACAAATTGTGAAATTTTTTGTTCTAGTTCTGTGAAAAATGCCAGTGGTAGTTTGATAGGGATTGCATTGAATCTGTAGATTGCTTTGGGTAGTAGAGTCATTTTCACAATGTTGATTCTTCCAATCCAAGAACATGGTACATCTCTCCATCTATTTGTATCATCTTTAATTTCTTTCATCAGTGTCTTATAATTTTCTGCATACAGGTCTTTTGTCTCCTTAGGTAGGTTTATTCCTAGATATTTTATTCTCTTTGTTGCAATGGTAAATGGGAGTGTTTCCTTGATTTCACTTTCAGATTTTTCATCATTAGTATATAGGAATGCCAGAGATTTCTGTGCATTAATTTTGTATCCTGCAACTTTACTAAATTCATTGATTAGCTCTAGTAGTTTTCTGGTAGCATCTTTAGGATTCTCTATGTATAGTATCATGTCATCTGCAAACAGTGACAGCTTTACTTCTTCTTTTCCAATTTGGATTCCTTTTATTTCCTTTTCTTCTCTGATTGCTGTGGCTAAAACTTCCAAAACTAGGTTGAATAAGAGTGGTGAGAGTGGGCAACCTTGTCTTGTTCCTGATCTTAGTGGAAATGGTTTCAGTTTTTCACCATTGAGGACGATGCTGGCTGTGGGTTTGTCATATATGGCCTTTATTATGTTGAGGAAAGTTCCCTCTATGCCTACTTTCTGCAGGGTTTTTATCATAAATGGGTGTTGAATTTTGTCGAAAGCTTTCTCTGCATCTATTGAGATGATCATATGGTTTTTCTCCTTCAACTTGTTAATATGGTGTATCACATTGATTGATTTGTGTATATTGAAGAATCCTTGCATTCCTGGAATAAACCCCACTTGATCATGGTGTATGATCCTTTTAATGTGCTCTTGGATTCTGTTTGCTAGTATTTTGTTGAGGATTTTTGCATCTATGTTCATCAGTGATATTGGCCTGTAGTTTTCTTTCTTTGTGACATCCTTGTCTGGTTTTGGTATCAAGGTGATGGTGGCCTCGTAGAATGAGTTTGGGAGTGTTCCTCCCTCTGCTATATTTTGGAAGAGTTTCAGAAGGATAGGTGTTAGCTCTTCTCTAAATGCTTGATAGAATTCGCCTGTGAAGCCATCTGGTCCTGGGCTTTTGTTTGTTGGAAGATTTTTTATCACAGTTTCAATTTCAGTGCTTGTGATTGGTCTGTTCATATTTTCTATTTCTTCCTGGTTCAGTCTCGGCAGGTTGTGCATTTCTAAGAATTTGTCCATTTCTTCCAGGTTGTCCATTTTATTGGCATAGAGTTGCTTATAGTAATCTCTCATGATCTTTTGTATTTCTGCAGTGTCCGTTGTTACTTCTCCTTTTTCATTTCTAATTCTATTGATTTGAGTCTTCTCCCTTTTTTTCTTGATGAGTCTGGCTAATGGTTTATCAATTTTGTTTATCTTCTCAAAGAACCAGCTTTTAGTTTTATTGATCTTTGCTATCGTTTCCTTCATTTCTTTTTCATTTATTTCTGATCTGATTTTTATGATTTCTTTCCTTCTGCTAACTTTGGGATGTTTTTGTTCTTCTTTCTCTAATTGCTTTAGGTGCAAGGTTAGGTTGTTTATTCGAGATGTTTCCTGTTTCTTAAGGTGGGATTGTATTGCTATAAACTTCCCTCTTAGAACTGCTTTTGCTGCATCCCATAGGTTTTGGGTCGTCGTGTCTCCATTGTCATTTGTTTCTAGGTATTTTTTAATTTCCTCTTTGATTTCTTCAGTGATCACTTCGTTATTAAGTAGTGTATTGTTTAGCCTCCATGTGTTTGTATTTTTTACAGCTCTTTTCCTGTAATTGATATCTAGTCTCATAGCATTGTGGTCGGAAAAGATACTTGATACAATTTCAATTTTCTTAAATTTACCAAGGCTTGATTTGTGACCCAAGATATGATCTATCCTGGAGAATGTTCCATGAGCACTTGAGAAAAATGTGTATTCTGTTGTTTTTGGATGGAATGTCCTATAAATATCAATTAAGTCCATCTTGTTTAATGTATCATTTAAAGCTTGTGTTTCCTTATTTATTTTCATTTTGGATGATCTGTCCATTGGTGAAAGTGGGGTGTTAAAGTCCCCTACTATGATTGTGTTACTGTCGATTTCTCCTTTTATGGCTGTTAGTATTTGCCTTATGTATTGAGGTGCTCTTATGTTGGGTGCATAAATATTTACAATTGTTATATCTTCTTCTTGGATCGATCCCTTGATCATTATGTAGTGTCCTTCTTTGTCTCTTCTAGTAGTCTTTATTTTAAAGTCTATTTTGTCTGATATGAGAATTGCTACTCCAGCTTTCTTTTGATTTCCATTTGCATGGAATATCTTTTTCCATCCCCTTACTTTCAGTCTGTATGTGTCTCTAGGTCTGAAGTGGGTCTCTTGTAGACAGCATATAGATGGGTCTTGTTTTTGTATCCATTCAGTCAATCTGTATCTTTTGGTGGGAGCATTTAGTCCATTTACATTTAAGGTAATTATCGATATGTATGTTCCTATTCCCATTTTCTTAATTGTTTTGGGTTCGTTATTGTAGGTCTTTTACTTCTGTTGTGTTTCTTGCCTAGAGAAGTTCCTTTAGCATTTGTTGTAAAGCTGGTTTGGTGGTGCTGAACTCTCTCAGCTTTTGCTTGTCTGTAAACGTTTTAATTTCTCCATCAAATCTGAATGAGATCCTTGCTGGGTAGAGTAATCTTGGTTGCAGGTTTTTCTCCTTCATCACTTTAATTATGTCCTGCCACTCCCTTCTGGCTTGTAGAGTTTCTGCTGAGAGATCAGCTGTTATCCTGATGGGGATTCCCTTGTGTGTTATTTGTTGTTTTTGCCTTGCTGCTTTTAATATGATTTCTTTGTGTTTAATTTTTGACAGTTTGATTAATATGTGTCTTGGCGTATTTCTCCTTGGATTTATTCTGTATGGGACTCTCTGTGCCTCCTGGACTTGATTAACTATTTCCTTTCCCATATTAGGGAAGTTTTCAACTATAATCTCTTCAAATATTTTCTCAGTCCCTTTCTTTTTCTCTTCTTCTTCTGGAACCCCTATAATTCGAATGTTGGTGCGTTTAATGTTGTCCCAGAGGTCTCTGAGACTGTCCTCTGTTCTTTTCATTCTTTTTTCTTTATTTTGCTCTGCAGCAGTTATTTCCACTATTTTATCTTCCACCTCACTTATCCGTTCTTCTGCCTCAGTTATTCTGCTATTGATCCCATCTAGAGTATTTTTTACTTCATGTATTGTGTTTTTAATCGATGCTTGATTCATCTTTAGTTCTTCTAGGTCCTTGTTAACTGTTTCTTGCATTTTGTCTATTCTATTTCCAAGATTTTGGATCTGGGAAATAGAATCTTGGATCATCTTTACCATCATTATTCTGAATTCTTTTTCAGGTAGACTGCCTATTACCTCTTCATTTGTTAGATCTGGTGGGTTTTTATCTTGCTCCTTCTCCTGCTGTGTGTTTTTCTGTCTTCTCATTTTGCTTATGTTACTGTGTTTGGGGTCTCCTTTTTGCAGGCTGCCGGTTCGTAGTTCCCGTTGTTTTTGGTGTCTGTCCCCAGTGGCTAAGGTTGGTCTAGTGGGTTGTGTAGGCTTCCTGGTGGAGGGGACTAGTGCCTGTGTTCTGGTGGATGAGGCTGGATCTTGTCTTTCTGGTGGGCAGGTCCACGTCTGGTGGTGTGTTTTGGGGTGTCTGCGGACTTTTTATGATTTTAGGCCACCTCTCTGCTAATGGGTGGCGTTGTGTTCCTGTCTTGCTAGTTGTTTGGCATAGGGTGTCCAGCACTGTAGCTTGCTGGTCGTTGAGTGAAGCTGGGTGCTGGTGTTGAGATGGAGATCTCTGGAAGATTTTTGCCGTTTGATATTATGTGGAGCTGGGAGGTCTCTTGTGGACCAGTGTCCTGAAGTTGGCTCTCCCACCTCAGAGGCACAGCACTGACTCCAGGCTCCTCAATTTGGGATGATGTGTTGTCTATTCATGTATTCCACAGATGCAGGGTACATCAAGTTGATTGTGGAGCTTTAATCCGCTGCTTCTGAGGCTGCTGGGAGAGGTTTCCCTTTCTCTTCTTTGTTCTCACAGCTCCTGGGTCTCAGCTTTGGATTTGGCCCCGCCTCTGCGTGTAGGTCGCCGGAGGGCGTCTGTTCTTCGCTCAGACAGGACAGGGTTAAAGGAGCAGCCGCTTCGGGGACTCTTGCTCACTCAGGCCAGGCGGGAGGGAGGGGCATGGAGTGCGGGGCGAGCCTGCAGCGGCAGAGGTCGGCGTGACGTTGCACCAGCCCGAGGCGCGCCGTGCGTTCTCCCAGGGAAGCCGCCCCTGGATCCCGGGAACCCGGCAGTGGCGGGCTGCACAGGCTCCCGGAAGGGCGGTGTGGGCAGTGACCTGCGCTCGCACACAGGCTTGTTGGCGGCGGCAGCAGCAGCAGCCCCAGCGTCCCACGCCCGTCACTGGGCTCCGCGCTTTCAGTCGCGACTCGCGCCCGTCTGTGGAGCCCCTTTAAGCAGCGCTCTTAATCCCCTCTCCTCGCGCACCAGGAAACCAAGAGGGAAGAAAAAGTCTCTTGCCTCTTCGGCAGCTCCAGAGTTTTCCCGGACTCCCTGCCGGCTAGCTGTGGCACATTAGCCCCCTTCACGCTGAGTTCTCGCCGCCAGCCCCAGTCCTCTCCCTGCGCTCTGACCGAAGCCCGAGCCTCAGCTTCCAGCGCTGCGCGCCCCGGCGGGCGAGCAGACAAGCCTCTCGGGCTGGTGAGTGCCGCTCGGCACCGATCCTCTGTGTGGGGATCTCTCCGCTTTGCCCTACCCAGGTATGTGGGGAGTTTCTTGCCTTTTGGGAGGTCTGGGGTCTTCTGCCAGCGTTCAGTAGGTGTTCTGTAGGAGTTGTTCCACGTGTAGCTGTATTTCTGGTGTATCCGTGGGGAGGAAGGTGATCTCCGCGTCTTACTCTTCCGCCATCTTACCCGGAAGTCCATGATGACTCTTAACTTGGCAATTTAATGGGAAGTTTGCAGTCAGTCAACAAGAAAAGAGTATCCATTGGTATTATTATCCATGTGTATTAGTTATTTTTTCAGTTATGTGTGATGCACTCTAAGACTTCTTTCTGTAGCTCAGGACTTTATGTTACCCCACATCAAAACACTCAAACAGTATCTTGTTTTTTATTTTTTTGGGGGATAAAGTACACAAAGCCCTCCACTCCATTTTTCCCTCCTTTTATCAAGCTCTAGTTTTAAACACTTCCACATCCTTATTATGCAATGGAACTAACATGCAACTCTCTTTCTTTATTCATTTAACTTTAAGCACTGAATAATTTTTTTTAAAAATCCACATATTACCATTTGTTTAATCATACTCATATAGTTTTCTCCTGCACAAAGTTCCAGAAGCTGTGTTGGTGTAGAGTGGTCAGGGGCAAGCTGGACTCCAAGAGAAATGTGAGTAGAGCCTATAAGTGTGTCTTAGTCAAGGATTACTTTGCTGCAAGGAGCAGAAGCCCATTAACTCTGGCTCAAGTAGGAAGAAAGTTTATTGAAAGGACATAACAGGGACTATTGCAGCTGAGAAAGTTTATGAAACTAAGTCCTGCTCAGACACCCACAAAAGGATTGGAACAGCCAAGGTATGAACAGAGGCTCCTCCCTCAACCACTTGTGGAGACACGTGGTATTTGGCTTCTGTGCCTCTTGCATGTGTGAACCATTCTGTTCCTTCTCTCAGCTGGCTTCTGTTGCTAACTCATGGCCTACCTGTTCCCTTTAACTTTTCTCTACACTTTCCTTCCATTTGTCTTGCTGGCTACTCTAGCTCTGACAACACAACCTCCCAGTTTAAAGCTAACTGTCTTCAAGTTGACTATCGTGTGAATTCTAACAAGATATAGTCTCATTGTTCACTGTGGGGTGGATATTCAACCCAGGGTTAGAGCCACAAGCTGCAGTTTCTAGACTCTTAAGGTATGACAAGTTCCCTAAGAAGGGGGTGTGGTAAGAGAAGCATAATATAGAAATTTTAATACACCAGAATTAAATGACAAAAACCAGAATTGGAACCCTTGGAAACTGTAAACTTTGTACTAGAGTGAATGACATAAGTAGAGAAATAGTATCAATTAAGGATAAAGATAGTTTGGGAATTTATATTATTGTATTTTACCTCTTAGGTAATGAGGAAAGATTGATGGATTTTGGTTTGGGAGTATTATGTGCAAGAAATATCCCATGAGAATCTTATGGGATAATTTATATCTTGAGATGGGTAGAGATTTGGAACCATATAGGAGGAGGTCACTATTACATCAAAGATGTACATATGGTATAGCTACTATACAAAATGTGATTTATAGTTCCCATGTTGTGACTTTTTATATGTTACCTTTATGCCTTCACATGGCAGAGAATATCTCCTTCCTCTTTACTCTTCTCCATTGGACAGAAATCATGTGGTTCTCCTATATGATTATAAATTGCTTGAGTCATTTGTAAGAATAGCGTATATCATCATTTTGCATTATATTTATCTACATATTAACTGTGTCTCTTTTCCCCAATAGACTGTAAATTTCTTGAGGGTATTGTATTTCTATCATGTTTGTGTCTTTCCCATCCTTGCATTTTGCACAGTGTCTGACACATATCAGGCCCTCAATAAATGGCACTTCTCTTTTCTTCTCAGGGAATGCTTTGTTTTCATTTAGAAGAATGGTTTTCAAACTGAAAAAAAAGAAGACCACATTGTGATTAAGAGGAGATTAGACAAGAAAATAGCATGAGTTCTTATTCTGAAAGAACCTACAAGCATGATCACAGAACCTCCCACAGTGTAAATTGTGAGGTGCCCAGGGAGAATGTGAGAGGCAGTAAAGAATGGCAGTGGGGCGAGGTTTCCCTGAGGTCAAGGATGAGAAATATATACATGTTTGGAATTGTAGACGTCCAGCTTACTTCAGTCCTGAGCTATCTTGTGGAAGACAGGTAGGACTTCATGTGGCTCCAGATAACAAAACTAGCACTTAGGAGGAGGTTGATTCAATATTAAGTAAGGAAGAAATTTCAAGAACTGGAGTTACCTCAAATGAGATTAGCTTTCAAAATAATTTTTATTAACAGAAAATGTTCAAACAGAGACTAATTATTTGAGAGAGACAACGTGGAGATAATTTTACTGGGTGGAAGGTTTGTACTAAACTCTAAGGAACTTTCCAAATCTAACGTTTTATGGGGTTATGTTTATTGAGTTGAACTGAAAGCCTTATGTGCCTTTAAAATGTAATCCACAAACATAGTGATGTATATATTCCTTTGGGAAAATTCACTAATCAGGTTAGAATAGCTACTTCTTTGATGCATTTATATGATTTTTTTTCCACACAAAATTCAAGAAGATACCTAAAAACTAACATTTTAGATCATCTTGTACCTAGAGAAAAATATTTCAGAGGAGGAAGAAATGACAGGTTTGTTAAGAGTAAGGAAGGCTCCCAAGAAGATTAGCAAGTATGAATCACGTGTCTAGATCAGAAGGGTCAGTTCAATAAGGCAAGCTTTAGAAAGGTCCATTGGTCCGATCCTCAAGAGACAGGTTATAAAATGACTGATGCCAATCAAATCTCGAGTTGAAATTTCTGTGAGTGTGAGTGAGTGTGAGTGAGTGTGCCTATGTATTTCAACAGTTGAAATGTCAAATTAAAACCAACGTCAGACATCATGGTGTCAGTGTGGTGGAGATAGAATTGACATGTAGCTGGAGATTGGGGGAACTGAAAGGTCTTTTTAAATGTTGAGAACTCATCTTAGAGTGTTGGCAAGCAAGAGAGTATTTAAGGCATAGTACATAATTCTAGGCACGTTTATGACTAGAAAATTTTCTATATTAATGGGGAAAATAACCATTTATCATAATATAAAACACCTTCCCACAGAAAAACTCTAAGGGAAGCTTCTCATTTCCAATTCATTTCTAACTAACTTAACCCCAGTATTATCCTTTCCTTTCATTTTCTCCCCCACAATTCTTTACTATTGACTATAGTTAGCCTTTTCTCCTCAAAGTTCCCCAGACTGATGGTTACCATGTTCTTACATGTGGCTTTTTTCATTCTGAAATGTTCTTATACCTCCTTTCTAGTTATTCATTAGAAATTAGAATTTTAAAAGCCTAAAAATATAACATATATTTTAAAATCACAGCATAAAAGTAAGAGTACCACAGTATGTCATTCATTCTGACCTATCTATCCTTGTTCCATATTCTCCCCAGAGCTGTCCCCGATCATTCTTGTCCACAACTCTACCTGCTCATTGGCCTGCTACTGAAGGAAAATGCAGCACCTTCAAGAGGAACGAAAAAGAGCATAACAATTTTTCTTCAGCATTTGTGTTGTGACATCAATAAAATACTTCATGACTTTTGAGTCTAGTGTGTTTCTTGTGATTCTCCTGGAGTTTTCTCTAACGTAATACTTTCGTTAAATGCCACATTAAATTTGAGCTCAATCAAAATAACCTGTTTTACAGTTAACAAGAAGGTTATTAAACTTAAAATATGTGGAACAAGGGTAAAACCAAAAGCATCTACCCTGAGTCTTCATTGCAATGACTAGGCTTTGCCAGTTTCATTGGGACTTGAATTCCTCAAGGCAGGAGATGTGATTTATTTGGCTCTTTTGGAATGGTACCTTCCATAGTGCTCAGCATATAAAAGGTACTCATTCATTCATACATTTTAGAAATATTATTGAGTCTTAACTATGGTGAGAACATTTTTTAGTTTTGGAGGAACAGTGGTAAAGAATAGGACAGCTTGATTTCTGCTATCCAAGACAGGTAATATAGTAGCATGTGGTTCAAAAATAATCTGAATTTGAATACTACCTCTTAGAAAATGTATGACCTGGAGAAACCTACTTGAGCCTGTTTTCATTTGCTTGTTTGTTTTTAGTTTTTATGTTTTTAATCAGAAGAAAAGGGAATCTCATTGGTGGGAAGACCTTGAGGATTCACTGAATTAGTACAAATTACTTTGACCACTGCCTGACATAATATATATGTTAATTCTTTTTTTATGATCATGGGGGGTTTATATTTCAGCTGAAGGATGAATAATTTAGAAATAACAACATGAAAGTGTGGCAAGCGTTATGAGAAAGGAAGTCTGGAGTATTACGGAGAATCCTACAGAATTACTTGACCTAGTCTAAAGGGCAAGGGAACTGTCTGGAGGAAGTCAAGTTTGCTCTGAGACCTGCTCCATTAACACTGGTTGAATGAATGCCAACGACGACTTTCCATTACTTATGGGACTATTACTGAGTTTGTGAGTTATTTATATTTTTTCCATTTTTCTTTCTAATTCCTCTTCTGCTAGCAGAAGTGGTGGCCATTTTGACCTTTTGTACCCTTCAAATGTTTCCGCTTAGCAGATGATATGCACTGCCTTCTGCACATGTGTGTTATTTAGTTGTTGTATGCTTTTCTTGGTTGATTTTAATTAACAGAGTGGTTATAACAAAGTATGAGAAGTCCTGCATTACATTCCATGTGTGATGAGGGAAGGGCTAAAACCAGGTATGGGTAGAATAAATGTCCCAGATCACACCAAGGCTGAAGCAAAATTATAAAATAGTTGACATTTACCTTTAGTGCTCATTACTTCTCTCTTACCAGCACATCTATGTAACAAAAGACCCATTGTCATCATGTTTCTCTAGAGTCTCTTATGTTACTGAGAATAGCAAACTAATGGAGAAAGTATGGTTTTTATAGGGCAAGTATAATTTATTATTTTCAATAAATTTTAAGCATGAAAGAGGTTGCTATTAATTATTTCAGGACAATAGGCATAATCCAAGACTGTCTTGGGTAAATGAGGATGTATAGACATCTTAAATATTAAAGACTCAATATATTAGCCCTTTGGAGATATTTCAGTGTGCACCTGATAAATGCTACCTCTTGCTTTCAGTACTTTTTACTATTAAGTTAAAAAGACCAAGTGAAATGACAATAACTAACCCAAATTAATTCATCTCTAATGGTAGAATTTTATTCACTTTAGCCCATGGTGAAGAAGATATTTACTAAGATCATATCCCAGTACCTGTTGAATTATACACTTTATAAGTGAATCTAAACCTGGCCTTTGTATAACCTTTAAGGAACATCAGGGTATGTGTGTATCCAGGGGAATACACAGTCAGAAGAGTTGGCAACTCTTTTTTATTTCAGTTCGTACACACCAAGACAACTCACAATTAGAACTCAGATCAAAGCTAAACTATATCCAGTAGTAAATAATTCATAACACACTTCCTTTTCTCATCTCCCTTGCTTAACCCAAACTGAGACCCATTTTGTGTTCCATTACTCCTTTGAGAAATAATCACTCAACACCTCAGGACTTTTCCCAATTTCTATCTTTTTGACAATGTCTGCTGTTTCAAAATACCTCATTATCTTCACTCTCCCACTGAGCCTGTGATGTGATGGCCATTTGCCTTGCCTGAGGAAGGAAGAGACAAGTTTTTCCTCTCCCAACAATCTTGCACATTGAGATCTGACCAGAGCATTCTCAAGCTGATTCCAAAACCATTCCCTGGAAAGGGGAGAGCTGTTTGTTCATCCCATTGTCATTGAGTTGGAGAATGTTCTGCCAGGTCTGTCTCTTTGACAGATTTCCTAGTCAAGGAGAAAACTCTGTAGTGCTTAGAAAACAAAGCTATTTCAGGTTGTTTGACTGTGAGCTGATAAACAAGGCCTGGGGTGAGAAATGCAAAATACACACACACACACACACACACACACACACAGATAGAGGCCCACGTGTGGGCATCCGGTCAGTTGAAGACGGTACTGACATATTTAGCAGTCAAGCTGCATTGCTTTCTTTCTGACCTGTTGGACACATATTCAGTTGATAGCTTCCTACTACTTATCACAAAACAATAGAAATCTTTTAAGAAGACAGTCCAAATTGCTCCAATACCTTCTTTAAAGAGAACAAAATGCAGAAAGTTCGCCTGTAGAGACTTCATTTTTCATAGATATGCAATTTATGGTGTTTAAATATAAGCTTTTGATTTTAGGTTGAAACGATCTTGTCAAAAATGTACATGAAAGACATTTATGTTGGGCTCTTTTATACTTAGGGTTACAGCTGATCCTTCTCATGTCTTTTATCCCCAGAACACTTGACTGGCACCTGACTTCACTACTTCGCTTTAGTAGCTGATTCAGAGAAGGCTGTTTCTGAATTTCTTTTTCACTTTTTTTTTTTTTTTTTTTTTTGGTCATGAAGAGAGAGAGATTTGGGGTCAGGACCAGGGTGAGGTGAGTGGGGGACATTTACCTTGGACACATTTAAGCGAGTATCAAAAAAACCCAAGAATCAAGATAAATAATATTTTCATGCAATATTTTAAAAAATCAAAATCAGTGCAAAAATGCATGGTAAACAAAATATCAACATTTTAAAATAAAACAGGATCAGTATTACTGATTTTTTTCTTTTACCTCAAGCTCCACTATGGCTCTGTATGGCACTGGGTGGAATGTAATAACAATAAGCTGGAGAATGAGGTGATATTTCTGAGGCAAATGCACATCTATTTCTCCATTTCTTCCAGGAGCACATTGGAAGGGCATCAGGGACCAGCATCAGTGGAATCATGAATTCATTGAGCAAAAATTCTCCTCAGCCAGTAGATAATATAATCACATAAAACAGTCCTGAAGGCACAGCCCTCAAAATAAGTCTAAAGAGAAAGATGGAGCAAAGGCAAACCAATTAGACAAGGGGTTATACATCTGAGTGTGTCTGCTCAGTAGAAAGTGGGAAAGGAAGGGAGGGATGGGGAGTTGGAGTAGCAAGGGTATCAGATTATTGTGGAAGGTTTCATGGTCAGACACGTGAGAGAACCAGAGTTTGTGCACAGTATCCTTGGCAGGGTTTCTATTGATTTCCTGGGGAGGACGCTGGCATAGGAATTGGAAACTACAGAAGACCTTGGACAAATTACTTAACCTCTCTGTGATTCAGTACTTTTATCTGAAACTTGGAATTTATAGTGTCTGCTAATTATAAGGTAGGGATTCATGTGTTAAATTGTTATTGTTTGTAACTTCACACCTCCTATTGAGACACTGGAATTGAATCATAACTAAGGTCTGTGAGTCTCCTTCTTAGATGATCTCCTTTATATTATTTTTGTGTGTGTGTGGTTAAATGTACATAACATGAAATTTACCATTTTAACCATTTTTAAATGCACTGTCTGGTGGCATTAAGAGCATTCACATTGTTGTGCAACCGTCATCACCATAAGTCCCCAGAAATTTTTCATCTTTCCCAGTGGAAATGCTGTATTCATTAAACACAAACTCCCCATTTTCTCCTCTCCCCAACTTCTGGCAACCACCATTCTACCTTCTGTCTCTATGAACTTGATTACTCTAGGTACCTCACATAAGTGGAATCATGCAGTATTTGTCCTTTTATGTCAGCCTTATTTCACCTAGCATAATTTCTTCAGATTCATCCATGTTATAGCCTGGGCCAGTTTTCCTTCCTTTTTAAGACTGAATAATATTCCATGGTATGGATACATCACATTTTGTTTATTCGTTCATCTGCTGATGGACACTTGGGTTGCTTCCACCTTTTGGCTATTGCAAATAACACTGTAATGAGCTTGAGTGCACAAGTGCTTCTGCTTTCAGTTCTTTTGGATATATACCTGGAAGTGGAATTGCTGAATCATTTGATAATTTTTTTTTTTTTTTTTTTTTTTTTTGCGGTACGCAAGCCTCTCACTGTTGTGGCCTCTCCCATTGCGGAGCACAGGCTCCGGACACGCAGCCTCAGTGGCCGTGGCTCACAGACCCAGCTGCTCTGCGGCATGTGGGACCTTCCGAGACCGGGGCACGAACCCGCATCCCCTGCATCGGCAGGCGGACTCTCAACCACTGCGCCACCAGGGAAGCCCTCATTTGATAATTTTATGCTTAATTTTTTTTGAGGAACTGCCAAGCT
This sequence comes from Mesoplodon mirus, assembly GCF_964341445.2. Classification (NCBI taxonomy): domain Eukaryota; kingdom Metazoa; phylum Chordata; class Mammalia; order Artiodactyla; family Ziphiidae; genus Mesoplodon; species Mesoplodon mirus. The sequence continues at coordinate 57,101,173 of NC_138989.1, read as the reverse complement.
GTTTTCCACAGAGCCTGCACCCTAATTTCCACCAGCAGTGCACAAGAGTTACAATTTCTTTCCAACCTCACCCACACTTGTTATTTTCTATTTTTTGTTTGTTTTTTAATAAAAGCCATCCTAATGGGTGTGAAGTGGTATCTCATGATTTTGATTTGCATTTCTCTAATAATACATGACACTCAGTATCTTTTCATGCAATTGTTGGCTGTTTATATATCTTTGGGAAAATGTCTATTCAAATCCTTTGCCCATCTTTAAACTGGGTTATTTATTTGTTTTGTTGTTGTTGTTAAGTTGTAGAAGTTCTTTATGTATTCTGGATAGTAATCTATTAGATATTTGATTTGCAAATATTTTCTTCCGTTCTGTAGGCTGCCTTTTTACTCTGTTGATAGTGTCCTTTGATGCACAAAAGTTTTAAGTTTTGCTGACATCTAATTTATCTATTTTGCTGTTGTCATTATTGTTACCTGTGCTTTTGGTGTCTTATCCAAGAAATAATTGCTAAATCCAATGTTATGCAGATTTCCCCCTATGTTTTCTTCTAGGAGTTTTATAGTTTTACTTTTTACCTTTGTGTCTTTGATCTATTTTGAGGTAAGTTTTGTGTACAGTGTAAGTTAAGGGTTCAATTCCATTTTTTGCATATGGATATCCAGATTTCCCAGGGCCATTTATTGAAAAGACTGCTGTCCTTTCCCCATTGAATGTTCTTGGCAATGTTATTGAAAATTATTTGACCATATATACATGGGTTCAATTTTGGGCTTTCTATTCTCTTCCATTATTGTACACATCTGTCTTTGTGGAAGTACCATATTGTTTTGATTACTGTAGCTTTATAGTAAGTTTTGAAATCGGGAAGTGAAAGACCTCCAAATTTGTTCTTCTTTTATAAAATTGTTTTGGCTATTCAGGGTTCCTTGAGATTCCATATTTTCCCTCATCTTTTTTTTTTTTTTTAAATACAACACTCAAGCACCAAGCTGATTTATTTATTTATTTATTTTTTGTCGGTTCATTGGTTTGTTTATTTATTTATTTTTGGCTGTGTTGGGTCTTCGTTTCTGTGCTAGGGCTTTCTCTAGTTGTGGCAAGCGGGGGCCACTCTTCATCACAGTGCGCGGGCCTCTCACTATTGTGGCCTCTCTTTTTGTGGAGCACAGGCTCCAGATACGCAGGCTCAGTAGTTGTGGCTCACGGGCCTAGTTGCTCCACAGCATGTGGGATCTTCCCAGCCCAGGGCCCGAACCCGTGTCCCCTGCATCGGCAGGCAGATTCTCAACCACTGCGCCACCAGGGAAGCCCTTCCCTCATCTTTAAAAAAAAACACAAACCTTCTTCCGATTCCATATTTCTCTTTTGCTCACTATAGCCAACATCTGGAAAAAGTTTTTCTCCTCATTTACTATATCTACTTCCCCACTTACCCCCTCTCAACCCATTGCCACCTGGCTTTCACTCCCACCACTCACTGCAGTTAACCTTGTTAAGTTCATCAATGGTCTTTTTGTTTCTAAACTTAGGAGACACTTACCTCCCTACCTTAGCAGCATTTGTGACCATTAACCTCTTTTCAAGTCTTAGAATATTCTTCCTTTGGCTCTTTGGAAACGACACCCTCCAATTTCTTCCTATATCTTTAGCTGTTTCTTCCCAGTCTCCTTCTTGTGCTCCTCTGACCATATTCTAGAATCCTCTCTCTTCTACTTAATAGCTGATTCTGAGTGATTTAATGCATTCTCCTGACCACAATAGTTGGGCAAACATGGGACTAATGACTCTAAGTTATTCTCTTGAAAAGAAGGAAAGTTTCAACGTAGGTGGCTTAGAGGTAGGATGAGGGGACATTGAAATGGTCAGGTGCAATGACACAGATTATCTTTTGACCCAGGCCTCTTTGACCAGTGTTACAGGGCCTAGCCAAAGGGGTTTTAACTAATTATCAATTCAAATAAAAAGACTTAGCACTGCAATGTCTGGTAAGACTGAGCTACCAAGCTACCTCAAATAGTCCTGCTTGGTGGTTTGATAACTGAAAGGATACATAGGAGTATTTATCACAGCCTGCCCTTTATATCTCATTTATCCTGCATGAAAGCTATAGGTGCAGAGTTCTGCAGAGAGAGAGAGAGAAAAAAAAGGGATTTTCTGCATTTATATGTGGGTTCTTCCATTCATATAGGTAGCAGCTGCATTAAGCAAATAGTCAGGACACATGCCTTGAAGCAGAGCTGAGGGATTTGGGAGGAACTATATTATTATTTATTTTCTGTGTGGTTTCAAGTTATCCAGTTGTAGCAGGACTTCTGAACATACTTAAATGCCAAATATCTGACCCAAATCATAGAGACCGCAGACTTGGGCAAGAAAAAGAACATGACTGTCCCTACCCAGACCGCTAGCTCAGCATCTACTCTTCTCTTTGGTCACCTGCCTACCTCAGCACCTGGGCATTTAGGCTGGCTTTGCCTAGACTGGTCCCCCAACTGCTACATTTTACTTGGGTCTGGCTTACTTGATTTTTTTTTCTGGGATCAAAATTATACGTTTCCTTTGTTCTGCTGGGTAACAAAAACTCCTCTGAAAATTTATTCTCAGCCAAGGCATTCAAGGGATAATACTTTATAGGTTATTATACCCATAGAAATTATTTGTCTGATTGTGCCATTTAAGTTCTTGTCTTACAGCAGTTAATTTTATGATGCAGGTTTAACACTTGTGACATGTGAGCTTGTGGGAAGATATCTCTGAGTGTAGGTGATAGTCTGGGCTTCTTTTCTCCTTACTAGGAAGTAAGTTTTTCTAGCACAAAGAAATGGCTAAAGCAATCAGTTGGTCAAGGATCCAACTAACTTGACTTTGTTTTCTTTTCTGGGGGACAAAATTGGAGAAGGCTTGAAGAATAGGGGGTTGGGATTGCTTTGGATGTTTGAACTGATTCCCTCTTGCTAGTTAAGAAATCAGTCTGGCATAGCTGTTTGCTGTGGAATTTTTCACACTTTATCTAGCATCCCATGTCTCTATTGCCTGAGAAATGTATTTATATTTACACTGTGAAGCGTGAATATGCTGCTGTTCTTTGGGGAAAGGGATTCATCAAATAATCCTTTTGCTTGAGTATTATTAAGTGGACCATAGCACTTCCTCTGCTTGTTTTTGCTTGGAGCCCTTGAGACATGTGAGGTGGCCTTGTCCAGTTCAGTGGGTTTCAACAGGGTGAGCCAGATTTAAAGAAACATAAATTCAGTTGAGAGAGAGGGTAAAATGGCATAGCTGAATAATGGGCTTTAATAGGCAAACCAAATAGTTAAATGCAAGATGCTTGCTGCATGCTGAAACTTAAGGAATCCATATTCAATGCAATGCATTATTAAATACAACACTGAGCATATGGGTACCCACAATTAATGTATATAAATAGCTGATAAAATTGCTTGGTATTAGAAAGCTAGTGGCAAAAATGACCTCATATGTCAAGCAGACAAGTAGGCAGCTACCATTTTCTTTGTACACCTTACAGATGATAAATTAGTTTTATGGTCTGCATGGGGCCCTTATCACACTACAACACCAAGTGCATGATAAAGAAAAAAAAAATACCTCGGCTCAAAAATCGAACTGGAATTTGGAGTCCCAGCGGAGCTCATTTTTTAAATGTAAAGAATTTTAGCCTGCTTCCTTTGGGGAAGATTTATTGTGGCCAAGAGAAATGTAGATCTTGGTTATGTGTTCTGATTAAAACTTGATTTTTGTTTTTATTGACACTGGGTAGAATGTGAATCCGTCATAACTGGCTGCCTATTGATTGAGAGCAGTTTGGTCCAATGGGCACGGGACAGGAAAAAGAAGGGGGAGTTCTGACTTTAATTTCCAGCTCTACTACTAATAGGCAAAGCTGACCTTGGATAAAACTTTGTAACTCTTTACTAGCTCTGCCTACCTTGCTAATTCTCCTCAATTCTGGTGAATAAACATTCTCTGTTGTATCCTAAATTCATAGGATACAGGAGGGCAGTTACACAATCTAGAATTAAAGAAGGATGGACTAATTTGTCCTAGAGTTATATAGCATAAGTACTAACTAAATAAATGGCACTGTTGTGTGGTATGTATGTGTCAGGGTTGGAGGAGGAAAGCCATTGATGTCTATTTAAAAATCTTGAGTAGAAAAAAACCCAGAAAGATAGCAGGCTCTCTCTCAGGATTTGTGTATGGTTTCGCAGCCTTTTTTAAAACTTAAAAATCTAGTGTGTTTCTTTTCTACACTTTGACATTCAAAATAAATTCAATATTAGACTGAAATCAATCTGTAAGTTTCAGAGGTCTGCTTTGCTTTCAAGTAACATGAGACCCGGTCCTCCCCCAAACTCTGCTCTCCTGGAATCACTACTTTGCCAGCCAAGGGTCTCCTTAGCATTATTTTCATAGAAAACCCATCAGTGGTCTGTTGTTCCATATCAGGTAAGCCACAGCTTGTACCTGTGATAGGATGCATTCCTGTGCTTCTGGGATGTGGCTGGGATTTCAGAGGTGATTAAATTCCTTGTTTTAGGACTAGCATTATTCAGAGAGCTAGAGTGAGAAAAGATTAGCTGAAGTTACAAAGAGGGATAGCTTGAAGAAGTGAACAAGTCTTTCTTTTTTTTTTCTCCTGCTTTTGTCCACTCTTTTGCTCCACCACCCCTCCTGGGAGAGTGGTCTTTTCTTTTAAAACTATTTTAAAAACTCACTTAATGCCTACACATAATTAGGAGCAGTGTTATCTGTTTTTGTTTCCCACATGGTAGCCAGAAATGATGTGTTTGGACTGTGCGGAAGAAGTAAGCTGGTCCACACAGGAAGGAGCTAAGGGCAAGTCAGAGGCAAAGCCTTTTGGGTCCCCTTCTACTAAGGTGGTGTCTCTATGGTCTCAGCAATGCCCCAGTGTAAATATATGTCTTGCCTCACAGTTGCTGTTGTTGTTGTTGTTGTTACTGTTGCTGTTGTTGTTTGGTCCCCTTTTAGAGTTATGGGAATGGCATGTAAGGACTCTGATTATCCTTCCAAACTCTGAGCAAAGTAAACAGTTCTTCTTGGTCTTCATCATTGCCAGGATTTCACATATGTCCCTGATATTTCATTCATCCCTGTAGGCATTCGTCTGTACATATTTACTGAGCAATCACTGTGCCAAGAGCCAGTGACACAAAACCCTTCCTGAACAGCCTGTCTCCTCCTCAATCCCAGTTTCACCTTCCTCATCAGCACCACCATTTCCCCATGCTTATCCTTCCTTCCAGCTCTACTAAACGTCATGTCAGCTACCTTTGCATGTGTTAACTACCCTCTTGCATCTTAGCCTCTGTACCTGAGGTTTGCCCTGGCCCAAAGTGTCTTCTCCCCACTTCCCTCCCAGGTCACTCCTAGTCATTCTTTAGGTGTCCAATTAATGAACACTTTCATCAAGAAGACTTAGTACTCTTAGACTAGGCTGGACGCTCCTCCATTAAAATTTATTCTTGTTAAACTTTACTGCTACAGCTATTCAGTTGCACTTCATCCCCACTGGACTGTATGATCCCTGAAAGCAGAAACCATCTTTACCATTATATCCCCAGCATCTACATAAACCTTGGCACATAGACAATACCTAATAAATACTTTTGAATAAATAAATGCAACCACAATGGTCTTTGTCTCATAAGCTGCAGAAGGGTGTGAGGCTGGCATTTTGACCTCCAAGAGGATCGAGTTTACCTCCTCTTGGCTGCAGTAGCTTAGGAGTGCCTAGATGTGTTGTTGACAGAGAGACTCAGGAACTAAGGAGAGGCTTTTAATTTATAAAATATTGTTTTAAAAGTTATTATATGAAGGTCTCTGCTTGGAACTGATCACAAAGTATATTTATGTTACATTGTAATTACATGCCAATATAATTTACTATGTAAATAATGTTCAGCACAGGATTGTTAGATGATGTACATCTATACTGTTAAATCCCTGGGAATGATGAGGAAGAAAAGGCTATCTGGACACTCTTTCCTTGAACTCTTAGATCTGGGAAATGCTACATGACACTGCATAGGAGCTCTTGTCTGGATTGTTTACATAGTGCTCATGTAGCTCCACATGGCAGTTGTCATTCTCCTGGGCTGGCAATAAACCTATCGTCACTTAGAGGAAGCCAATCTGGGTAGGTAATGACAGGGATAAATAAAGTCATTTTGTAGATGTGCAACTGTGGTCATTAAAAATAAAGCAGATCCTTCTCAGGGGGCTGCTAACCTTGCCAGCTAGTTGACATTGTTTAGATCAGAGGACACTCAGCCAGTGTGTGAACAGAGAAGAAAAACAACAGGATTTCCAAACAAAGGCTCTCTCTCTCTCTCTCTCTCTCTTTAAGTTTTACTTGAGCTTATCAGCAGCAGTGGAGCTGATTTGGAATGGAAATGAAATGGTGGCCCCAAGTGGGGTCCAGCCTCCCAGTTACTAGCTACACAGTGGGGGACAATCGACAGACATATGCACTGAGATCACTTGTTACATTTCTGCTCTTTATCTCAGCTTATCTCATGGCTTTGTCCCCTCACATCCTAGCAAATTTTGGGGCCCTAGAGACATTTACAAAGGGACAAAATGCTTTGTCCTTGTTTGTTGGTAAAGTCACTCTAGAAAATGCCACTGACAAAAGGGTTAGGAATTGGTTTCTTTTCACAGAGATTCTAAATGAGCACATAGACATACATGCAAAAAGTAGGATTTATGTCTCTGAATATGGCTTGTAAGGAGGGAGTAAACCTCCTGAATTTAGCAATCAAATTTGTTAAGGCTTCTCTAAAGCCTAAACTTCCAATTAACAAGCAAATCATCATCAGACAGCCAGTGAATGGCAAATTCATTCCATTCAACATCTTTTCAAAAGTGGATTTTGTGCACTTATCTCCATGAAAACCCAGCAGGAAGATTTTCCCTGGGAGTGCTCCTACATCTGCCTGTTTTTAATGACGGTAATGGCAAGCAATATTCTACAATTACTTTGGTGATCTCATTTCAAGCATGCAAATCATATTATTGAAGAGCCCAGCAAAAGCCATTTGTTCCTTGGAACCACCAGATAGGTTCTGTGGGGTGAGTGAATGCTGCTTGGAGAAGGCCAGGCCCTTCTGTCTCATAACCTCTACTGCATGGTGGTAGAATTTGCCCTCCAAGGTCAGAAAGGACAACCTAAATATAGACATCAAAGGAGAAATGAAAGAAAATCATTCCTAAAGTGAAGGAGTACTTCTTTTTGTTCCATTCATGAAAAATCAGCTTTGTAACTCACTTAATTAAAAATAACATCATTTAAAAAAAATGAAGAAAAAGAAAAAAATACACACTGCTGCTAAAGTTCATGAAGTCAAAGCCAAGACTTCTCAGGAGTGAGAACCCCTTTATGTTCCACAACTGTTCTGATGCCTTTTCCATTTTCTCTACCTTCTCGCTGACTCAGCTGAACTGTAGTGTAGTCAGTCTTTTATACATATATTTAGAGGCAACATAAATGGGATAAAATGATCATAATGTAGGACCATTAATAAGTGATAAAATTCATTTAACAAATACCATACGGAAGGTTCAGTGGGGGAAAGAGGAAAGATAAACCAACAGGGTTCTTAATGGAGAGATACAATTTCAGTAAGTGATGAAGACCTGAGAAATTGTGACCCATGACAGAGGGGAGAAACCAGCTTATTTTTATAGAAGTGATGAAGAAAGTAGAAGGCAGATAGTACTTCAGTGGGAAAATAGAGACTTAGGTGGAAGTCCATTGTTCGTGCTCCCAGACTGTTAAGGGAACTTTTTGTAGTAGGTGTTCCTTACCCAGTTTTATGCACCAAGATCTTGGCTCTAGTATTGAGGAAGGACCACTGTTTCAGATAGCTCCTTTAACACCTCTTGGAAGGTTCTTTAACTTGGAACTTCCTAAGAACACATAAGTTAGGCTGAGACTAACAGAAAATACACCATGATATGTGAACTTTTTAATGTATTATTCATTTCAGTTAAGCAGAAAGGATATCATAATCTATACATGGAATATAACCTGGTCCAATAATAATTTCTAGTTACCACTCTAGGAAAGAGTTCTCTAGTGAGAAGCTTTAGCCTATTACAATTAAAACATTCTTTTTCTGTTTAGATCCAGTCATAATTTTTTAATATTCAAATTCTGCTAATCGTTTTCTGTGTCTTTGTCCTGTGGAAGTTTATACTGGGTGTCATTTCTTTATACTGGTGCCCTGTTCCATAGGCAGGCAATATCAGTTTCAGCGTATGAAAAAAATTCTCAAAGTTTCCTTCAGGCAAAACAAGGCTTAAGGGGGTTTGGCTCCTCCATGACATGGTCTTCAAATGCTTGACATTAGAATGTGTCTCTTATTGTTTGTGAGGTTCTGTGCTTCCCTGTTGTGTCCTCTGTTCTGACTGCCTTGGATTCTGTAGGCAGACACCCATCTACTCTGTCCATATGTGCAAATGAAGGGAATGAGTGTTTATGTTTGCTTTTTTGTAAAAAGAGTAACTTGCAGGTTGGCATTCGAGCTGATAATAGATTTCAAGTGTGGACAGGATTTTGCCTTCTGTGAAGGTCTACTAGAAACTTCCCCAGCCTGCAGCAATTCAGAACAATTTGTGTTCAATTCCTTGAATCCTTCTTCTTTGAAAAAAAAGACTGCATTAAGTGTTTGTTGATTTGAATGGTGTTTTCATCTAAGGAGCTGGGAATTTTTCTAGAAGACAATGGAAAGGTTGTTGAAGTTTTCTGAGGATAGTATTTCATAAGGATTTAGCTATAAACACTTGGTAGGACTTAATAACAACAGCATACATAGCAAACACTAAATACCACTTACCATGTTTTAAGCCCTGCTTTAAGTGTTTTGCCTATACCATCTCATTTAATCTTTACAACAATCTTGTGAAGTAGATACTATTATTATTTCCATTTTATAGATGAGGAAATCAAAATATAGAAAGATTAAATTATTTCCAAATGTCACATACAGTTTCAAATTCAGGTATGCTGGCTCTAGTGTCCATTTTTTTTTTTTTTAATGGGCAAAGGACACTTGGGAGCCATTGAAATGGTAATAATGTCTGTGATAATTATTCACATATTTGATTTTTCTTTAAGAATCTGTATGTTAAAGCATAATAACCCAGTGACTGTCGCAGAGGCTTTGCTTTTAGGAGACAGGGGCTGTTGGTGTTACTCTAAGGCACTGTGTCAGCATATCAACCTTACTGACAGCTTGGCCACCACTGCTGTCCCCAGACACATCAGAGTTGCTTACAGCATCTGTCTTCTTGGTCTTTGAGCACCTGAGTTACATTCTGAGTGGTCATAAAAGAGTCATAGACTGAGTCCTTCAGTCATCGCCCATAACTGAGCTGCCACAATTTCTTAAGATGTAGAGAGTCAGGGGAAGTGTTGATTCTGTTCTCTGAAAGCAAGTTACAACAACCCACTGGTCTTTCCTACCTTCCTCTCCTACTCCTTTCTTCTGTGAATTCTCACAGCAATTCTTCAAAGTCTCTGGGGGGTGGGAATGAAGGAGTTTTGTCATAGGAGAAAGGTAACTGTAAAGGTACAAGAGTGAATATTCTTGTTTCACTTTTTCCTTCTATGCAAGACCAAACTAGAGGCACAGTCCTTTTTGTTAGAAGCTACACCCTAGTTGAGAAGACAGGAGGAGTATCTGTGATGCTTCAGAACTCAGTCTGTGCTCCAGGATTCACTTCTTTCTGTCCTTCATGGGAACAAGTAAATCTTCCAAGTCAAAACCATAAAGACAGATATAAAAGGCTGATGACCACAAGCACACTGTCCTGTAACTCAGGGCATGGGACAAAACGAAGCAGGGTTGGGTGGACAAGTGACCAGTTCTAAGCACTAACCCAACAGATACTCATGGATCAACATTAAACTGCTTAAAAGAAGATTTTAAGACAGTGACCAAACTTCATCTTACTGGCTGTTTTGGGAAATGATCAAGTTGGAGAAACATCATTCCTTCCATTTCTAATTCCGAACTTTTAACTGCTTGACATTGATTTTAATTTGGTCATCCTGTGCCTTGATGCACTACACATGTATTAATTGTCCTTTTCTCTTTACTCTGATACTCTTTTTGATTAGCCGAAGTGACCAGGGGCTGACCTGGCTTTTAGACTCCATTAGACTGGGAAATGATAGTCTCTAACTGAAGCTATGAAGGATATGGAACTTAGGGGAGGGTGCAAAGTGGATAGTCAAGAAGGAACAAATTTCACTAAACCAGAGAGGAGACTTTGAACAAGTTGCCAAACTGAGGGAGTAGAAGTGGATATTAATAGCTAGAGTAAAGAAGGCAAGCAAGTCTGAGAGCAGACTTGAGTGATGACAAGTAAATAGATTTCTATCTATAGCTGGCCTTTGCTTGACTGCTGTGTGGGGAAGGGCATGAGATGCTGGTGATTTTAGAAAAAGGAGAGAGATTTCTCTCAAAGTGGTCCCTTTCCTTACTTTACCATATCTGTTATATTCATTTGACTTTTTTATTTACTACATTGTTTATAATTAATTATCTTTCAAGTGTGCACATCTTGGTTTCCTGCTCTATAGTAAGTTCCTGGAGGGCAGGAATCTTTTCTGTTTTACATACAACTCATGACAATTACCATGAACATCTCAGGAACTCAGTGAACACTTGTGATGGATTGATCAAGACAGGTCATTAAGACTCACTGCTATGAGTGGTCTCTAGTTTGAACAGATGGTTGTGGTTTTGCCTACTTCATATGGACATAGTATGAGAACAGGAACTATTTCAGGCATAACTAGGAAGCCAGCCAATGGAACTTGGACATTATGGTCACCTCAGATCCTGATGGTCCATTTATTTACAAAAGAGGACTGCATCTCTTACTGGGGTAGCACTGAAAAGACATCCTACTAAGAGCCCCTCTTATAATATGATAAAATATCTTTAAACTTAAATCCATCTAATTAATAGTGTTTTTTGCAACTACCCAAAATCTATTGATGGGTATTTGATTTTTCTGACCAAAACAAAATCACAAAGTGGATAATTCAAGCCCCAAAATCCATTATTTAGGACAAGTATTCCAATTTATCTATTATTATGCTATTAACTAGATAACTGCTTTATCTCCATGGAGTTTTTGAAATCTTTGTTAGGTACCTCAGCCCATACTGCTCTCTCTCTGATCTGATCTTATGTAATCCATATTACATGAATCCCTCATTTTTGTGTTTGATTATATGTAATTGCATCACCAGTACATTTTTATTTTGTATGCTATAGAAGATGGCAAGTACTACATCTTGTGTCTATTTTGTATTGCCAGAATCATTTACCACAGAGATCAAATACAGTAAGTATTCAGTGTATAGTTTCTGAATGAAAATAAATAGTAAACAGGGGTAAGTTGTGTGAGTCCTTACATTTGATTTGAACCCTATGCTGAATTATTTGACTGCTCTCATTTGATTGCAAGCTTCTCAAGGGCTCTCCATCTGTTCAAAATATTATTTTCCTTAATTCCAAAGCAGTATAATGAAAGCATTATTTAATAAACATTCACGGTCTCTGATGACCATGGCTTTTAAGATGAGGACCCATGTTAAGACAACACATCAAATGTTAAAAACAAAAGAAAACAAAACCAAAAAACCCCAGCAGACTCCAAGGAGGATGTCCTTGGCTCATTGCCCTTTAATATTAAGCTCAAAAGAGGGAGTGATAGAGCTCAGGAAATGTAATGGGCTGATGGGCTTCTCTGCAGTAAGTAGCCAATTCACAAGTATCAGTTCTTTACCTTCTGATGACTGCTTCATGGTATAAAAAGAAAATTTTTGTCCAACTCCTAGCTAAGGTGTGTGTGTGTAGGGTGTAAGTGGCATATGTCATAGCCATCTTTTTTAAGCTGACTTCTTAAATATCACTGCTAAATTGGTTGCCGTTTCTCTGAACCCAGTTAGCATTTCTGTGAAACTAATAATATATAATATAAGTATGCATCCTCTGCATTTCCACCTGTTGTTCTCAAATTACACAGGTGAACTTCCTGAGAAAAAAGTCATTATGCTTTCTTCTTCTTACCTGAGATGAAGTTTGTGCTAAATAAATGTCAATACCTTCTTTACTGCCTCAGCCAATAACGACTGGTCTCACCAGAAATCCCTGGTTCATGAAAGAGTACACACAGAGACTAGCGTTAATAAAATTGGAACTCTTCTATCCTTTAATTTTTACTGAGTTCTTACTCAGCTGTAGAATCTTTGACTGTTTCTCTCTCCTTAAAGTGCTTTGAGGCAGACATTAAAGGCAACTGATTATTCATAAAATTCTTAAAATCCAAACTTCTCTACATCTCCTAGAGGGGATTCAGCAAAGTAAGTACTAGAGCATCAGGGATAGTTCCTCCCAAATATAGCCATTGTGTCTTGCCACTTCCCTAGAGTGAGGACTTTCAACTCCCCAAAGCTGTCAACAAGATACTTTTTAGCAACATTGATGAAAGCCACCAAACAACAATGAGAAACCCCCAAAATAGATTCACAGGGTGTGTGGTGGCTAAGAGCTGGGTTTGCTAAAAATAAATCTGTTTCTGCTCCCTCCATCATCCTTTTTCTGCTAGACTATAATTAAAGTCCACATCTGAAATTCTTATTGAGTGGCAAAGTCCCATGAGTGATTGGCATCTGGCATCCAAAAATATTCCACAAAGAACAGTGCTCTCAGTGGCACGTCTGACAGGCTTGGCTCACTTTCAGGGCTCCTGGCTTCCCGATGAGTGGCAAACCAATGGATTAACAGGAAGATTACTTCAGCCCAATATCAATCAGTTGGTTCTTCCATCAATGACTTAAAGCAATTCCCCATGCCTATCCTCACTTACCCCACATTGGCACATGAGAGAAGCATGATAGAAAAATCAGCCTCACTAACTGGAACACTTTTTGTCTTGCCAGTGCTGGGAAAAAGGGACCCAGCTTGGTTGGGAGAATGTGGTTTCCTGACGAGATGGAGAATTGCACTTTCCTGTTGGTCCAAATAGTTTTAGTTTTCGCATAGAAATTCCACCCAATTACAGGACCTTTATTTGAACCCAAAATGTGTGGTCTCCCTAGAAAGGAGAGATTAGTTTTAGGTAGGAGGGGAAAAGCCTTTCCCATCATCTTGTTTTTCATACTTGTTCCATTTGCATGAAGACTAGACAATGTGTGATTGCATGTGGGTTACTCCTCATAGCATCCTAAATAAGAATATTTTGGACAATGCGAAGCACTTTTCTCTCTGAGCAGTCAAATAAACCTAATCATATGAATATACAATGAGATAAAACACCAGTCTTACACTGAAAGGTTTTATGATTTTAAGTAGAGTTGTGTTAAACTCTTATCATAATTGTAATTAGAAAGAGCAGGCCAGTTTCCTGCTGCTCTTGCTCACATTTGACATGTGAACAGTATGAGCTTAGATACCTGAGCTGAATTCTTGATTTACACTAGTTTAGAGTTACTATTTGCTATGTTTCAAGTAAAGAGGTCATATAAAGTAATGTTAACTGATGAAAACAAGTACATATATTATTGCTATATTTGCTAGAGACAGCCAGTATTTCAATCTTTTATTGTGCAAAACTATTAGTATACATTATATTAAATAATAGAATGGCTTAACAAAGGATATCCAGATCTATAAGAACTACAATCGTAGGACAGAGACAATGATCCAAATGTTTTTAGATGCATGTGATCCGTCTAGTGAGATAGGTGGCTGGTGGCATGAAGTTCTGCAATTGATACAACCCATTTCCCAGGTCTTGCTTTATTACTGTGTGTTGAAGGGAAAGAACAACAACAACAACAATAACAGCAACAAGCAAAGGGAGAGAAACAAAACAACAGTCCTGGTGGGGAAAGAGTCACAGAAACGAATTTAGAAGTAAGCAGAAAGAGAGTGGAATGTCAGTTAGAGATGTTCTTGCAGAAGGGACTGATAAACCAATATATATTGACAATTTATGCTTCAGTGGCACCTTTTGGTGAGTTTCGAATGATCTTTGGAGATATTATATATGGCAACGCTTGATACAAATGCCAAGGGCAGGTATTTACTTATTATTGCAAAGCCCATTTCTCTATACTTAGACTGCTAGAAAGATAAACGTTAGAAAGTTATCTTGAATATGCTATAGTCCTTTTTCTTCAGATGGAGAAGCTGTGACTAAAGAAGATTAAAGGATGGACATAAAGTCCATAGCTGATTATGGAAGATCCAAAACATAATTTTGGTCCCTTGGACATAATTCAACTGTGCTTTCTAAATTGGATATTCATCATGAGTATGGCATTGAATAGAATATGAGAAATGAAGTGATACCGCATCCACTTTGCATTAGTACTATCATAGGTACACTTGAGGCACAATATGATGAAGCTGGCTTCTTTTTGTTTTAGAGTCTAAGTTCACTACATCTGACTGATACATTTTCAGAAGTTTTCTTAGATCGTTGATATCACGTTGGAAGCTTGAAATCAGCCATGGTGGGAAATGCTGCAATCCACAACCCAGGAGAAAATAATTTTGAGTTGACCTGTGTTTAGGAAAAGGAGAATTTTAAATAATTAAGACAAATAACTGGAATGACAAATGCCATGTTTGCTTGTATAAGTATACCAAGCTAATGCTACATGCCAAAGCCTTGTTCAACATGAATGCAACAGTGAATTACACTCCTTTAACACATGCTCATAAAAATAGCACCATCTATTAGAGATGAGCAATGCTAGTATTGTACAGATAAGCTCTGACTCTGGAGATGAAGAGAGATGATTTCTGTTCTTCATGTGGAAGAAGGAACATGTCGGTCCCTCCTAGAGCAGTCCAGGCAGGAATTCTGAGACAAATTTCCTAAAGTGGAAAATTCAGCTTTGTCCCTGGACAGCTCCTGGTTTCTTTGTCAATGGGAATGATATTCAGAGAATGAGTCTACTTTAGAGCTTCCTGAACAGACAAGATCTTACAACATTCTAAAACAGAGAAAATCACCGATCTTAAAGATTCCTGTGGCGAGCCAGAACCAGCATGTACTGGTTCGGGGGGCTGGATGTGCACATCTCTTCCCTGCTTTGCACTCTGTGACATCACTTTGGAAGCTTCAAATCAGTCATGATGGGACTACTTACACCATGGAAACTGACAAACACTACAAATTAGGCTTTTTTGCTTTTTCTACAGAAAGATGGTTGTTAAACCTTTACCAGTGCATCACTGTATATTATAGTACCCTAACATTAAAGCCATAGACAATAGTCAAATTTACATTCAGAAGTTTCTTTTTCCTTTCTTTTAAAACTACCTTTTAAAAAATAATTTTGGCCAAATATATTATTAGGAACTAGCAGCATAGCAAAAATAGACCTATGAAGTGAAGCCCACTTGTATCTCCACCCAGAGATATAAGGGGATCTATTGAACTAAATGGTTAAGACAAAAGTAAAGAATTAGCCGGTATTTAGTCACCCATCATTTAACATGTTTTAAGACCTATATACTATACTTACAAATATGATTGCTTTAGGGAATGCAAAAGATATATAAGTTTCACCTTAGATAACTGGGAGTCTAAATTTAAAGACAAAACCCAAACAAATAAAATACTTGGGGAACAGTGACTGACTATTAAAGGGATGCATAGTAAGTACAGTAAAAATTGAGAGGTAGAAAGAGCTGAGTATTGGGTAGACTCATCAATGGTACATAATGAAGGTGAGACTAGAGCAGAATCTTAAAGGAAGAGCAGTATTTGAATAACATCTGGGGCATGGAGAGGCGATTGTTGACATGATCAAGGAGACATGTAAACAAAACGTCTATAGGAGCAGGCACTGCATGTGTAGGGTCTGTTAATAGACCTTCTTGGCAAGAATAGAGGGGGTAGCTAAAAAATAGTGCAGACAGAATGAGCCACAAAAAAGAAAGCATGGAAGGAAGGAAGAAGGAAGGAAGGTAGGAAGGGAGAAGAAGAGAGAGGATAGGTAAGGAGTAAAGCAAGGAAGCGAAGCAGAAAAATTGTTATACTCAATGCAGAGCATTGAAAAATTGTTATACTCAATGCAGAGCATTATGTGAAATAGCCCTCATGTGTATCATGTCAGGTGGATATTAAAACATTTCTGAGGGCAGACACTGTCTTCTTTTCATGGATGAGGAAACCAAGGCTGAGCCAGATGAATTCTAAAATTTGCAGTTACCAGGGCTGGAGCTTGGTGTCCACTTCAGCTCCTCTGCCTCTAGGACCAGGGCTCTTGCCACTTGATTTCTTAAAAACTCTAGCAGTTTCCCTAAAGTATTGTTTTAGCTAAGTGCCAATAAGAGAAGGAAACATGTTACATGAAGCAGCTGTACCCTAGGCAAATGAACATTTAATAAATGGCTTGACTGAGTATAGAAACATCCTTCCATGTCTGGGTGAAGGTTAAGGTTGACAGAAGAGTACAACTCCATATCTAGCTGAAAAGACACCCAGGGTCAATAGCCATACATTACAAAAGGAAAGAGGCTGCAGTCACTGGCATGGAAGGAGACTGAACATTCAACTCAAAAGAAATACTGAATCCTGAGCATTTATTATGAACTGTACCTCTAAATCTTTCCCAAGTTGCAGAATTACTGCAAGTTAGCTCACCAGGGGACCAAGGATGCTTTTGACAGAACTACACAATCCCCTGGTAAAGACAAATGGGGTCTAATTTAAGTAGTCCCAAACTTTTCTGCAAGCTTCAAGATCACTGCACATTGTTGGATCTGTTCATAATGGCCTGGACTGTATCCCAAAAATACCAGTGGGAGAGACTCGAGCGGACTGGCCAAGTTAGAAAAGGAAAATGAAGCCATTTGGACTTGGCTGAGGCTATGGATGGTCTGACAGTTTGCAATTTATAATTTTTTGGGTCCCTTTAACATTCTTTATCTGCCTTTATTTGCTCAACAGCCCTTTGCTGAAATTCACGCTCAGCTTACCACATTCGGTGAAGCACACAGCAGTGGACAGGAGAATTTAATCTAGAAATCAGCCTGACTTGTCTTTGCAATGTATTTTAGCTTCCAGGGCTGTGATATGAGGATGCATAAGCAAGAACCCTGTCTAGGTCAGGTGGCCTGAGAGCCTCGCCAGCATCACTAACAATGCCTTTTAGGCAGTGTTGTCAACCAGACTCCTGTCTGCTTAACTGACAGCGATGAGCATTTTAATAAAATGAGGTTCTGGTTGTTTTGAAGCATGAAGCCTAGTAGAAAGGAGAATCTGACCAGCTTTCACCATGCCTTTCATAATTGTGAATCCTTCCATCTGACTGCCAGTAATTCGCCTTCCCAGACATTCAGAATAGATCATCCTCACTTCGAGCTGTCTCAGATACATTGCTGGGGATTCTTTCAACCTGCCTCCTAGCCTTCAGGTGGTAGGATGGCAGGCGTCCAGTCTCTGAAGAAAAAAGCCTTCATTGTTCGTCGTGCCACTGTATCTTCCAACCCTTTTTGTTATATCCCGGAAACCTATTTGCTTTTTAACTGCTGCCACATGCTGGGAAAACATCTTTATCGAGCAGTCCTCAATGCTGTGGCTTGAGTCCTTTTCATCAGGGGGCCTGTAAGTCCCTAGCTGAGATGAAACGTCAGAATGTTTCTGTCCACCTGGTTATCTTTATGTAAAACCAATTTGAATGTCATTGGTCCCTGTGTTGCTTTGTTGCTGAAATTTTCCTGGAATCATCACCATCTTCCCAGAAGGCATAATTCAACACCATTGGCAATATTCTAAAACTAGAATTCCTCCTAGTTCTAAATATGTGTCACATCAACACTATTCTACAAGAGGTTCTTTTCCAATATAACAAGGAAATTCTGGGTCAAACATGCTACAAGTAGAGATACTTGTCCACATTGCCAAAAAACAAACAAACAAACAAAAAACCCTGCAGTCTGTCTCCTTTATTTTAAAAAATCTTGTATAAAAGAGTGTGATTTCTATTGACTAGAGCTCAATTTGTATTCTAAACACACTCTGTCATTCAACCTACATATTTTAAGCATACCTTTTCAAAGTGTACATAATGATGATAAGATCAAAAAGGTATCAGTCATTCACACCTTAGATAAATTTATTTAATTACATTGCTTCCCTGTGACATACAGCAGAGACCAGCTACACTAAGGAATATAATTAATAATGTGGGACAGAGAAAAATGAAATTAAGAAGAAAGCAAAGGTGATTTTGAACAAGTAACTCTCTAAGGAAGACAAACCTGATTAAACAGAGGACTATTCTCTGTAAGAAGGACTATGAGGACGTCGTGCCTGGAAGAGAGTGGTGATGAGTTCAACTAGATGGAGGGAGAGCTGTGTGAAAATACAGGAGTTACCCCAAACCAACTTTTAAAATGTGTCCATTTGAAGGAGGACTATAGACATTCAGGATACCCTAATTTGATTCAATAAATTAGTTTAACCCTGTTCTTTCTTCCTTGTGTACTAGTCCCAGGAAAACACAGCCAGCTTGATGTACACACCCCTAAGCTACCTTCTCCAGAATCAAACCTGATCTTCTTTCAAACTCTGTGGTCCACGTTTCACATCTACCCACACATAGAGGGGACAGAGACCTACCCTCTACACAGTACTTACTGAACAGCCATTATTTTGTGGATATAACAACATATCAGCGCATTTGGTTCATACTGAATGCTATAAGGAGCTGAACAGGGGAGTAACCCTTGCTTGACCTTAACTACTGGAAGACTTCATGGAAAAGGTGAGCCAACTCTACTGTGTCATTTTATCTGCAAAGTGGCAACTCTATTTATATTCCTTTTCTGAATTTAAGCAATTTAAATGTAGGTACCATAATTTATGCTTCTTTTTATTTATGCCTTGCACAGAGTAGTGATGATAAGAAGTAATATTTATTGAGTGATTGCTATATGTCAGACATGGGGCTGAATGTGTTGTAGGAATTATCTCATATCTTCACAGTAGCCCTATGATATATGTACTGTTATTATCCCCATTTGACAGATGTGAACACTGAGATTTGGACCAGTTAAAGTGGCCTCTCAAAAGTCTCATTCTTTATGTAGGAAGACAAAAATTAAATTCATGTTTGTCTGATAATGAATACCCACCAAATTTGTGAAGAAAATAACTCTGTTAATTCCTTAGGCTGAATCTTTGTGGAAACCAAATTTCCATAAAGTTCTGCATTTACAGGACTACTCTGAAGCCTTCCTTCTAGAATCTGGCCCCACCTCCCCTATTCAGTCTATCTCCCCTTTTCCGAGTAGAGGTACTCAGAGCCCCTCTAAGGAATTATGCACAGTTTTCAATAGTTTAGTATTCTCCCCTTTGCCTTCCCAGTCCTGTCTACTCTTCAGGATCCTACTGAGGATCTCCACAAGGGTTCAGGTTGAAGGTCTGACTGTTCTGGGATTTAGTGTCTGTACTGAACCTCATTATCTGCCTAACTTTATGTAACCTCTTCTAACCTGCTTTCCTGATCCGAAAGTGAAAGTAATGGTAGTCTCTGCCTCACAGTCATTGAGGATTAAATGATATAGTCACATAGAGCAAAGTCTGGCAGGTAGGAAGTGTTCAGTAAATAATAATAGTAATAATTTTATTATTATTATTTATCAGTAAATATTATCATTGTTGTAGTATTTATGTCAGATCATCTTCATCACTTTCTTCTCTGAATTTTCTCAAAGTTACTTTAGTAGCAATTTTGTTTTACATGTGGGCTATTTTATTTTATCAACTAGTGTCATATAGTCTCTTGATGACAAGGAGTAGTTGCATACAAAATTTCTGAGGACAAAGCTCCTGTCCCGCATCTTAGCTCCAATCAGAATGAGCCTGGGCAGCGGTGTTCTTGTTCCCAACCAGGTGTGTGTTTTTTTCAGATCCTGAGTTATCTACATCTAGGCTCAAACCATATATGACAATCACAGATGCCAAAGGGAAATCATCGTTGCCTTGGGATTAAATTCAGTCTTGTGATGACTGGTGTCAGTATCTTGCTTGCTTGATTTCCTGGATTTCAAGGTATACTTTTACTTTAGCTATAAGGCCTGGTTATTCCTTCACACTTTTGAAGATGTGAATTTTGGATTCCAGGCCTTTTACTTGCTCGTGATAGCATACATATCTCAGATGCCTAGCTGCAAACTCACCTGAGTCTATTCACTCTGAGAAACTGCAGTGGTAAGTAGTAGAAGGACTCAGCACCCTCTGTTTAAGTATTTTCTGTGGTGGTTGTTGTTTTTAACAGCATTTGTCTGTTTTCAAGGAATTTCTAGTTAGATTATGTAAGAACATGTCTTTGTGCAATAAATTTAACCTCTTCCTTAGCCTCTTGCTTCTGACAACTTGAAGTAAATACTTTGACCAAACACTCTGCCTTGAAAACCTGGTAAACTAAGTTATCTCAGCCTAAAAGGAAGAGAGGGAGCCATAAATTGCATTTATTGAACAATTCCCTCCTATTCTCCAGGATCTACATCCCAAACTCCAGAAATAGGAGAATTTCCATGGATATTTATAGATGGTGTTTGTGGGGATGCTAATGAGGATATATATTTATCTGACACTTCAAAAAGTATTGGAAACTATAAGAATTGTTGCAAGAATGTACAACGATGTATTAGACATCTATTTTACCCCAAGCCTGACACTAGTTTCACCTGCTGTAAGTGAAATTGTGCCCTCTGCTAGAGGAAACATTAAAAGGACTTGAAAACTACCTTTCTGCATTCCAATATAGTAGAGAGAACAGAAACATCATGAAACTGAATTTTAAAAGTAACTGAAAAATGTAAAATAGATAGCTAGTGGGAAGCAGCCGCATAGCACAGGGAGATCAGCTAGGTGCTTTGTGTCCACCTAGAGTGTTGGGAATAGGGAAGGTGGGAGGGAGATGCAAGAGGGAGGAGATATGGGGATATATGTATATGTATAGCTGATTCACTTTGTTATAAAGCAGAAACTAACACACCATTGTAAAGCAATTATACTCCAATAAAGATGTTAAAAAAAAAAGTAACTGACAAAGGAAACCAGAGACAAGATATATCTGAGACAATGTAGGGAATTCAAAGTAAAGAAATCACTTTGAGTGAAAGAGAACAAAGGTAAAGATATTTAAACACACATATACAGAATGTAATTGCCAAAGTCTCTGTTGAGACTTAGCAGGATGAGGTTGAAGACTGGAAGGCATAATTTATTCTTAAGATAGTTTAGTAGGTAGAAATAGTTTTACATCTTCAAAATGTCTATAACTATGAAAAATCAATGAAAATGGGGTGGTGGATATGGTGGGAAGGAGTTGAACTCAGATAAGAAGACTTAGACCCAGAATCAATGATGTAGCAGGAATATGCTGCAAATCTCATGCAGAGGGAAGACGTAAACAATGCTTTTCAAATACAGATCACAGAATGTCTATATTAAAAATGGGCTACATATATATGTGTGTAAATATATATATATATATATATATATATATATATATATATATATATATAAAAGAATTACATAGTTAACATAACCTGCTCTCCATTTAATTTTTATCAAATGCTGCAGGAGGTTAATATTCCCGATTATTTTTGATTTTAAGGAAAGTGACAAGAACCTGGAGACAAAGTAATAATAGCCTGCTGGAATTCATAATAAAGAGTAAGAAAAGACTATATTAAACTAGAGGTGCCCAAGGTGGCAGGGCAAGGAGAAGGTAAAGGTGCAGCAAAACCACGTGGGGGGGCGCTGTGAGTCACATATGCCTTCCTCACTGGTAACTGGAAACACATCTGAATCTCTGTGTTGTCAAGGGGTCCGGGAAGGACCCAGAGGGTGGGGTGCATCTCTCTTAGAGAATCCAAAATGCCAGATCTTCCTTGGTCACTGATTAGGCCCACAGCAAGGGCTTACTCCAGGAAACTCCATTTTTAGGTTCCCTTCATGACACCCACCCACCAAAAATCAAACAAACAAACAAAAAAAACCCGAAACAAAAAAAGAGTAATAATGTCAGCAAGAGGACTTAAATGATTCCGACTGGGAGTAGAAGCTGGGATGATCCACTTTGGGGAGTGTATATACCTCCTGGGCATTTTTTTTTTTTTTTTTTTTTTTTTTTTTGCGGTACGCGGGCCTCTCACTGTTGTGACCTATCCCGTTGCGGAGCACAGGCTCCGGATGCGCAGGCTCAGCGGCCATGGCTCATGGACCCAGCTGCTCCGCGGCATGTGGGATCTTCCCAGACCTGGGCACAAACCGGCGTCCCCTGCATCGACAGGCGGACTCTCAACCACTGCGCCACCAGGGAAGCCCCTGGGCTTTTCTTTTTAATGCTTCAGAAGGAGAAGAGAATCTCAAGACGGAAATACTGACTTTCCTATTCTGCGGGCGTATTGAGTCTTTAGCCAGCCCTCTCTGTTTGGCCAGATTTGTAACCTGAATTTGTGGAGCTGTTTATGCTGGTTACAAGAGAAATGTGACCCTATGGAAGGGTAGTTAATCTGGGTATAGGATTGGTTAACTAGATTTTTGGAGTCATATAGATTTTATGTTGTTGGTGGGGCATGTAGTCAGAAATGGCACAGGATAATATTGTCAAGGCCAGGGCTAGACCCAGGAAGAAGAGCTGTAATTGCTGCTGGTGGTGGAGTATCAAGACATGGAGGAAGTAGAGTCAGAGAAAGGGGCAGGAAAAGAATAACATAGAGAATAAACTATTGGAGTCTCTTCATGCCTCAAATTAAACAAACACAGATGACTATTGAGGCAGTCATGTGGCTGAAGAGGTGATGAGAAAGTCTGAAAAATAAAGTTCAGATTATAAATTCAGAGCATGAAGAGTCATTTAGAGAAAATGTGACTGTGCTGGTTTTAAAAGCAGATGAAGTCAAAGGTTAAAAGAATGGAAAAAAGAAGGAACACACGACTAAGAGCAAACGCAAAAGAGAATCAAAACTAAAAAACAAAAAGAATTTCAAGAAATCTAAGTTCCAGGCTCACAGAAATAATACTTAAAAATAGTACCAAGGATTTTTAATGTTTTGTACAAATCAAGATAAAGGAGAGAGCTGGTATAATACTTGGGGACAAGAATATAAAAGTAGCAGAGAGCAAAGAGGAGATCAGCTTGAGCTCTGCTTCTATCGTACTTTCACGCTTTCTGACCAGAGGATGGATCTTACCCTTTAGGCTCAAGTCTTCAGTGTAGTGCGTGGGTCACTGTCCTTGCTTTGTTGTAATCAACACCGTTTATCATTTCATGACTCAACATTTACAGATTTGTTTACTAGTAGAAATGTATGGGTTTATAATTATATTTGCAGGTATTTGGTATCTTTGGTGTACATTTCTTCAGGTGCTTTACAGATCAAGATCAGTAAATTGTTATAGCTCAAGGTCACCAGCACTGCAATAGCTTAAGTATTGCTTTGAGGTTCATGAATATGCATCACCTTCATTTTAGGCTTAATTGTTCTATCTTTTCTTTTTTACTTTTAAGAACTAAAACCCTAGGAAAAAAACCTTAGTTCCTTATTTTAGTCGGAATGTGATCTGAAGGTAGTTAACCTTGGAAAGAAGGTAGAAATGAAGACAAACTTTCCTTCTGGCCTCCTGATGCTTCTGTGTGAATTGATGGATCCCTCAAGGATGAACGCAACACCATGACAAGTGTGGAGGGAAAAGTTAAGCTGAAGCTGACATTTACAGTGTGTATTAATTATAAGTATCCATCTCCCTAGTGATCATGTACTATTCTTCCCCAGGAATGAAATCGACCAAGGATCTTCCTTTGGATGGAAAGAAAGTATGTTTGGAGTTCTGTTAAGTTTTAATACCTTTAAGTTAAATTCATCTCCACAGTAACATTAGAGATCTTTTTTTTTTTTTTTACATCTTTGTTGGAGTATAATTGCTTTACAATGGTGTGTTAGTTTCTGCTTTATAACAAAGTGAATCAGTTATACATATACATATGTTCCCATATCTCTTCCCTCTTGCATCTCCCTCCCTCCCACCCTCCCTATCCCACCCTTCTAGGTGGACACAAAGCACCTAGCTGATCTCCCTGTGCTATGTGGCTGCTTCCCACTAGCTATCTATTTTATGTTTGGTAGTGTAAAATGTCCATGCCACTCTCTCACTTTGTCACGGCTTACCCTTCCCCCTCTCCATATCCTCAAATCCATTCTCTAGTAGGTCTGTGTCTTTATCCCCATCTTACTCCGAGGTTCTTCATGACATTTTTTTTTTTTAGATTCCATATATATGTGTTAGCGTACGGTATTTGTTTTTCTCTTTCTGACTTACTTCACTCTGTATGACAGACTCTAGGTCCATCCACCTCACTACAAATAACTCAGTTTCATTTCTTTTTATGGCTGAGTAATATTCCATTGTATATATGTGCCACATCTTCTTTATCCATTTGTCTGTTGATGGACACTTAGGTTGCTTCCATGTCCTGGCTATTGTAAATAGAGCTGCAATGAACATTTTGGTACATGACTCTTTTTGAATTATTGTTTTCTCAGGGTATATGCCAAGTAGTGGGATTGCTGGGTCGTATGGTAGTTCTATTTGTAGTTTTTTAAGGAACCTCCATACTGTTCTCCATAGTGGCTGGGTCAATTCACATTCCCACCAGCAGTGCAAGAGTGTTCCCTTTTCTCCATACCCTCTTTAAATCTCAAACTTATGTATAAAAGTTAGGGAGAACAGGGCAGGAAGGTACATTTTCTTTTTCTCATGGCAGTGCACAGAACTTGGGGTCTACACCAAATTCAATTAATATGAATGGGAAAAACGTTGGATTTTATTTTGGAGGCTGAAGGTGACAGAGTTTCCTTGGCTATGATCAAGATTTTTCTTTCTATTAAGTTGCTGGAGGAGTGTTCCTTTATTTAAATCTTGGATGCTGAATGTAACCATGATTGTGATGCCAAAAAAGGAACAAGAAGTTGGCTGGGAGTAGTCATTAACACCTCTGTGAGGTGAAGCTTCAGATAAAAATGGTGGACTTGTGAACCCCGCCAAGCTGGGGGATCACCTCCTACAGGTCCAGAAACCACAGTCAGCTACTTTCTAAAGAAAAACAAATGTACCTGGGAAAACCACTCAGTTTGACTGATGGTCATGTTTTGGACCAAGATGTAAAAAGAAAATGGTGTTGACAGTATGTTCACAAGGAAGTTCTATGGCAACAAACTACATATATATTTATTTAATCTTCTCACACAATTTGCTGATATGCAGACACAGCTTTAGACAACCTGTCTGGCTAATTCAGGTCAAACTCGATGCATTTTCTCAGCAGGTTCTTTTGCATGAGTTAAGTGATGCCAATATTTCACCTGCACATATTTTAGTTCTCCTGATTTCCATATCCACTGGGGGCTCTGAAATTATGTCATTTTCCTAAGTTGATCTTTTATTCCCTGAGTGGACTTTTGTTGCTGCTTCTGTTGCTGTTGTTATTTGTTTGCTTCCTTCCAGATAGCTTCACAAGAGCAAAAGAACAGTTTTTTCTGAATTTTGACATGTACTTTTTTTTTTCTTATCTGAGACTTCTTTATAGCCATTTTCCATTTTTAATGAAAGCAATTAAGTGAAAGATATGCAAAAATGTTTGAAAGGTAGACCAGGAAGATATTTCTATCTTTTTAAAACAAACACTTTTCATGTGTTTTCTATTTATTGGGATGAACATATCAAACTGCATGGATTTTCCTGAAGTGGTAAATCACCATTTTAAATTGGACAGCCCCTATTCTCCAACATTTTATTCAACTGTCCATCAGTTACTCATAGCACTAAATTCTCCTTCCTTTACAGTATGAATTTTATAATGTTCAGAAGCTCAGGAGCAATTTTCTTTTAGTCAAATGTTTCCCTACTGGAAAATGTCACTGTGTAGATAAGTCACAATAAGATCAACTCATGAATATTCACAGGGCATATTTTGAGTACTGTATTACCCACTTAATGCTCTTTTACTGGCTAGATCACCCATATTCCTGATTACTTTCCCCCATTAATTCCTTAATTGCTATTTAAACCAGACAATTTTTCATAGTAATTCTTGCCCAGTCTAGTGTCCTTGTATTGCCACTTGATATTACATATGACATATAATTCCCTTTCATTCTTGAAATTTATGTGTGATTCATTTCTTGATTTGCTTTTCAAATCAGCATGTTTTAATATTTTAAAATTATTTGGCCACGGTTTTCCCAAAGAGAGAACTTCTGACCTGTCCTTGGAAAACAGATCCTAATATAGAAGTTCTATAACATTCCCTCTTCGTAAGAAAAGATCTCAGTATAATCACTCAAAACTCCATTTCTCAATTTAGAACAAAGTATTTTATACTTGTTATATGTTTTGCTTGGTGCTCGATGTATAGCACCAATATACATCTAGCACCAAGCATAGATGCACCATTTTGAGCTTCTTTTACTCCCTAGGAGGTCCTAGAAACTAGTAAACTTCTTTCTCAGAATTGATATTCATCCAACCTCTCCCCTTTCCAACTTTTGCTATATGGTTTCTTGTTAACTAGTTACTGAAGATGTAAAAAGTGTCTATTAAATGTCTGCAGAAATGTAACATCATGCATATTTTCTTGTTTAGGTTTTGTCTAATGTTTTTGGAAGGCTATACAAACTTTGAAGAACCTTGGCTGTGTTTATATAAAGTAATATTCAGTAGAGTTGAAGTTGACTGTGAACTGCCTGGTGAATGGGAAGTTTACTTTTTCCCATAAAGTTTAATGTTTTACCATATAGAATTTCCAATACTCAATCTGTTTTGATTCATGAAAATATGTTAAAATTTATATTTTGACCTTCTTGGAATATTTGAATTAGTATGTACATATGATTGTGTTTACTTGAATAATTCAAGTAATTGTCTTCTACAGGAACATAACATATCCCATTCTCTCTATATCTGGTTTAATTTTTTACTTTTTATTTTAAATTCTGAGAGATAGTATTTGCCACATTGTTTGGCAGGTTTGATTATTCTGGTCCAGTGGACTAGTCATGCCTGGGTAATCTATGATGCGATTATAAGGGAATGCCTATTGCAGTGTACCGAGCTAACTGCCTTACCCCATATTACAATGAAAACAGCCCCAAGAGAGGTAATGTATTATATAAAGATATATTTTATTTTCACTTTTGTGGGAATAGGTTTTTGTAGGAGTATATGAAGTCATTAGAATATAGCAATTTTGGAATCAAACAAACCTGGGATTTGGCCCAGAAAGATCAGTTCTTTAATATTTGTTTTTGAGTTAATTTCTCCATGCCTCAGTTTTCTCATCTATCAAACATGGATAATAATACTGATATATAAGGGCTAGCCTGTTCAAGCCTGATCACTTACAAAGTGTTTGGCTGCCCACAAAGCTCATGGCAGCCAGTTATGGGCCAGTGCCATATGGCTAGGCCTAGATCCCAACACCCACCTCCATATTCATCGTGCCATGTGAGGGGCTTGTACTTCTTCAACCAAGGGTGCTCCATGGTGGGTCCTGCCACTATCTTTTTTTTTTTAATGTTGAGCCTTCTTTTAATTAATTTATTTTTATTTTTGGCTGTGTTGGGTCTTCGTTTCTGTGCAAGGGCTTTCTCTAGTTGTGGCAAGCAGGGGCCACTCTTCATCGCGGTGCGTGGGCCTCTCACTGTCATGGCCTCTCTTGTTGCAGAGCACAGGCTCCAGACGCACAGGCTCAGTAGTTGTGGCTCATGGGCCTAGCTGCTCTGCGGCATGTGGGATCTTCCCAGGCCAGGGTTCAAACCCATATCCCCTGCATTGGCAGGCAGATTCTCAACCACTGCGCCACCAGGGAAGCCCCCTGCCACTATCTTGACACAGTACCTCATTGCAGCCACAAGGTTTGTTCCCCAGATCACAGCAGGGAAGGGGGACTTGTTCTCTTTAGAATCATAAACGTTAAGCTTCCAGAAAAGGGCTGATGCTAAAATTCTACCATGTCCTAGTTTTATTTGTATCTTGGCTCCAAATCATGGCAAGCAGAGAGGCATTCCTAAACATGTAGCTTATAGAAAACAGCCCAAACTTTTGGGTCACTCTCCCAACCTGGTTGTCTCTTCAGGCTGCTATATGTATAATGCAGTGGGGAAGGCAAATACACACACCTACTTCTGCTTTAGTCTTCATGACTTTTCCCCAAAAAGAGATGCTCCAGAAGTTTAGAACAAAATCTTAATTATCCAAAGTCACTTCCTTTAGTGTTTAAATTCATCAGATAATTGCACAATTATCCACTTTGTTTTGACTGTGTAGATGTCCTGGCTCAAGTCCATTAACCAACTAATGTACACTAAAGATGAGAAAATTAGGAGATTGTGCCTATGTTGATAATTCTGTTTCCAATCCAAAGGCTTGTCTGTAACACTAATGTCTGCTATCCTCATTAAGAGTTATCAAATCAAAGTAATGTTCATTGCAACCAGCAAATAAGTTAAAGTAGATATTTACTCTTTGGCTGCCAGCTTGAAGAGGCATTGTTTCTACATTGGAGGAAGAGAGATAAATGTCCCTGCTAATACTATAAGACATTTCAGATAAGAAAATCTCAACTTTTGGTGAGAGTTAAGGATTTGAACATTGCTATAAGTACCCAGAATGAATTGTATCTCAGGCTTTGTTAACGGGTCACCATATCAAACCCTTTCAGTTGGAATTAATAATGTCCTTCCCTCATCGAGATTTCCTCTACCTAGTTCCTGAGATACTCTGGACAAGCAGATGCCAGATTCAGTGACTTTAGCTGACCAGTTGGTGGCACCTGATTTCTCGTACGTGGATATGCTAGGTAACCTTAAAATGATGACATCATTTTTGCTACATAGCAATCTTTCTCTTCTGGGACTATAACTCTGTCTTGAACTTCAGCTTGGGTAGGGTTGCCTCTCCCTGTAATGGGGGAATCTTGTGCCCAGGATGGCATAATGGAAAGAACATGGGCTTTGGAGTCAGAATCCACATTCTGTCTTTTACAAGTTGAATCACCTTGGGCAAGTTACTTAACTTTCTTGATCTTCATGTTCCTTACTTGTAAAATATAATACACATCTCATATTCTGTGAGGGTTAAATGGGTTAATGTACAAGAAGGAGCAAGCAAAGGACTTGACATATTTTGGCACCCTATTATTGACATGACCTTGCAATAATGGATCCATTATTTGGAACAATATCTGCTTAGCTTCAAAATTACCTGGATTCCTGACATAACGTCTCCCCCCACCCCTCAACTCTGGCCTCTCTAGTTATTGAATGATGCTTCATTCCGAGTTTAGTGCCTACAACATAGTGGATACTGAACAAAGTGATGGATGGATGGATACATGGATAGATGGACAAATAGAAAGATTCCTGACCAAATCTAATCCACTGCATTCCCTTTAAAACACAGCCCGTTGGACTTCTGACTTAGAGAGGCCAGAATTTCCATTAATTAATTTCCCATGACCCCCTCTTTCTCCTTTGCCTGCATGGTTCCTGGAGTTCCGTGTCTTGAAACAGTGTGGATTATAACACACTGTGGGGATTTTCTGGAGATTAAGGCAATCTTCTATCTTTAACTACAAAAGGCTAACAATATAGACAATTCATGATTATCTTGACTAGAAAAACTTTAAAAAAAAGTAACTGTTGTTAAGACACATGATGCTTTTGATAATCTAATATCTCCTGAGACAAACCTGAAGAGCAGGCCACAGGAGCAAAAATTGGGCTAGATAACCACACAATGACAGCACAGATCAACACAATATCTTCCTTAGAATATTTAAAGTTATAAGAAGGAAAGAGAATATAAGCATAGGATATTCTAAAGTCTTTATGTCTTGAACCATGTTATAATTTTCCTATTTATTATTTTGCCATCTCTAATAGAGAGATTTTATCATCCAGTGTCCCTACTGTAAAAAGAACAGTTGTGATTTGGTGTCATCAACATTACTCTTCTTGGCTATAACAATTGTGGCAGATACTTTTAGAGACAGGCCATGTCAGAGAGCTTGACTTTGGATGAACTTCTTTTTACCCAGTTGCCTAAAAAGGGAATGATAGCAAAAAAAATTGTCTAAAAGGAGTTCCACTTCTGGTTGTACTTATGAAATTGTAAACTTAGAAATCAGCATAAGTAATATGTGAGTATATTTTTTACTGAGATGTAATTCACATACCATAAAATTCACCCATTTAAACTGTACAATTCAGTGGTTTTTAGTATATTCATAGCTCGTGCAAAGCACTATGTAATTACAGAACATTTTTATCACCTTAAAAAGAAACTCTGTATTCATTAGCAGACCTTCCCCAATGCCCCCTCCTAAGGCACTTGGTGGCACTAATCTACTTTCTGTCTCTATTGATTTGCCTCTTCTGAACATTTTATATGAATGGAGTCATACATTAATATTTTTTAACTTGGCATAATGCTTTTAAGGTTCATCCATGTTGTACCATGTATCAACACTAAATCCATATTTATTGCCAAATATTATGGATACAACACATTTTGTTTATCCATGCATCGATTCAAAAACATTTGTGTTTTTTCCACTTTGGGGCTATTATGAGTAAAGCTATTGTGAACATTTGTATACATATTTTTGTGTGAACATATGTTTTCAATTCTCCTGGATATATACCTAGGAGTGGAATTCCTGGGTCATATGCTAACTCTAGGTTTACCTTTTTGAGTAACAGACACACCATTTTCCAATGTAGCTGCACCATTTTACATTCCTTCCAGCAATGAATGAATGTTCCAATTTCTCCACATCCTCATAAACACTGGTTACTGTCCATCTTTTTGGTTATAGCCATCCTAGTAAAAAAGTTTATCTTATTGTGCTTTTGGTATGCATTTCCCTAAAGATTAATGATATTTAGCATTTTTTCATGTGCTTATTTTCCATTTGCATACGTACTTTAGAAAAATGTCTTCAAATGTGTTGCCAAATTTTTTTTTTTTTTTTTTTTTTTTTTCCGTACGCGGGCCTCTCACTGTTGTGGCCTCTCCCGTTGCGGAGCACAGGCTCCGGATGCGCAGGCTCAGCGGCCATGGCTCACGGGCCCAGCCGCTCCGCGGCATATGGGATCCTCCCAGACCGGGGCACAAACCCGTATCCCCTGCATCGGCAGGCGGACTCTCAACCACTGCGCCACCAGGGAGGCCCCCAAATTTTTAGATAGGTTATTTGTCTGTCTTTTTATTGTATTGAGAGTTTTAAATGTTTTTTATATAGTCTGAATATTAGACCATTATCAGGTATATGATTAGTAAATATTTTATTGGTTTCTTTGGGTTATCTTTTCACTTTATTAATGGTTTCCCTTGAGGCACAAAAGGTTTTCATTTTGATGAAGTCCAACTTATCTGTATTTTGTTTTGTTGCTTATGTTTTTGATGTCACATCTAAGAAACCATTACTTAATCCAAGGTCACAAAGATTTACTCCTATGTTTGCTTTTAGGGGTTTTATAGTTTTAGTTCTTACATTTAGATTTACAATCTATTTTGAGTTAAGTTTAATATATGATGTGAGGTGGTGGGTGCAAGTTCATTTTGTAATTGTTGAAAACACTGCTCTTTCCTCATTGAATTATCTTTGCATCCTTATTGAAAATCATTGATCATAAATGTAAGAGTTTACTTCTGACCATAAATATGAGTTTAATTCCTTTCTGTTGATCTCTGTGTCTATCCTTATGCCAGTACAAAACTGTCTTAATTACCATAACTTTGTAGTAAGTTTTGAAATATCAAAGTATAAGTCTTCCAACTTTTTTCTTCTTTATCAAAATTGTTTGAGCAATTTTGGATCCCTGAATTTCCATGTGAATTTAAGGGTCATCTTGTTTCTGCAAAGAAGTCAGCTGGAATTTAATGGGGATTGCCATGAATTTGTAGACAAATTTGGGGAGTATTTTCATCTTAACAATATTAAGCGTTTCAATCCATGAACACAGAATATCTTTCCATTTATTTAAGACTTAGTTAATTTATTTCAACAATGCTTTCTAGTTTTCAGTGTACATCTTATACTTCTTTTTTACATTTATTACTCAATATTTTATTGTTTTTGATGCTATTGTAAATGAAATTGTTTTCTGAATTTCATTTTTGGATTATTCATTGCTAATGTATAGAAGTCTAATGGATTTTTGTATGTTGATCTTGTAGCTTGTGACCTTGTTGAACTTTTTTTTTTATTATTAATCTAAGAGGTATTTTTGGTGGGTTCCTGAAGATTTTGTATATACAAGATTATGTCATCTACAAACAAAGATAGTTTTACTTCTTTCTTTCTAATCTGGATGCATTTTATTTCTTTTTCTTGTCTAAATCCTCTGGCCAGTAGCTCCAATACAACATGGAACAGAGTGTCAAGAGTGGAATCCCTATCTTGTTGCTGATCTTAAGGGATAAGCTGTTAGGGTATCACAATTAAGTATGATGTTGATTGTGAGTTTTGGACACATACTTTATCAGGTTGAGGAAGTACACTTTTATTATTATTATTTTGTTGAGTGTTTTTACCACAAAAAGGTACTGGATTTTTATTAAATCCTTTTTCTGCAGCAATTGAGATTATTATGTGTTTTCTTGTCTTTAACATGCTGTATTAAATTGATTGATTTTTATATGGTGAACTAATCTTACACTCGGGAAAAATTTCACTTGGTCATTGCGTATAAGCCTTTTTTATATGTTACTGGATTTGGTTTGTTAGTATTTTGTTGAAGATTTTTGCATCTATGTTTATAATAGATATTGGTTTGTAGTTTTCTTTCCTTGTGATGCCTTTGTTTGGTTCGAGTTTTAGAGTAATACCAGCTTCACAGAATGAGTTCGTATGTTTTCCCTCCTCTTGTGTTTTTGCAAGAGTTTTGAAGGATTGTTGTTAATTCTTTAAATATTTGGTAGAATTCACCAATGACACCATCTGGTCTTGGCCTTTGCTTACTTTGTGGGAAGTTGTTTGATTACTAATTCAATCTCTTTTTTGTTACAGGTCTGTTCAGATTTTCTATTTCTTCCTAAGTCAGTTTTAATAGTATGCTTCTTTCTAAGAATTATTCATTTCATCTAAGTTAGCTAACTTGTTATTTAAAATCAAACATTTTATGCCCTTATCACATTTTTAGTAATGATATAATCTTTTTATAGGTAGTGGTAATATCTCCTTTTTTTATTCCTGATTTTAGCAATTTTATTTTATTCTTCTCCCTTTCCTTGTTGGTCATCTAAAGTTTTATCAGTTTTGTTTACTGTGATTATTATTAAGGTTTATGAATAGGAAATACAGGGACTCTGTTGAATATCCCTTCTGACTGAATCCAAGATGTTCACACGTTGCCTTATAAAAGTAAATTATAATTGTCTTTAGCTAATCATTCTCCTAAAACAGGTCAAAACTCATTATGGATGTATTCTCTGGGAGTTAAGATGAGAACTTTCTAAAATTATACTTTCAATATTATTCCTTCTTTGGTTGTAAAGGTCAGGAAGTTCTATAAAGTGGACTTTCTTAAATTTGTCCCCCAATCTACTTTTTTAAACTATAAAATATCTTATGTTCTTTACAAAAGGCTAACAATATGGTCTTTTCTTGATTATCTGTGTTCTTGACATCTGAGATTCTCTTATCCAATGTGGAGTTGAAAGATTTATTTTTTCTAGTATTAAAGACATCGGTTGTATTTCCTTTCTGTCGTATTTTGGGGATTGAAGGATCCTCAGTCATTCCTATCTCCCATATAAAGTCCTTAATCCGTCCACTTGATTATTTGAAATTTTTCCATTGATGTTACACCTGCTTTGAGGTGAAGTGCCCAGAATTGCATGCTGTATTCCAGATGTGAAGGCACCACAGTTTTGTAATGGAAAAGGATGATCTTCCTTGTATTGTGGAAAGGAGATGCTTCAAATAAAGACAACAGAACACATCTTCCTCAACATGGCTCTGTGATAAAAGTACACTTCTTTGGTGGAAAATTTCTACTGCCCACCAAAGCCTCTTTCTGCTGTCTGAGATCAGAATCCATTTTGAAGTCTGCATGCTCCATCATTCATCTAAGCATTCTTATTCGTGTGACTTCTGCTGCTCAGTAGCCAAATGGAAGATTTATCACAGAATTAGAATTTTCAAATCACCAACAGTCTCCTTTGCAGATGTGCAGTTATATTACTGAAGTCTGTTGTTTTGTCCTACATTTATCATTAATAATTAATGTACATTTCTAGGTGAAATTATCTGCTGTCACTATCTGGTTAATTTAATAGAAATAGTCAAATCTAAAGCACTTTATTAAATATGTTGGAAATAATTGTTATCATTACTATAATGTAGCAAGCATCATGTTTTTTCAATAAAAGATGTCAAAAAATAGAACAATTCACTGTATGTCAACTTAGTTACTGTTACTACAAATTCATTTTTTGAAAAACTTCATTCCTTGTATTATGTAGTAAGTGTGGGAATTAACAGAATGCAAAGTTCATAGATTAAATGGTAAGCTATAAGCAGCCTATTGAATTTTCAGTAAACAGCTTGGGTAATAAAAGTAAACTGTACCAAATAGGTGAAAAGAAATGATTTTCCATCTCCTCATATTAGTCTTCTTATTGAATATCAAATGAAAATTCTGGAGAGTAACAAGACTATAATTATTTGGCATTTTTCTTTTTGGAACTGTCGAAGGAAAACAAATGATGTGAAGTAAGTTTTCCTTTCTGAATTTGTAAAGTGCCAATATAATGAACAAAACATCATTTAGCCATTATACAGTGTGTCCCTCTTGATAAGTATTGCTCTGCAGGTTGAACATAGATCACCACTGGGCTTTTAATATAATCTTATTAATGTTCTACTTATGTAATAAAATGCTCAATCTTCATGTCAAAAGGTACAGATAAGTTTCCAGGGATTCCTCACTTCATAGTTGATTTTGGCCTCATCTTGAAGACTGAGACTCTTATCAAATTGCTCTTTTCCATAACTTAAATATGTTAAAATACATCCTTCTCTTCCCTTCCCATTTGCTCCCCACTAAGGCCAGCCAAGGACAAAATCATGAGGTTGCATGATATCTCATTTCCCTTTGTGATATTCTTGTTCTCATATATTTCCCAGGTCAGTGTCTTGCCCTAAGTGGTTACCAGTTGATCTTCTCTGAGCTGTGAGTGGATGTGGATAATGGTTTACATTAAGATTCTATCTTGTGGGGTCATACATTGTAACATAGCCAAAAGAAGGCCCTAACTGGTTCTACACTCATGAATGGAGCATGCATTTTTTACAGGATTCTGTGGTGAGAAATGAACACAAGTCACAGTCCCTGTCCTTGAGAGGAATGAAATAGAGATGATTTTTACTAATAATATCAGCTCTAATCTACTGAAATTTAAGCATGTACTCAATGGTATTTTAAGCACTTTCCATGGTTTATCTCCTTGAATCCTCATGACAACCCTGTTAGGAAGGTACCATGAATAATCCCATTTTACAGATTGAGAGGCTAAAGCCTGGAGGGATTAATTTACTTGTCCAAAGTCACATAGCATGGGATCTGAATTTAAGCAGACTGACTTCAGCAGCATGGTTCTCATCCTTAGTTGTACATTAGAATCACCTGGATAGCTTTGAAAAATTACCTAAGACTTGATTGTCTCCTGAGAATCAAATCAATCTGGGGTGGGGCCAGAGAACCAGTGCTTTGTAAAATCTATTGAGATCCTACCACATGGCCAGGGTTGGGAACTCAAGCTCCAGATGCTGCAATCTTAAGGGAGATTAACTCAGATTCAGATTCAACCAGCAGCAGAGATGTTTACAATGTGCAAGGTGCAGTGTTACGAGCCTCATATGAATGACCTATTCTACTCCTCACCGAGACCTGTGAATGAAGATAAGCATCATTATTTCAGTGATAATGAGAAATTCTATATACAGAGAGATTAAGCTGCCTAGCTAAGATTTTCCAACTAATAAGCAGCACACCCTGGATGTGAATGGAGTTCCTTTGACTTCTAAATCCAGGTCTGTTTAAAGAATACCATAGTGCATATAAATAAAAAAAAAATTTACTGTGCTGCTAGTATGTGAAGGACAATATGTTAATCACTATGATGGAAATACATGGAATTATAGTAAATACTACCGGAAAGTATATAATTAGGCATTAATATTAGTACAACTAATTGCGTAGTACTGACCATAGTGCTGAAGAGTTCAGAGGAGCAACTGATGGTGACTCCATCTATCACCTATGCTTTGTCATAGAATGACTCAGAGAAAAGGAAATGCTTACTTGCAAACAGAGTCAGGCTTCAGAACTGCTCAGTAAGTAAGAACACAAGTATTTGAAAGATAGAAACAACATACAAAATTAACCAAGATCATCACATTTACCTAGGAATAATGGTGAAGAATCAGCAATCAACTCATATAATTATAATATTCACAAAGATCATGACTTTTCTTTACACGTCAGCACAGGAAGAGCAGGTTTTCTTTTTTTTTTTTTTTTTTTTGCTACAGAGTCATATTTATGGAAAATGTTAAAGATTTCTTTTATTTTGGTGACCATAACTAGATACCTTTTTTTATGACTACGGTATGTGATATTCTAAGCCAAATAGGATGAATGGAAACATGTCAGTTCTTGTTTCCATTTTCACTCATTTCATGAGTGAGATGTTTTTCCTGGACTTTCAATATTTAGAGATGAAATTTAAACACCAATGGTCTTCAATTCAAGATTCTTCTTGGGAAATTTCATGGAAATCTTGCTCAATATTCATCAAATTATACCACTGATATCTTGACTAATAAATTGAGCACCAATTCCTGTGGCTCTTTTCAGCATTTACTATAAAGTAGCCATGTTCTTTTCAGGGTCAGATTAACTTTTATTTAATACAATTACCATTCATTCCTTCATTTATTCAAACATGACAATTTTTATTACATACTCACTATGTTTCAGGCACTATTTTATGTATTGGGGATTAGCAGTGAACAAAATAAATTTCTTGCTTATAGAGAACTTACCTTCTGGTGAAGCTGATGAGGAAAGATAGATAATAAATAAATAAATGGACAGTAAATCAGATGATGACAAGTGCAATGGAGATAAATGTAGCAGAAAAATGAGCATATGAAGAAACAGAGTGGGGGAGATAATACTTTGGGGATCATGGTGTGTTTGGGTATCATTTTGGTTTGGAGGAAAGTCTGTGTGATTCCATCGTCCATGCTCCTTACGTCTGTGCTCTCTTACCTTTCTGTGTGTGCAGAGGATGGTAAGTGTCAAAAAAAGTGGTTTGTCTTAAACCATCTGAACTGAGCAAGCAGGTCTCTGAAACAAGTTTTGATCCCTTTGCTTTGACCCGTGATTCCACTCCATCTTCTCTTTCCACACCTAAGGATGACTGCCTACTTTGTTTCTCCATAAAGGCAGCTATTACTGTTCATTTGATGTAAGTTTCTCTTATTCCAGAATTCCGTGTTAGAAGGAGTCATTTAACTTTTCTTGACCTTACTTTCAGGTTTTTAAAATAGAAGTTTGGGTTAGCTGATCCACATGGCTCTTTCAGGTGCTGAAAAATTATGCATTTTATGAGTATATGTTAATAAACATGAAAGCATGCTATTAGATATGAAGAGTGGCTCAAAGTGCTTTTTTTCCCATAAGGTGAAGAATAGCTCGACCATGGCACTCAGTCACATTAGAAAAGGAGGAGAAAAGGTTACACAGTATCTCATAATCCTGAGATGTGGTGTGTAATTATCCATTTGCAAAAGGCTTTATTTATGTTCTCTTTCACTGGGAAAGTTAGAATAAAGTGAAAATAAAGTTCTGCAATTATGAAATCTGCTCACTTGGTTCTTTCTGCTCTTCAAAGTAAATTCTGTGTTAATAGAGAAAAGTTAGTTAGTGTAACAGACTCCTAATTTGTTACCATTGCAATTATTTTTTTTCACACCCATTAACATTTGTGAATGAATTTAATGCTCAGTAAAATGATCTCAGCCATTGTCTGATCCAGACATGGCACCAGCCTGCTGTGATAAAAACCTTTTAAATTGCCTCCAATATACCTAATTTTCATTTAAAGGGTGTCCTCCTTTAAACCTTTGGAGACTTACTTACCTGAGATTAAATGCTCTGGATATCACCAAGTAATCATTCATTATTTATTAAGCACTGTGTGCACGTGCTGTTTGTTCTAGGGATAGAGCGGGCACAAGTCAGGTCTTCCACTCCTATGAGGAAGACAGCCATTTAAAAAAGTTACTATAAAGTATGGTACATATTATGATGGAGCAAAGAGCATGCTATGGAAAATGGGTCTATACTTAGTCTAGGGTAAGGGAAACTCTGGAGGAAGTGAGATTTAAGCTGAAATATGAAGATGAATAGGAGATAGCTAGGTGAAGCATGTGTGCCTCTATTGTCTCTGTGTGTTCCCTTGTAACTTCATGTGGGAAAGGTACAATAGGGAAGCTGCATGGGCAAAGGGAATAAAACATGGCAATATGAAGGAATACAGCAGAACCCACTATTAATGGAATATTAAAATGGGAGAGTATAAAGGGAAAGAAAATTGGTGGGAAACAAGGTTGGGGAGGTGAGTAGGAGAAAAATTGGGAAAATCTTTGTAATATGTTAAGTAGTTTTGTACTTAATCCTAAGAACAATGGTAAGAGGAAAGATACAATTAGATGTGAATTAAAGAATGATCATTGAGGTTCTAATGTATATCATGGTTTGGAAGGGAGAATTAAGGAGAAGAGTTAAGATGCTGGTAGTACGGTTCAGGAGATAATGACATCTAAGACTAAGGCATTGGCAGGACAAGCTTTTAGAGCTACTCAAGGGGCAAAATCACCAGGAGTTGATTGAATGGAGGGAGTGTAGGAGAGGGAAGAGTCAAGAATGACTCCAAGCTCTCTGGCTTAAGTAACTGGGTAGATGGTGTGGCTATGGTGTTGCCACTTACTAAGATGGTAAACTGAGATGTGTTGCTGAAATAAGAAACTCAGGAGGATGATTGGGGATGGAAGATGCAGGAAGCAGGGGCAGTGATGAATTCAGTTTTGGTCTTTTGAAATTGAGGACAGCATAAGACATCCAGGTAGAGATGCCAACAGGCAGCTGGATGTATGAGTCTGGGACACTAGAGCTGAGTCTGGATGAGATTTGACAATCATTAGTATGTAGATGCTTTCAGTCTGCCAAGTGCTGTGATTGCCTCTCTATTATGGGGCTCACCTTACTTTGAACTGTAGATGTCTGTGAGTATTTTTCATCCCCTTACTCTGGAAAGAGTTCCTTGAAGGCAAAAACCGCATTGTTTACCTATCTTTTTATTGTTACCTTCACAGCATCTTGCAAGGTGCCTTATGCAGGGATCTTATTTGATGACATTTTTTGCTAGATAGAGTTGTCTTCTACAATCATCTGACTTCTGTCACAGCTGAGTTGGTCATGGCCCACTGAGCCCCCCATCTTGGTTCTTCCTCCTGCACTGAATGAGCTCTCCTCTCTCCATTCCTAGTTTAAACCCTGATTTCTTCTCAAATCCTAGTTCTTCGTAGTTTAAATAAGGTAACACAATGTACAAAAGGACACTAAATTGGAGGAGGGGAGACGTGGGTCAGTAGCGGTTATGTTTCTTCTGACTTAGGCAATCTTGAGCATATCATGTTCTTTCTCTGGGCCTTTGCTTACCCATCTGATAAAGAAATGGTATCTAAGATCCCTTCCAAGTACAGTGGACTTCAGGTTTTCCCTCTTTTTACCTAATTTATCTTTTGTTTATTCTCTTATGTTTTGAACTGTGCATATTGATGCTTATATTCTTAAATGTATAGTTATATATGTATGTTATGGATTTTCTGTGCTCAAATATCATTCAAAGCTCATCAAGAGTTTATTTTCTGGTACTACACATAGTCTTCATTCCAATACAA
Organism: Mesoplodon mirus; assembly: GCF_964341445.2. Taxonomy (NCBI): domain Eukaryota; kingdom Metazoa; phylum Chordata; class Mammalia; order Artiodactyla; family Ziphiidae; genus Mesoplodon; species Mesoplodon mirus. The sequence goes on along the minus strand of NC_138989.1, from coordinate 57,061,035 downwards.
TGATAACCATAACAAGATGTTCAATAAACACTTGTTGAATGTAACTGGATAGGAACAAGGGTGTCAGAAACATACTTATGATCACTCTATACTTTTTGGTCATACCTTTGCCTCACGCAACCAAAACTCTGTGAGGTGAAGCAGAACAGGAGTTAAATTCTGCTGTTTTTCCCACACTTGCTCAAGGGAAAGTTAAATGATAATCTCTTGGGGACGCTATAGGCAGATTTTTCTAAGTTTTCTTTTTTTTTTAATTTTAAGTAACAGAGAACTTTTTTCAAACAGTAACTTCATATCATATAATTTTGCAAAATATTTAAAAATTAGTGAGAGTGGATCTAGTTGAAGTAGTGGTGGAAACTGGAGCCCTCTTACATAATTTCCCTTTTGTGTACCCCCTTTCTGGACATTTGGGCAGAACTCTTAGATTTCTGGAGAGATTAGGTGGTCTTTAATTTTCCAACTATTTGACTCTATAATTCTAACTACTAGTCAATGGTATGGTTTGTTTCTTTTCTCTTGCACCCAGGCTTATGCTAGATGCTGTGGGGGCTTTTAGAAATGAAGAAACTGTAGCCTCTGTCACCATTTAGAAAGATAATCTGCCTCATATGCATGAAGCAAGTAAAGGGCCCCCATATAACAACACTGAACATTGTTTTGTATATGGAGGAGTTGAAGCAGGTGATCCTCACAGTCTCCTCCAGTTTTCACATTCTATGATTCTAAGTGTTAATGATGTGGCCATGTGTGTTAAGTGCTTTGAGCTCAGGAGAAATGCACTATATAAATTCAAGGACCATTACGTGCATAATCACAGCTGCTAAGCAGGGACAAATCCCCCCGTTTGCATGATATCCTCAAGAAATCCCAAGGGAAACACTGTTAGGGACCAAAACATTAGTACCCCCCTTTCTTTTTCTAAAATAAATAAAAAGAAAGAAAGAAAAGAAAGAAATGTTAGCCCCCACTGCTCCGCAAGCTCTTCCTCAACATGTTGTTGCAAACAAACCATTCATTTGTCATTTAGGAAAATATCCCAAATAACATTCTCCCCTGATTCAAACAAAACTTCCAGTGCTGGGCTGTGCTGGTTGCCAGAAGTGTGTCTGGGTTAATTGCACACCTGCATTTTATTTCAAGTAAATTGCATGGAGCCCCCCTCTCTGTGCCCCTTACAAAGCAGGAGCCCACCTGTCTGGAGGCTCTTTGGGCAATGAAAGGCTGCAGGAAAAAATTAGTCATCCTCTTTTCTTCCCTGTGACTTCTTTGACCTTGAGACTTCTAATGGCATCTCAGACAAAATGAACATAATCTAATGGACAGCGGGGAAGAGGGAACGGCTGGGTACATCTGTCGTATTACTGGGCTGTCTGAACAGTCAATGAAGCAGGGCCAAACCATAAGAGGCCTGTTCAGTTTAGCTCCAGGGTCTGCAGAGAAGGAGCACAATCATTTATCTTTATTTACTGAACTCTGCTTTCTGTTTAAGAAAAAAAAAATTGACAGGTTGACAAAAACCCACATTGGAGCTGCCCGCTGCCCAGAGATAAATGCTATTTGTGCTCTGGAGATTCAAGGACAGCTCACGATGCCCTTTAGCTGGTTTCAGTGGGTGCCTATCATATAGAAACAAAAAATGCCAAGGCACCTGGATACTTTTCCCCCATCAGCACCTCCACATCTATCCGTAGAGGGATCCGGTAGATGGATCCATAAGAAAGAATGGGAGCCGTGATTCCCCCAAGGAAGAAATCTAAATTAGAAGAATTTAGGCAAGAGAACCAAGGACAAAGATGACTGGGAAATGTTGAATATTCCACAGATTTCTTTATGATGAAATGGTGAGACATCCACCATGGCATCCATAACCAATACATTCTGACTTATATCAGTAAAGGGAGACAAAAATAATGCATATTCCAGCTGCAGTGAAAACTTTACTCTGAACTGTAGAGAAGGAATTTAAAAATAGGATCTGAAAGTCCTATCTACGCACGTCTATTCCCTGCTGGATGATGATGATCGTGTCACTGACTCTTTTAATGTAACATCTACCACTTACTATACTTTTCTTAGAATAGTCATCACCAAAGTGGGATTCTTATTCCTCAGGGAGTATATAAAACTCTACACTGGAAGTGGAGAAAATAAGAGGGCTGATTTTTTTTTTCCTTTTTCCCTTCTCTCTCATCTCACCTTTTAAATTTATATTTGGTGTAGATGTTTCATAATGTTCCTAATGCAACCACACAATGTTATATAGATAAAATTTATAAATATAAAAAAGAGATGTGTGTTTAAAAACTTTTTACAGATGGGAAGTACAATTTAAAAAATCCTACAAAGGGATTGGTTCAAGATGGCAGAATAGAAGGACGTGATCTCACTCCTTCTTGTGAGGGCACCGGAATAACAACTAACTGCTGAACAATCATTGACAGGAAGACACTGGAACTCACCAAAAAATATACCCCACATCCAAAGACAAAGGAGAAGCCACAATAATATGGCAGGAGGGACACAGTCACAATAAAATCAAATCCCATAACTGCTGGGTGGGTGACTCACAAACTGGAGAACACTTATACCACAGAATTCCACCCACTGTAGTGAAGGTTCTGAACCCATTGTCAGGCTTCCCAACCTAGGGGTCTAGCAACGGGAGGAGGAATTCCTAGAGAATCAGACTTTAAAGGCTAGTGGGATTTGATTGCAGGATTTCAACAGGACTGGGGGAAACAGAAACTGCACTCTTGGAAGGCACACACAAAGTAGTGTGTGCATCAGAACCCAGGGGAAGGAACAGTGACCCCACAGGAGACTGAACAAGACCTACCTGCCAGTGTTGGAGGGTCTCCTGCAGAGGCGGGGGGTGGCTGTGTCTCACCATGAGGACAACAGCATTGGCAGCAGAAGCTCTGGAAAGTACTCCTTGGTGTGAACCCTCCCAGAGTTCACCAATATCACCATCAAACAGCCTGGATAAGCTCCAGTGTTGGGTTGCCTCAGGCGAAACAACCAACAGGGAGGGAAACGAGACCCACCCATCAGCAGAAAAGTGGATTAAAGTTTTATTGAGCTCTGTCCACCAGAGCAACAGCCGGCTCTACCCACCACCAGTCCCTCTCAGCAGGAAACTAGCACAACCTCTTAGATAGCCTCATCCACCAGAGGGCAGACAGCAGAAGCAAGAAGTATAATCCTGCAGCCTGTGGAGCAAAACCGACATTCACAGAAAGGTGGACAAGATGAAAAGGCACAGGGCTATGTACCAGATGAAGGAACAAGATAAAACCCCAGAAAAACAACTAAATGAAGTGGAGATAGGCAACCTTCCAGAAAAAGAATTCAAAATAATGATAGGGAAGATGATCCAGGACCTCAGAAAAAGAATGGAGGCAAAGATTGAGAAGATGCAAGAAGTGCTTAACAAAGGCATAGACGAATTAAAGAACAAACAGAGGTGAACAGTACAATAACTGAAATGAAAAATACACTAGAAGGAATCAATAGCAGAATAACTGAGGCAGAGGAATGGATAAGTGACCTGGAAGACAGAATGGTGGAATTCACTGCTGTGGAACAGAATAAAGACAAAGAATGAAAAGAAATGAAGACAGCCTAAGCGACCTCTGGGACAACATTAAATGTAACAACATTCACATTTTAGGGGTTCCAGAGGGAGAAAAGAGAGAATAATGAAACTAGAAAATATTTGAAGAGATTATAATCGAAAACTTCCCTAACATGGGAAAGGAAAGGAGCCACCCAAGTCCAGGAAGCGCAGAGAGTCCCATACAGGATAAACCCAAGGAGAAACACGCTGAGACAAATAGTAATCAAATTGGCAAAAATTAAAGACAAAGAAAAATTATTGAAAGCAGCAAGAGAAAAGCAACAAATAACATACAATGGAACTCCCATAAGGTTAAAAGTTGGTTTCACAGCAGAAATTCTACAAGCCAGAAGGGAGTGGCATGACATATTTAAAGTGATGAAAGGGAAGAACCTACAACCAAGATTACTCTACCCAGCGAGGATCTCATTCAGGTTCAATGGAGAAATCAAAAGCTTTGCAGACAAACAAAAGTTAAGATAATTCAGCACCACTAAACCAGCTCTACAACAAATGCTAAACGAACTTCTCTAAGTGGGAAACACAAGAGAAGAAAAGGACTTACAGAAACCCAAAACAATTAAGAAAATGGTCATAGGAACATACATATTGATAATTACCTTAAATGTGAATGGATTAAATGCTCAAATCAAAAGATACAAGCTTGTTGAATGGATACAAAAACAAAACCCATATATATGCTGTCTACAAGAGACCCACTTCAGACCTAGGGACACATACAGACTGAAAGTGAGGGGATGGAAAAAGATATTCCATGCAAATGGAATCAAAAGAAAGCTGGAGTAGCAATACTCATATCAGATAAAATAGACTTTAAAATAAGGAATGTTACAAGAGACAAGGAAGGACACTCCATAATGATCAAGGGATCAATCCAAGAAGAAGATATAACAATTGTAAATATATATGCATCCAAAATAGGAGCACTTCAATACATAAGGCAACTGCTAACAGCAACAAAAGAGGGAATCAACAGTAACACAATAATAGTAGGGGACTTAACACCTCACTTATGCCAATGGACAGATCATCCAAACAGAAAATTAATAAGGAAACACAAGCTTTAAATGACACAATAGATGAGACAGATTTAATTGATATATATAGGACATTCCATCCAAAACCAGCAGATTACACTTTCTTCTCAAGTGTGCATGGAACACTCTCCAGGATAGATAACATCTTGGGTCATGAATCAAGCCTCCGTAAATTTAGGAAAATTGAAATCATATCAAGTATCTTTTCTGACCACAATGCTATGAGATTAGAAATCAATTACATGGAGAAAAATGTAAAAAACACAAATACATGGACACTAAACAATACGTTATTAAATAACCAAGAGATCATTGAAGAAACCAAAGAGGAAATTAAAAAAAAATACCTAGAGACAATTGACAAAGAAAACACAACGATCCAAAACCTATGGGATGAAGCAAAAGCAATTCTGAGAGGGAGGTTTATAGCAATACAAGCCTTCATCAAGAAACAAGAGAAATCTCAAATAAACAATCGAACCTTACACCTAAAAGAACTAGAGAGGGCTTCACTGGTGGCGCAGTGGTTGAGAATCTGCCTGCCAATGCAGGGGACATGGGTTCGAGCCCTGGTCTGGGAAGATCCCGCATGCCGCGGAGCAACTAGGCCCGTGAGCCACAATTACTGAGCCTGCGCGTCTGGAGCCTGTGCTCTGCAACAGGAGAGGCCGTGATAGTGAGAGGCCCCGTGCACTGCAATGAAGAGTGGCCCCCACTTGCCACAACTAGAGAAAGCCCTCGCACAGACACAAAGACCCAACACAGCCATAAATAAATAAATAAATAAATAAATAAATAAAATTAAAAAAAAAAAAGAACTAGAGAAAGAAGAACAAACAAAACACAAAGTTCGCAGAAGGAAAGAAGTCATAAAGATCAGAGCAGAAATAAATGAAATAGTAATAAAGAAAACAATAGCAAAGATCAATAAAACTAAAAGCTGGTTATATGAGAAGATAAACAAAATTAATAAACCATAGCCAAACTCATCAAGAAAATGAGGGAGAGGACTCAAATCAATCAAATTAGAAATGAAAAAGGAGAAGTTACAACAGACGCTGCAGAAATACAAAGCATCCTAAGACATTACTACAAGCAACTCTATGCCAATAAAATGGACAACCTGGAAGAAATGGACAAATTCTGAGAGAGGTATAACCTTCCAAGACTGAACCAGGAAGAAATAGAAAATATGAACAGACCAATCACAAGTAATGAAATTGAAACTGTGATTGAACACTTTCCAACAATCAAAAGTCCAGTACCAGATGGCTTCACTGGTGAATTCTTTCAAACATTTAGAGAAAAGCTACCACCCATCCTTCTCAAACCCTACCAAAAAATTGCAGAGGAAGGAACACTCCCAAACTCATTCTTTGAGGCCACCATCACCCTGATACCAAAACCAGACAAAGATACTACAAAAAAGAAAATTACAGACCAATACCACTGATCAATACAGATGCAAAAATCTTCAGCAAAATACTAGCAAACAGAATCCAACAGCACATTAAAAGGGTCATACACCATGGTCAAGTGGGGCTTATCTCAGTAATGCAAGGATTCTTCAATATACACAAAGCAATCAATGTGATACACCATATTAACAATTGAAGGATAAAAACCATACAATCATCTCAATAGATGTAGTAAAAGCTTTTGACACAATTCAACATACATTTATGATAAAAATCCTCCAGAAAGTAGGCCTAGAGGGAAGCTATCTCAACATAATAAGGCCATATATGACAAACCCACAGCAAATATCATTCTCAATGGTGAAAAACTGAAACTAGTTCCTCTCAGATCAGGAACAACACAAGGATTTCCACTCTCACCACTATTATTCAACAAAGCTTTGGAAGTCCTAGCCACGACAATCAGAGAAGAAAAAGAAATAAAAGGAATACAAATTGGAAAAGAAGAAACAAAACTGTCACTGTTTGCAGATGACATGATACTATACATAGAGAATCCTAAAGATGCCACCAGAAAACTACTAGAGCTAATCAATGAATTTGGTAATGTTGCAGGATACAAAATTAATGCACAAAAATCTTTTGCATTCCTATACACTAATGATGAAAAATCTGAAAGTGAAATTAAGGAAACACTCCCATTTACCTTTGCAACAGAAAGAATAAAATAGCTAGGGATAAACCTACCTAGGGAGACAAAAGACCTGTATGCACAAAACTATAAGACACTGATGAAAGAAATTAAAGATGATACCAACAGATGGAGAGATATATCATGCTCTTGGATTGGAAGAATCAATATTGTGAAAATGACTACCACACAAAGGAATCTACAGATTCAATGCAATCCCTACCAAATTACCAATGGCGTTTTTTACAGAACTAGAACAAAAAATCTTAAAATTTGTATGGAGACACAAAAGGCCCTGAATAGCCAAAGCAGTCTTGACGGAAAGAAATGGAGCTGGAGGCATCAGACTCCCTGACTTCAGACTATACTACAAAGCTACAGTAATCAAGACAATATGGTACTGGCACAAAAACAGAAATATAGACCAATTTAACAGGATAGAAAGTCCAGAGATAAACCCACACACCTATGGTCAACTAATCTATGACAAAGGTGGCAAGGATATACAATGGAGAAAAGAAAATCTCTTCAATAAGTGGTGCTGGGGAAACTGGACAGCTACATGTAAAAGAATGAAATTAAAACACTCCCTAACACCACACACAAAAATAAACTCAAAGTGGATTAGAGACCTAAATGTAACACCAGACACTATAAAACTCTTAGAGGAAAACATAGGAAGAACATTCTTTGACATAAATCACAGCAAGATCTTTTTTGATCCACCTCCTAGAGTAATGGAAATAAAAACAAAAATAAACAAATGGGACCTAAACTTAAAAGCTTTTGCACAGCAAAGGCAACTACAAACAAGATGAAAACACAACCCTCAGAATGGGTGAAAATATTTGCAAATGAATCAACGGACAAAGGTTTAATCTCCAAAATATATAAACATCTCATGCAGCTCAATATTAAAAAAGCAAACAAACCAATCCAAAAATGGGCAGAAGACGTAAATAGACAATTCTCCAAGAAGACATACAGATGGCCAAGAAGCCTATGAAAAACTGCTCAACATCACTAATTATTAGTGAAATGCAAATCAAAACTACAATGAGGTATCACGTCACACCAATTATAATGGGCATCATCAGAAAATCTACAAACAGCAAATGCTGGAGAGGGTGTGGAGAAAAGGGAACCCTCTTGCACTGTTGGTGGAATGTAAATTGATGCAGCCACTATGGAGAGCAGTATGGAGGTTCTTTAAAAACTAAAAATAGAATTACCATTTGACCAGCAATCCCACTACTGGGCATATACCCAGAGAAAACAAAAGAACAAATAATTCAAAAAGACACATGAACCCCAGTGTTCATTGCAACACTATTTAAAATAGTCAGGTCATGGAAGCAGCCTAAATGCCCACTTACAGACGAACAGATAAAGAAGATGTGGTACATATATACAATGGAATATTATTCAGCCATAAAAAAGAATGAAATTGGGTCATTTGTAGAGATGTGGATGAATCTAGACACTGTCATACAGAGTGAAGTAAGTCAGAAGGAGAAAAATAAATATCATATATTTACGCATGTATGTGGAACCTAGAACACTGGTACAGATGTACTGGTTTGCAGGGCAGACATTGAGGCACAGATGTAGAGAACAAACATATGGACACCAAGGGGGGAGAGCTGCAGGGAGGTGGTAGGGGTGGTGGTGGTGTGATGAATTGGGAGATTGGGATTGACATATATACACTAATATACCTAAAATGGATAACTAATAAGAACCTGCTGTATAAAAAAATAAATAAAATAAAATTCAAAAAAATAAATAATCCATGAAAAAATCATCTTTAAAAATGTATTATACATTATTTCCATTGAGGGTAATCCCATTGCTAATTGCGCAGACTCGAGATGCCCTAACGTGAATGGAGATATTTTTCCAGAATTTCTGGAAAACACCACATCACTATTTCCCCTAGTTCTTGAAATAAATAATGCTGCACATTGCAATTGTTTTGCAACTGTCATAACATCACTCTTTTTCTCTCTGCCAAAATAGTTCATGTGTATGTTAATATTATCAATAGTCAAGCTTTGGGATAGTTTCTGCACTTACCACTTGTCTCATGATAATTACATAAAATCCAGCCTTATGGGGCATGATTTGGGGCTTGGGTTGGAGGCCGCATAGGGGAAAATACAGAAAAGTCTTTGAGGCTGTGATTACCTGTATTTGGGTCCAGGAGTGTGTCTAGGAGAGCAGCAGAGACCCTGCAAGCCACAGTGAACCAGTTTGGGGCACTGAGAAGGAGAGCCCAAGAGTAGAGCCATCAGTTTTCATGCTCTTGCCCAGCTTCACTGCTCCATATTTGAAGGATTTTCTTTGACTACATCCAAAAGAAGCAAGAGTGAGGTGCAGATGTGTGCCTCTGAAGAGTCCAGATGTTCAGAGAGGAAATGGAGGTCTAACCAGAGGTAGAGCCAGCATTCTGGAGTCCAGGCTGCACAGACAGCACACTGCAGGGGGGCTGCATCACTGAGGTGCCAAGATGCATTATTGGAAGGCTGGGATGGGTGCAGGCAGGGTGAGGGTGGAATCTAGTGTTGGAGCAGAAAAGCTTGAAGAGAAGCTGGAAGGGACCCTACTGACAAAAAGCCGTGATCTCATTACATGGATGTTAATGATCCAGATGTCGGAGTATAGGTAGAAAGAGAAGAGGTCACTCGGAAGGTATGAGTGGAAAGAGGCTAAATGACAGTGACCTGGAATGCATTAGCTTGGGTTTCCTACAACTGATCCTTGAATTCTCAGCAGTAGGACTTGGAGAAGGAGTCTGATACACTCAGCTAAAGGCAAAACTGGCAGCTATGGAGGCCAGCAGAGTGGGGAGGGCTATGCTTCTGAAAGTCACTTTAATAGTTTGTGAACTGTGGTATCTGCTGGCGTGTAACATGTCCTTGTGTCAGGTTTTGTCACCTTCAGGGAACTCACCTTGACTAATGCAGCAGGACGGGGCCACCAGAACCTGACCCTGCAAACCAGAGTCATTGAAGAAGCAGTTTAATGAACCCAGTCTCGAGTGCTGTGGCTGTCACACACCCCAGCAAGCCTGACTTCCCTTACTCTGAGCTGTTTGCTAACATTGTTTACTAATTAATATTTTCTATCCCCTTAAAAGAATAAATAACCACCAGGATATTTTTATTGCACTAAGAAAACAATACATTTGTTATAAAGAGTGTAGCTTATATATATTTCATCCATTTACTTAAAGATTTACATAAATAAAAACATTTTAGGAGAATTGTGATGAGTATTTTCTAAAAATGTCTCAACTAATTATTGTTTTCTATTCACTTTGTTATAATTGAATAATTCAATTCATAGTTGTTAAGAATACTTAGAGATATTAAACATAATCACCATTTTCTTCCTTGATGTTTATTTCTTATTTATGTAGTTATTGTGCACTAGTATCCATAAAAGCCTGTCTATTTTTTATCATCACAATCAGTTCATGATATGAGTTTTTGTTTCTATTTACTTTAACAAGCACTGAACATTTACCTCTACCATAGTACTCTGCTAGGAGTTGGAATAGAAGATGTAGACATTGCAGGCTTTCAAACAGAATGGTCTAGGGTATGTCTTGGTATCAAAACAAATTGCAATATCTCAGGGTTTAACACTGTAACAGGTTACTTCCCTTTCATTTCAGAGTCCAGTGCCGGTCCTGGCAATTTTCCTTGGAGGTAAGTCCTCCAGCACTTGTTGGGTTCTAGGATCTTTCCATCTCAAGATTTTGCCATCTTCTACATAAGGCTTCCAGGGTCCCTATGGAAGAAAAGAAAGCTAAAGGATTGCATAGGATGGATTTTAGGTGCAGGCCTAAAGGCAACTTCATCACTTCTGCGGGCAACCCATCGACTAGAAACTAATCACCTTTTCAACACACACTACTAACTTTAAGTTTACCAAGCTCTTCCTCCAGTGCCTATCTCATTAGGAATGTGATCTGCCTTCCAAGTCACATAACAAATGACAGTTCTATGAAGAGTTTTCCATTGCATTAACAGGCATAGCCATCTTTCCAGCTTCTTGCATCACTTTTATCACCTCTCATTGCTATGTCAGCGGCATACACTTTATGTGTTTGTTACAGCAGCACCCATCTTCAAGGTACCCCTTTCTGTATTATTAAATATAGCTAAACTCTGATTTAGTAACAAATAAGCCCTAGAATTAGTTACAGAGGAAGAGGTAAGTTGAAGCTAGAAATGTCTGCAGGATCCAGATCATAGGGAATTGAGAAAAAGATGTGATGTAGGGATTTTAATCTGACAGGGACATGAAACAAGAAGAAACAGAGTAACCCCATTAGGAGATGACTGCTATCACCTGAGAAAGAATAGCAAGGCTCTAAACCAAGGGTGTGTGGAAGAAATAGGAAAAAAAAAAAGGAAGAAGCATCTGAGAGGTGTCCTGAAGGAAGAACATCTGGCTTTGTAGAAAAGTAGTTAATCAAAGTCATAGGCAGAAGTCCTCATTCCAATTACTCAATTTACTACCTATTTAATTTCCTTTACACTTTGTTGCCTCACTCTAAGGCTGATATGATCAAATCTGGCCAATAGATTTCTAGTTTATTTTGAAAATAAAATGTTATTAAATACATGAAAATTTTTTATAAACTATAAAATGTAATGAAAATGTTAATTTATTAACTAAAATGAAATAATAGAAAATGGCTCTAAAGCTTTGTGCTTGGGTAGCTATGAGAATGTTACATTCCTAACAGAAATGGCAGGAGAAAGAGACAGGTGAGGCATGATGATACCCTGGCTTTGGCCATGATAAATTGGAGTTTTCATCCAGATCTTCAGGTGGATACATCCAGCAGCAGTGTATCTTAGTTGGGTTCCCCAGAAGAAGGCCCTAAGATGGTGAATTGTGTGCAAGTGATTTATGAGGAAAAATCTAGTAAGGAAGTGGGGGAAACAATTCAGGAAAAGAGAAAAAGCCTTTCAAGGATGAGATTTCAGGCAGGGACCTGTGAAGGGTAACCTCAGGCTGACCCAGGAAAGTTCATGCTTCGCCTGGGTTGGTAATTGGCTGTAGGAGCTAAGGGTAGAAATCTGGCTAGAGAAGAGTTATAGGTTTGGGCAGTTAGAACCAAATAAAATGGAGGCTAGAACCAACAAAAAACATCCAGTAGGACCTAAGGGAAGCTTTCAAAGAGTAGATTTCGATTTTAGGAGGAAGGGTGAAATGAGAAATCTGTTTGTTTTGTTAGCATCCAATAAGCAATTAAAGTTAAGGGCTCTATATGTTAATGGAGTTTTTAAGTATCTCTGAGCTTTTAATTATTATCTTTCTTTCCAAATTCTTCTGTTTGTAGATCCTAATGTTACTCCTTATCCCTGTTTTCTTCTCTTGTCCTTGTAGAACTGCAATGAAGAATTGGAACTGGGGAGATGCTGGAGAAAAGGTATAAACTTGCAATTAGAAGATGAATAAGTTCTATAGATCTGAAGCACAACATAGTGGTTATAGTCAACAGTACTGTGCTATATACTTCAAAGTTACTAAGAGACTAGAGTTTAAATGATCTCACCACAAAAAGAGAAATGGTAACTATGTGAGGTGATAGAGATGTTAGCTATAAGGTTAAGGTGGTAAGCTTATTGCATATATAAATGTATCAAATCAACACACTGTACACCTTAAACAATGTTATGTGCCAATTATATCTCAATAAAAAATAATAAAATACACAACCAATAAAACTTTGACTTAGGCAAAGTTATCTTCATTGCTTTACCAAACCTTTGGAAAGACCATTCACCATCTTCTCAACTATTATGGGATGCTCCACTAGCCCATGTTCTCTGAAACACCCTGTTTTCTCTATTAGTGAGATTCTAATCATGAAGTTGTATGTGCCTAACAGAGATGAAGCTTTTTTATTCCTCTCCTACTCCTCCTCCCTTCCCCTGCCACTCTGAGGATATTATCATTTAATAAGAAATTTATTTCTGAAGGTGGAATTTTAGGTAATACAAAAAAACTATTGAGTAAATGTTTTAAATTCTTATACTTTTAGTAGTTCTCAACATTTTACAGGATATCAGGATTGGAAGAGATTTAGCTTATCTCACCCCACACCCCACTTGATTTTTTTAATACATTTGATACTTTAACAGTTTACTTTTTAGGGGATGTTTTGTTGCTCCCCCAGAACTTAGTACCATAAAGCACTAAGTGAAGAATCTAGTGAATTTTGAGAATAAATGTGAGGATGATGAGAAAGAGGGTACAGGGCTGAGCATAAGGAAGTGAACCCAACTTTTCAGGAACTCTGGTTTCCTCACTGATGCACAGACTTCTTAGGTGTGCCTTTCAGGTGTATCTTCTTCCACAGGCTGCTCTCAGAGCTCTCGAATGAGGTTAAAATCTTTTTTACCTCCCTGGGAAGTGAGGATTTATGTGCAGAATTTTTACTTCTTAATTAATTTGGACCCCAGCAGCGTGGAGATGGTGAGACTTAATATCTATTAAGACTTGGTATTAAGTTAATAGCAGGTGACAGTGACTTCATCAAAACCCCTGTGCAAAACATCAAGTAGATGGAAATTTTAGTTCTGGTACATTACTCAGCTGAGTATCATCAGACCTGCTTACAAGGGTCATAAAGATTATTTGTACATTAATGAAGGGCCTGTCCATCAAGCTTAGTATGAAAGAGAAGCAGGAAAATTACCATCACATAAAACATAAAATATTGGTACATTTCCACTAATGAAACACTCAATACGCTGGGAAATTCTTACTGGCTATTTTTCATTGTTTCTTGAGGCACACACACACACACACACATACCACATACCTTCTTGCCACAAGAGTGAATGAGGGAGAGCTAGAATAGATATCAAGATCATTTCCATATCCTACCTATCCACGGAAACCATCACAGGGAGAAGGGAGATGGCATCAAGGAACACACCTTTGTGATTTAGACAACTGATAGGTAAATAGATGGCAAGGGTCACTTGATGAAATGGCAGCTTGGAAAGGCTAGGACAAATATAAAGTTACACCTGCTTTGGAAAATTAACCTCTTTGGGGTTTGTTTGTTGTTTGTTTGGTTTTTTTTGGCCATGCTGCTGTGGGATCCTAGTTCCTAGACCAGAGATTGAACCCCAGGCCACGACGGTGAAAGCACCAAGTCCTAACCACTGGACCACCAGGGAATTCCTAATCTCTCTGTTTCATCACCATGTAAGGCCATCACAAACAGGTCAGGGATCAATAAACAAAGCAATAACAGAAAACGTTTGAATACAGTTGTCACCAAACAGCAACATTTTCCTTCATATGAAGTTAAAGTACAAAAAGGTTATTCAATTGTGTCCTGATACTGAGGAATTGGGACAGTCACAGGACACCCATTCCATTTTGAATGCTGAGCAGTCGGTTAGTGAGGAGGCTGGACCATCTTCTACTCACTCACTGAGGATGAAAGGCCTTCCGTTCAGCAATACTTCTGTACATTCTGAATAGGAAGCTCGGAAGTTCTGTGCAAGTGGTTGGCAACAGGAATATCTTTGTTTCTTACCTCTGTCCCTTGATACCTTCTACAAGCCAAAAGGATGTTTCTGATCAATATGGTAATTAGATAGTTATTAAAAACAGTAATCATCTAGAAATTATTTGGTGCCATAAACATCCCATACAGAGAAAATATTTGAACATTTAAAAGTCGAACATTGTAATTGGCTTCATATGCAAGAAGCCAAAGGGGATATAAAGAATTTTTAAGTTCCTAAGAAAGCACTCACATTAAGAGCAAGTTGTCTTCTTGATCAGGTTGGGAGTTAGTGCCACACAGCCGATAGATTCCCCTTGTGGCCAGTAGCAATGAACCAATTTCTATTAATGAAGACCGAATGTTTATGGCTAATATAGAAGAAAATGTACTGAAGGGGGGAGCTCAGTCATTCACTGGAGATAGCTTAATTCTGGTAATTTCCAATTTCCAAGCTCATTTTAATTTGTTATCAAAGTAATCACTCATTCCAGCTGGAGTCAGAAATAGCTTTTTGTTGTCTGTAGGCTGACAGATTATTCAGACGGAACCCAATTTTTCAAAGCTCACCTGCTCAGCATCTGTGATATGCTTATAAGTTCAAACAGGTACGGTTTGCAACATCAGAGCCAGGCTGAAAAGAACTGAGTCTGCTTTACTGCAGCTTTCTGAGCCAGGGAGTATATTTCGTGACTCCAAACACTGACTGAAACTGAAACTCCCATACAAAAAGCAAACCATGATGGGGAACATAGATGAGAGAATGGAATATACACTGGACTTCATCTTCTGTGCCAACATGATCCTACAAACTTCCTTGTCCACCTTACCACAGGGAAAGTTTATCTGGATTTTGTTTCAAGCATGAGACTACTCTGTGGGATTGCCCTTGGTTTTTCTGGCCTTGCTTGATTGACTTAGCCACATTTATACAGCTTGGTAAGGTCACTGTGAGGATTAGAACCTTGATTTATAACCAGGGTTTCCTTTATATCTGGAGAAAAAATGACAGTTGAGACAGTGATGGAAGTGTGAGAGGAGACGAGGAACAGAAGGTTATCAGGGCTGTGGTGGGAATTAAAGAGGAAGAGGGAACTGAGGAAGAGGACATACTTGTCTCAAAGACTTTCCTTCTGAAGTTTGTCATCTTTGTTGATCTTGTGGCAGTGCCAGTTTTTAAAAGCAAAGTAGAGGAGGAGGATGGTTAAAATAGATAAAGCTGGTTGTCACTAAAACCACAACTTCAGGACATGTGTTCTGAATATATACAGAAACACAAACAATCCCAAACCACAGTTCCCTCATTGTCACTGAGTAGCTTCCAGGGATGATAATGAAGAATTGTCTCCTCTTTATTGCTTTGGCTGATGCTTGAGTCTGTGGCGCCAAGAATCTAGATCTCCCAAAGCCAGGCAGTGGAAAAACAGTACATTAGAATTAAATAATAGGATCTCTGGTGCCTGGATTGCAGTGGAGGAAGGGTTAATGGAGCTGGGGCTTTGTACAGCGGGAGCCTCCATCTATAATCTCTTGTTTTTCTAGGCTGGGAGGAGAGAAAGGAGCCTTGGGGGAGAAAAACATAGGGTGCCCTAATCTTATGATAAAAATAATATAATTCCTCTACCTGCTATCTCTCCCCACCAGGTTTCTGCTCCCTTTGCAGAACACTAGTAATGCCCATAATAGTCAGTTAAAATAAAAATTTCTGTTCCATTAAACATACGAAAAATATGTTGCATTGAATACAGTTGGTTTGGGAAAACTGTTTTTATCCCTCCTAACCAATCATCCATACTAACTGCAGCTGCCACAAGTGGCTGTGCAGGGGGTTGGGGCTGGCTCTGCACACGGTCAAGTTGACCATGCACAGGCAGTGTCCTGTGTAAGCCGTGAGGCTCTCACACCAGACTGACCCCACCCCAGTTCTAGGGTACAGAGTATGGTCAACCTGCTCTGAGAATGTAGGTGTGTTTACACTCTGGAGGGAAACGTGGTCTGCTTTTGTTTGCATTCTGAGAAGCTTGAACCACAGTGGAGTGTCTTAAGCCAGAGTAGGACTCTCACAACACAAGGTCAGTCTGTGCTGGCTTCTAATCCATGTGGCAAGAGAATTGGCTGTGCTAATTCACTTGAGTGTAGCAGGTGATGTGGAAACCTTTGTCTACCAACAATTTAAGGAATATTTCTTGTCTATGCACCACATGCAAAGGTCTGTCCTGGGGATGCTGCTGAGTTACTAAGCATCTTCCACGTGCCAGAACTTGCCCATGTGACCTCCTTCATGAGGTAGTTATTATCTTTTCCTCCATTTTTACAGCAAGGAATCTGAGTCAGAAAAGATACTTGGCTAGGGTCATGTCCTTTAATAAATGATGTCTTTCTAGTTACATTTCTCACCCCACCCCCAGAAATGGCCCTTCAGTCATCATGGCAGTTCCACTTAACATATTCTTCTGCCTCTTTGCTTCGGGCCTGTGTATAATGTACTTTCTTTTCTCGGAACTCCTTTCTGCATGTTTCCTCTTCCCCTTGCCTTGACTGAGAGTCATTCTTCAAGAAACTGAGAAACTAGTAAGAAAACTTATTTCATTCAAGCTATTGCAGTAGGGAGAACACTGCAAACCTGAAGATCAATGTGTCTCAGCAGAGTCTTTTCCTTCGACTTTTCGAGAAAAGAGTGGACAAATTACAGGTGGGGTAATTTTACAGTTGGGATTGTTTTTGAAAGTCCCAGTCAACTGAACAGGAAGTATATCTAGCTAATTTCGGGAGGACAATTTCTAATTTCAGTTACTAATTCATGAACAAAGGAATGGGAGTTGGAGGGTCTGTGTCTGGCTTCTCAGCAGGTTGAGGTAAAAGAGGCAAGGTCTGAGAGTGGCTTGGTCACAGGTAAAGAAGTGACCCATGTGCAGGTCTTACGGGAAGTTCTGGAAAAGAGTGAACTGGCCCATCTTATCTAAGCCAGGGAAGTACTGTTCTCTGTGGTAAGCCACTTCCCAGAACACAAAAGGGTGGGGGGTATTTCTTAACCATTGCTGTTTTCATGACACATTGTCACATTTCAGGAATTGTCACCCCAAGCCCCAGTCTGGATTAGGGGTTTCCTCTCTTTATTCCTAGAGGACCCTGGACCGCTGTCTATCATCTCACTCATCATACTGTATTTTCTTATGTTTTTACTTGACTGACTTTCCAGTTAACTATCATCCTGAAGACAATGATTGTCTGGTATCCACACCTGATGCCAGCTCAGTGCCTGGCCTACAGGAGGCGCTCACTTCAACATAAAATGGGGAGATACCGACTGGGCATGGGAGTTGTGTTCTAAAGTAAGGGAAAGTTGGAACAAAGACACAGTGAATAAACCTGACTGGTTCAGAGATGTCTGGTAAAAGATGAGCCCTGGACTCCATAGAGCCCACAGTTTCTACAAGGGCCTCTCCAATCCGTTCCTGAATTGGGCAGATGATGTCCTTCAACACACTTTGCAGTTTTTCCTGAAGCTCAGTCTTAAGTGATCCTGGGCTGTCACTTTCACCCTTTCCCCTGTGGCTGATTTTTCTGTGGTTCTGATGACACTGCTGTCAGAAAGTTTTTCCTGGCAGTTCAGCAAAGGGAAACGGAGGGTATTGTATTCCATCAGTATCACATGAGTCCCTTTTCTTCTCACTGCTTCCGCCTTACAAATATTTATAGATATCATTATGCCTCCCTTAGCTATCATTTATCCAAGCGGTAACAGCACTAGTCTTTCCATCTTGCCTCATAAATCAACCCCTCCAGCCCCTGTAATCATCTCCCTGCTCTTCTCTGAACTCTCCAGTGTCTGTTGATATCTTAATAAGGTATGCAAACTGAAGGCTCCTCTCCACCAGGGTACCAAAGCAATTACCTATCAGGGGTATGGCATATGCTAAAAAGACGCCTTGGCCTTGTGGATGTCATTGTGGAGCTAACCTCATATCTCATGTGTGGCCATTTCTCCCCTCCACAATGTTTTCTGTACAATTGCTGCCTGTGTGCCCCTTCTCTCCCTACGCTCTTCCTAGACTATCAGGCTTAGCCAGGCTTTGCTCTCAGCCTCTCTCACTCTGCTTCAGGACTTTCTCTTCCAAATTTTATCTTTGCATTCTCTGGGCTTTTATGATGGCCTCTGAGGTCTTCATTATGGTGTTCTAGCTCAACCCCAGGCTTTCCCTCTCCCTGTCTCCTATCAAAGCATATTGACTGGGCTTTTAGTTTGGGCAGACCTATGTTCAAAGACCAGGCCTAACACACTGGCTCAGTGGGTGACTTTTGTCAAGTTGTTTAACTTCTCGGACCCTTGGTTATCTTGTCTGTAAAACAGGGATACAAATTATATCCAACTCATGGACTGTTGTGAGAATTAAGGGAAAAACATATATTAACAATATTCAGTTAATAGAAGTTGCTTTTAATGTCCTCTCTCTCCTCTTATCCTCCTTCTTTTCCAGGTCATCCTGTTCCTTTTGCTTATTTCCATCTCAGGAGGGGATTTAGACCAGTGACATAAATCAAAGGGGAAGAAACATATTTGCCTCAATTACTTAGACATTTTAGGAGAAAGATGCCTTTAAAGGAGTTTTTCATTCATTCTTCCTTTCTTTGAGCATGTGGAGGTGCTC
The DNA here is from genome assembly GCF_964341445.2 of Mesoplodon mirus. Classification (NCBI taxonomy): domain Eukaryota; kingdom Metazoa; phylum Chordata; class Mammalia; order Artiodactyla; family Ziphiidae; genus Mesoplodon; species Mesoplodon mirus. The sequence goes on along the minus strand of NC_138989.1, from coordinate 57,042,054 downwards.
TGTGATGATGTAGAATTGCAAGAAGAAATGCTGATTGTATTTATTATTTCTTCATCTTCATGATTCTTGCTCAAAGTAATCAGGAAGAGGGTGACAGAAAACAGAATACATGTGCTCAATGAGGAATTAAGTGACATTCCTTCTGAAGCAGCCATGACACTGTCTAGGAAAATTAGGTAAGAAATAGAATATATTTGATGGTATTAAAGAACATTCAGCTACATGAATTAAGGAAGGTTATGTGAGAGGTATATCTATAGGTATATCAGAGTCTAATTAGGAAAACAGAGCCACCACAAGGTTGTTCAAATGTAGAAATTTATTTTGGGCAACTAGTTAAAAAGATCTTGAAAAAACCCTAAAGCCAGATATTAGCTACTGTAGGAACATGCTATTACTCCAGGACTGGAGCGACCAAAAAGAATGGTGGTATTAATAGAGCCCAAGGGCCAAAACTGCCTGGAAGGAATTGAAACTTTGAGAGAGTCAACCAAAAAGAAGGAGGCAGCATTGTTTAAGATGCTTGGCATGGAGAGTGAGAAAGCATGCTCAAGGCCTCTCCCATTTTACTACTCTCCAATTTCCCACCACTGGCTGAACTTAACCAGAAACTGGTTGGCAAAAACTGTGATTCAGATCCTATGATACAAAGCAGAGAAGGGTAAAGGCAGGGAATGGATCTGAGAGTGAACAGGTGAGCCGATAGCACAGCAAGAATCATTAACACAATATCTATAATGTAAGTTGGTAGGATGGCTAAAAATTTTACAGGACTAGACTAATGACTAAAGGTATCTGCATCTCCATCTCCACCCCCATGTCTACCTCTGTCTCACAGATTAAAGGAATCACTTTTTTTCCTTAAGAAAAAACAAGTCCTGCTTATTAGTCAGGGTCCAGTTAGGAGACAGAAACCATATAAATCCTTTTGAACAGAGTAACTTTTTCCAGTTTTATTGAGATATAATTGACATATAACATATACCATATAACATTGTATAAATTTAAGGTGTATGACATGATGATTTAATGTATGTATATATTGCTAAATGATTATCACAAGTTTAGTTAAAATCTATCAACTCACATAGTTACAATTCTTTTACCTGTGATGAGAACTTTTAGAATCTACTTTCTTAACAACTTTCAAATGTACAATACAGTATTATTAAAGGGTAAATTTAGTGTGAATAATTGATACTAAATTAACTACTAAAAGGGCTAAACAAGAGCTCTAGGGGGTAACAGAGGTAGGAATATAGAAAACAACTACATGCTAAGGTTGAAAAAAAAATAAACAAGAAGGAACTCAGAAACTTAGACAAGAGCCCTTGAAGCTAAGATCCAGTCCCACAATGCCCAGTTGAAAGGAACAGATGTCATGTGCAATACCCAGCTCTAGTATCATTACGTAGGACAAAAAAGGTGTGTTTGAGACAAGAAGTGATAAATTAATAACTGGCACACCTGCCAAACTTAGTGATCTGGATTTTCATTGACTGAGTTCATGACTTTCCATTTTGCCATTTAGGCCAGAATGCTAGGAGTAAAATTCAGGACAAACTCAAATCCATGTATTTGATTAAGGTTAAAACTACAGACAGCCCAAGAGTGGCTTTGGATATTCTATATGAATCTTGAAAACCTCCACCAGATATGATTCACTACATTAAAAGGCTGCTAAATATGGGGCCTATCTTGATTGAATCAGCAAGAAGACATTCCTCTGTCTGTGGGCAGATTGCTCTAGTAGAAATGTAGGAAATTACTTCCTTCTCCTCTTTGTTTATCTAAGTCAGATCCTTACTTTAAGTTTCAGTTTAAGTCCTATCCCCATCCCTGATCTGACACCATCTTTTCATCAACACAACTTTTTTATGGTATTTTTTTCTTTTTCTTTTTTTTTGTACCATTCATTTCAGAAAGCAAGCAAGCAAACAAACAAACAAAAACTAGTCCTGTGTGTGTGTGTGTGTGTGTGTTGTTTGGTTATGGTGGTGAGGTGGGTCTCATTTATAAACAATGAGAGCAGAGTGGGTGATGGGGACTGTAGGAGCTAAACAGATAGGGCTGGAGATCAGCAAACCAACAGGAAGCAGACAGGAGAATGTGAGGCAAAAACTGAGCATTAGAGAAATATTCTTGTCCCCTCTTCTGTCCCCAAATCCTTTGCATATTGAACTCAAGAGTGTACATAACACCCCTCTTTGATTAGCAGTAACCTCCATTCAGGAAATTCTCTTTATTCCCAGCATCCTGTGAAAACGCTAGTTCTCTCTGTTTGTCCTTGCTGAACGAGCATGAGAGATGGAAGATCTATCAGGGCATCTCTTCGCCATCTTTTCAGAGTTGCATTGTTCCCGGCATAATACAATCTCTTTCCTTGCCTTTTATCCATTCCAGTTTTTTATTTTGAGAGTGGAAGCTGCCTGCCACTTAGTTGGACAGATTGTCCCTGACTAATAAATCTCAGCATCAGGACCTGCTTCTTTGTACTCACACAGAATTTTAGTCTTTATTTTTCTGAGACTGCTTATGCCAAAATGTACTTTCTCCAGTGCTGTTCATTATCTTTCCTATTTTGGTTTTTGCTCAGGAATATTCTTTGGAAGGGCAGATGGCAGTGATTGCCCCAGGCACTGTGTTACAGCACCCAGCACCGCTGTAACTTAGGGACATAGTGTGTTTAAAAATGAAATAAAGGAAAGAAAAGAACTCAGTTTATACACTCCTGCTTTTCCCTGGCTCTCCAATCCCCATTGTAAAATGAATTGAAATGCCCTTTCCCCCTTTTCCTCCCTTCTTACCTCCCCAGATATTTTCAGAGTTACTATTATGTGACATTTATCCAGGAAACAAAGGTAACAAACTCAACCTTAAGCCTTGGGGAAACAGGGACTGTTACTTATTGAATACCTACTATTTTGCCAAGGACTTTTTACATGTTGACTCAACTTTCATAAAAACTGGGCCAAATAAGAATTATCTCCATTCTACAGAAGAAGCTCAGAAAGTAAAATGATTGGCCTGATCACAAAAACTGTAAGTGGATAAGCACATGGTCACTGTAGGAGGATAAGGGCTGGAGGGAACAGCATATTGGGAGAACACCCAGGAAGCAGATGGGCTCTGCATTCCTGAGTCCTTTCACCTTCATGGCTCTTCTTGGTGATCTTTTTTTTTTTTTTTTCCTTTGGGGAAAAGATTGGGAAAAGGGTCATCCAATGGGAACTATGTAGATAGCTACAAACGGGTGCAGGGTTATCATCTGAAGAGAGGATAGGTCCTTTCCCTGCATTTCCAGAGGCCAGACAGAACCAAAGAATGCCTGTCAGAGGAAGATTGATATTGATGTAGAATGAGCAAGCTCATTTGATAATTAGATCTGCTTTAAAATGGAATTGGCATGTGAGGAGCACCTAGCTCCCTGCCACTAGGAGTGCTAAATGGAGCCCAGACCTTATGCCCCTTCCAGCTCTAAGCCTGTGATAAGTAATTTTGTATTCTCTCTCCAGCTCCAGAGTTCAGCTTTCAATGGGTGGCAATCACTCCTTTTAGTCATCATTTATTTCTTTTAGCTTATGGTTGAAACTGAGAGAGTGGTAACTCTAGGAGTCTCAATTCCTAGACAGATTTTGTATAGCGTGGTTTAAGAAAATCAGTACACTAACGTGTGTTCTCAGTAGAGCAAATGCACAAGGAAAGCACCACCAACCCAGCGTTCATTAAATGAGTTGGTAGTGTGTTTCTGGTAGTGTTTGTGTCAGTAGATAAGGAAATTATACAGGGTAAGACATTTCAAACACTGCAAATGGGCTAACACCTGAGGTTGCATCTAAGTAATATCAGCTATTAAAGAAAAATGAAAGTAGTTTGTCAGGCAATCCCAAGCATCTTGAAATTTGGTATTAAAATTTTTTAAAAATATCAGTATTTTATTCTGTTGTCTCAACTTGAATTTAGGTTTCAATTAGTTTACAAACACTGAATTATTATAGGCAATCTAGAACTTAATTCCAAAAGATTTGGCCATAAGGAAACAAAATCCTGAAGGAAGATTCTAGAGTGACATTTTTTCTTATCATTGTTGAGGCAAAATTCTTTTTATTAATACTATTGGCTTTTGGTTATTTCTGAAATAAATTTAACCAACTTAGACTTAAAAGATTTAAAAAATGTGGTCATTTATTGCTTAAATTAATGCACCACTCTTCCCAGATTCCTTTCAACTCCATTTTCTAGGGAGTAGTCAAGGATTTATTCAAAATCATGCAATGCCTAAAATAATCATTATTCCCTCTATTATAGGTGGTATTATATCCAGGGCCCTCTCACTTACAGGCACGTCTGTCAAAAGGACCATTTTTCAGGCTCACAGTTCCCAAGACTCTGTCACTTTCTTACTTACAGAGGCCCAAAATGGAAACTATTTTTCTTTTCATTATGAGCTGTCACTTTTTCATCTTGGCACTGCAGTGATAGACTTTCATTCGTCTTCTATATTACCTTTCCTGAAACCCCTGACACAGACTGACACAATGCAAAATGCAGGAGATCTTGGGCATACGTTGGCAATTTTGAGGGAAGGCAGCAGCTTGTCTCTTTCCGTTATTTTAAATATATATTGAAAACGCTGAGATCCCCGATGTGGTAGACTGGAAATGCTAATGTGCCATGCTGCTTTTACCCGTCCTTATAATGTCTGCTCCCTCGCCCCAAATCAAAGTGAAGAGCTAGCAGAGGGAGGAAGAGTTGCCAATGCTTTACCAGAGTGGAAGGCAAGAGTAGAAAGTTTGCTCTAAATCCATGAGGACATGAGACAGAAGAGGGAACAAGGGTTATCTTTTCTCAGTTCCTTCTGAGGTTACTGAAGAGACCACTGATTATGTGTGTATTGGGCTACTCCAAAGAAAAAAATAAGTCCCTAGCCAAGTCCATTCCTTCTCACAACCCCAGATACTGAACAGGAAGTCATTGATATCTCACTGTCCAACATCAGGGCCCAGCTGCACTTCTGGGTCTCTGTTCTCAATGGGATGGTTCCGGAAGTATTCCTCATAGCATGGGAGACCCAAGACAGAGAGGGATGGAAAGAATAAGAGTAAGCCAGATCCCGCTTACTCCTACTGCCCTCAAACCATGCTGAATTTTGATTCTGCATCTTATTCAGAAATATAAATATCCAACATATCAACAAATCCTTGTCACGCTTGGATTCTGGAGGGTGTCAAATGAAAAACATCTCACATTCTTGATATTCACATGTCTAAGGGGACATGGGGCTGGCTATAAGTAAAATTGTGAAAAAGACAAAGTTTTGTATTCCTGTTACACTTCCAGTTGAACCTAAATATTTACTGGATCAAAATGTTCATTGCTGAGCACATTTCTGTAGCAAAACAATCTGGATAGGGACCCGTTGTCCATTGTCTCGGGAATGAGACAACGTCATCACAGCCCAGTACTGGTGAAGTGGGTCTTATACCTGCTCTTTAATCCTACACTTTGTTTGGCTAAGACCCAGTTACATAAAACCTCATCTGGGAGTCTCACTTCACTTTCTTACTCAGATGTTTTGTCCTCTAAGTAGATTACAAACTATTTTTAATTAGGGGTTGGGTCTTATTTAACATTATATCCCCAGTGCTTGACACACTTCTTGCTTAATAAATGTCAGCTGATGGAATGAGTGAATAGTAAAAGATTCTGACCAGATTCATTGCTCATTTATGTCCACTTCTGACCTCAGCTATGAGCCATTAGAGGTGTGTTCTTTTCACCAGGTGAGTGCTTTAAAACTTGGGCATGCCCTTTTCAGTTCTCCACAGCCCCCTTCCTGTGTTTAGTATTGGTATTATGTGTCTGACTCAACTGAGCTTGGAGTTTGGGATTCTTCCATTGCATCTTGGACTAACATTCTAATACCCCATCTTTCATAGTGTTTTTTTTAAAATTAAATTTTATTGGAGTATAGTTGCTTTACAATGTTGTGTTAGTTTCTACTGTATAGCAAAGTGAATCAGCTATAAGTATACATATATCTCCTCTTTTTTGATTTCCTTCCCATTTAGGTCACCACAGAGCATCAGCTATCTATTTTATACATAATATCAATAGTGTATATATGTCAATCCCAATCTCCCAATTCATCCCCCCACACTTTTACCCCCTTGGTGTCCATACATTTGTTCTCTATGTCTGTGTTTCTATTTCTGCTTTGCAAATAAGATCATCTGTACCATTTTTCTAGATTCCACATATATGCATTAATAAATGATCTTGTTTTTCTCTTTCTGACTTACTTCACTCTGTATGACAGTCTCTAAGCCCATCCACATCTCTACAAATGACCCAATTTTGTTCCTTTTTATGGCTGAACAATATTCCATTGTATATATGTACCGCATCTCTTTTATCCATTCCTCTGTTGATGGACATTTAGGTTGCTTCCATGTCCTGGCTATTGTACATAGAGCTGCAATGAAGATTGCTGTACATGACTCTTTTTGAATTATGGTTTTCTCTGGTTATATGCCCAGTGGTAGGATTGCTGGGTCATATGGTAGTTCTATTTTTAGTTCTCCATAGTGGCTGTGTCAATTTACGTTCCCACCAACCATGCAGGAGGGTTCCCTTTTCCCTACAACCTCTCCAGCATTTATTGTTTGTAGATTTTTTAATGATAGCCATTCTGACCGGTGTGAGGTGATACCTCATTGTAGTTTTTATTTACATTTCTCTAGTAATTAGTGATGTTGAGCATCTTTTCATGTGTTTGTTGGCCATTTTCATAGTGTTTTTTGATCTCTCCTCATTACTTTTACTTTGGGTACATTTGTTCTGAACCTGACAAAGACCAGTGACATTCTCCCACTCACATGAAGTCACAGTCAATGTAGGCCTGCCCTAAGTTAGCTGCCTCAGCCTCACCTAGAGAACCTAGCCCGCTCTGTGTCTGAATGGGCAACCATCCTCTATGTGTTTCTAAACCCAAGTCTTAGGGTTAAATATTGGTGCATTATGAATGTGAAGATAGGAGAGATAATTAGAAGGGGAAGGAAAAATTGAGGAAAGCTAAGTTTTACACGGAAAACTAAAAAACTGACAATCTATTTTAACAGGTAAGAGAACTTAATAAAATGGCTGAATACCAAATAATATATAGGAGCTAAAATTTTTCATATATTTGATCAAGTATACATAACACCATCAAGTTAGAATATATAGTGGAAGAAAAAAATGTATGATAGTAATTTTTAAAACAATTTTATTGAGGTATAAAGACATACAATAAACTACACATAGTTGAAGTGTATATAATTTGGTATGTTTGACATATATGTACATGCACAATCAAGATAATGAACATATCTATCACTTCCAAAGGTTTTACCATGAAAATATTTATATAGTCAACATACTTTAAAAAAATGGAATTCTACATAAATACATAAGATATTCATAAGGAAAAAATAATCAAAATTCAATTTATACAATAGATGACAATACGTATTATTTAATATATAAAGAGTTTCCACAGATCAATAAGAAGAAAGACAAGTAATCCAATATAAAACATGGGAAAAGAGACCAATATACATTTTATAAAGAAAGAAATAGCTTTTTAACAAATATGGTCATCCTCACTGAAATAAGGGAAGTACAAAATAAAGCTATAATACTTCTCATTTTCCATCTAATAGATAAAAAAACTAAAAAGATAGATAGTCCAGCATATTAACTATTGTGAAGGAAAAGCACCCCCATTCCATTATGGTTAGAATTAGGGCCTTTATGGAAGATATTTTGGGAATAACATTTAATAAAAAAGTCACATTCAATTTAAGCCAGAATAGAATTTCTTGGTGTTTATTCCACAGATATACTAGCACATGTGCTAAATGATATACAAGCAAGGATATTTTTGCAACATTGTTCTAATCACAAAATATTAAAACTTAATGCTCATTTGGACTGTTTACATAAATGATGGTTCATCAGAAATGTAATTCCATGCAGCTATTAACATAGACTCATATATGTACATGGTACAGAGTTCAAAAAGTATGCAAGAATATACAGTATAAAAGAAATCTCTTTCCTTCCTACCCAAATCACAGTTGCAACTATTGCAACTGATTATATAAATTACTAAAAAAAATATGTGTATAATGGAATATTATGAAACTCTTCAAAGGAATGATGTAGTTCTACATAAAATTATAAGAAAAAATTCCAACGTAAAAAGGAGGTGAAAAATCAAGGTACAGAACACTGTAAATGGTATGCTATCATATCTATAAATGCACAGAAAATTGCTACACATGATGCTAGTAAGTCTAATCACAACCCCTAGTTCACATAGGTACACATTGTCGAGACCACAGTTAGATTTCCTCATCAATCAGAACCACTATTCTTTATAGATCATACCCACTTAATGGTCTCTTGGTCTCTTCCTTGTTAAACCTTTCGTTTAAATAAAACCTGTTCTTCATTGGCATGACTTTAACTTCCTCAATCCAACTCTATTTTTATGGCATATGACCCTCCAGCCTGGATGCTTGAACTTAGTTATAGTGACATTGAATTTCAATCAATGTCTTCCTGAACCATTGGCTTTTGATCTTGAGTATCAGAATGACTTGGAGAGCTTGTTGAACCACAGATCTCTGGCCTCATCCCTAGAGTTTCTGATTCAGTATAAGTATCTGGTTGAGGCCTATGTGAATTTGTTAACAAGTTTCAGATGATGCTAATGCTATTGGTTTAAAGATCATATTTTGGCAACCACTGGTCTTGAGCATTGAATAATTATAGAACCCATCTCATACCCAGTCTCAGTTTAAATTTGTGCTCTACATATGTAACTATCTTTGTATCTTCAACCCACTAGAAGCCTCTTTATGATTATTGGTTTCATCCATATGGGAAAAATTGACATTTGGTAAAATTTCATGTCACGTAGAGCAGGCCTCTTTTCAAGGGGAGAGGAATAAATTCCCTTTGGGGCAATATCTAAAATGCCCAAAGTCAGCATAGTATTTAATTTCCCAGATTCAACTCTTTGCTTAATGTTAGGGATGTACATTCATGACATTTATCTTTCCTTTACAATTGGAAGAGACATTGGCAATTATCTAAGAAACAGCCCACATTGGGTGGATATTTGGCAGCTCTGCTTTTTTCTGGGCATAGAAGGGGTCATTAGCATAGATGTGAATAGGGGAGAACTATGCCTTTATACATCTAAACCGAAAGCCTTTTTCTCCTCTGCTGTCCTTTTTGCTCCTTATAACAGCACAGTTCAGGACTTGCCAGCAGCAGAGCAAAGGCTGCAGATACAGAATTTGGCTTACCACAATTCAACAAAAATGGCTTATGGACCAGAGGCAATGGAAGAATCTTCATGAGATTCCTCCTTTAGTGCCCCATCCTATTATTAATAATAGGTTTATTTTCAATCTGTCTCGCCCTGCCCCACACTGTTCCAGGGAGAGGATGAGCCAAAAACAAAACCTAATGAGAGGTTGCAAAATAGAGAGATGGTGGTGGGAGTGATAGAGTTGAAGTTGGTGTGGTGGCCATGGAAGTGTGCTGTTTATATCTCACCTTAACACGGGGCTCATGATTCAGGGGCAAGGAGGGCAGTTATCAGATGTCATTCAGGTGCAGCACCTTCAGGACCTGCCTCAGCTTTTGAACCAGGCCACACTCTTCCTTCCTGAGTGGTACCAGGAAGGACTGAGTCCAGCAGGGGTCGCAGAGCCTCACTATTTCTTCCCAGTGAAGGACTTCTCTAACGGGCCATCATCTTTGCTCTGAGGTCCCCATAGGGATAGTTGAGGATTTGTCAGATCTTTATCATGATCTGAGGCTCTCCCAGCCCAATCCTACTTTCTTTACTCTTTTCCTTCAATGGTGTCAGTTCTGCACAGAGTCTAAGGCTTCCCCTGCCTAATCATCTTCTCTCCTCATTTTTTTAACTTTCAAGGGAGTTAGTTTCTCAATATAATCATTTGTACTCCTAACTCCATCTAAGTATCCACTTCCCAGAAGACTCCATTGATACATCTGGAAATTAGGAACATATGATTGTTCAAAGGAAGGAGATGTGGTTTCCCAATAATAGCTGAGAAATGGCAGAAAAGTATGACATAAACCAGAGGGAAATTTCAAAGTACAGATGACAGTAACATTGACTACAACAGTTTCCTTTTCAAAGGCTGCCAGTGGCTCACCATCGTCCACAGGATGGATACAAGCCCTGTTAAGTCTTCTTTATTATCTCTTTCCATTTTTCTTTCTAAAATTTATCTTCCACTTTCCTATATACAAACGAGCTGCACTACTGACTTTACTATGTAGACACAGACACAGAATTTTAGAATGGGAGAGATATAATTCATATTGTGTCTTTCCTCATTTTATAGGTGAGAAAATGGATGTATAGAAAGCCAACTGGCCAAACTCTCCACCCTCTCAACACACACACATATACACACACTGTATTTTCAAGAATCTAAGACACTGCCATCCAATGGAAACTTCTATGATGATGGATGTGTTCTACATCTGCTCAGTCCAGTATGGTCACTACTAGTCACATGTGGCTATTGAGTACTTGAAATGTGGTGAGTGAATTAGCCATGTTTGACTGGTGTCTATGATACTGAACAGAGCAGATCTAAGATTCTGCATATTTTCTTTCATCTGTGTTGCCTATTCTGATTCTTTTTTCTCTTTCTAAATTCAACACATTACCAAACTGTTCTTCTTAAGTCTAAGTAATTTTTCCTTAATGAGCCCTCCCTTGACTATTTTAGCTTACTGAGAAATTGATGTCCTCTTTACTATTATCTTTGTTGATATTGTTTATCATTCAACACGTGTTTAATGAGTACATACTGTGTTCAAAGCCTTATACGAGATGCTTTAAAAAAAAATCTCTTGTATTGTCACTTACTTTTTAAAATCTACAATATAATTTAACTTATGACTCATAAATTGTTACTGAATTTTGTTTTGATTTGTAATATGTCTCATAGGTATTCACCTTTCTTACACTAGATTTTAAATCTCATGAAGATGGAGATTTTGTCTAATAACCACCTGATTTAAAAAAAGTAGGTATCTAATAACTATGTTAGTTGATATGATAGATAAATTATGCCCATGGATACTAGTAACTGAACTTATTAACCAGGTAGTGAGGAAGGAGTGACTTCACAATGAATTATATGACTTCATATAATGACTTCACAAGAAATATAATATTGACCAACTTGTGGGCTTCAAGATAAAATTCTACAGTAAAATTTAGAATATAATTTGCTAAATTACATTCTAAAAGATCTGGGAAATATTGAAACACCTGATTCTTTAAAGTAGATTATCACAGTTCCCTACCACTATTGAAGAGAAAGAATTTCATTTAATTTTTTATTTGCAATTTCTATCTACCTTAGAATTATTAAGAAAATACAATTTTCTTATTGACTGTATAGTGTTCTAGTCATGGTATCCCTAGTGGAAAGCAATAGATGGTTTCAATTCCATAAAATATCTGGAATTTGTCTGGATTCCACAAAATTGGAGGGATCTAGTTAACTTAGTTCTTGTGCATTGAATTTGTTCATATTTCTTTCTTTTTTCAAGTCTATGCTCAATTATTACAGTCTGATGAGTTTTAAGTGTTCAGCTCTATTTTTAAATTTAACACATGATTTGGCAGTTTGCACAGGGATTGACAGATGCTTTAAATATATCATTAGAAATCTATTGTTTTTTAAAAAAGAAATGGATTAATTTGCCTGCAGTAAAAATGTCCTTTCTGCAGTATCGAAAGCCACCGGGAGATTGGGGGTAAGTGGCAATATAATTTATCTGTTCACTGACTGGAGTTAAATAGTCAGGATGCTTTAAATGAAAGAGGTCTGCATCTGCTCTTCTCATTTTCTGGCCTAGTTAGAAGAGAATGAATTTTTAGAGAAGTCCCTGTTTGGTAGAAAACACTTTCTTTCCTTTACCGTGTATTCTTCCTTTTGGGCTACTTACGTCTCACTTCTCTAGGAATCTTTTGTTTATTCACTTCATGAAAACTCTTCTTTCTCTGAATTCCTATATTATATATGATACTTTCTATACAGTCAGGTACCACCTTTAATTTCCTTTTTCTCCTCCCACTCTCTCTTCCTTTCTTCTTTCCTCCCTCCCTCCCTCCCTCTCTTGCTTGCTTCCTTCCTTCCTTCCTTCCTCTGTTGTGTCTGAAATCCCAGTTTAGATGGCATGCTCCCAAAGCAGCAGGAAAGCATGTATCTATTATCTGCCTCACATGGGATAAGTAGAGAAGAGGTACTTGAACATTCTGTATTGATTTACTGAACTGATTGTTCTTAGGAACCTCTCAAATCTCTCGAGCATTCTGTGCCTCACCCTGCCCATGCATATGCATCACTTTAATTAAAAACTCATACTCCTATGGTGTGCCTGCTCTTATATATACCTGACTCACAGGTAAGCAGCTGAAGGCATTGCTTCCAGGTGTTTACCAGATGAAATCACTGCCTGTCAGTAAGCCAGTGACAGATCAAGATTAATTTCTCAGAAGTAATTAACTCTCAGGAATCTTGATGATGTATTTTAGGAAAATAAATCTTTCCCTTCACTCTCTCCTGTAATAATGTTTGTCCATGCATAAACACACAAACACAAACCCACACCTTTTCAGAGCCTCTTTGTAACCATATTCATTTTTCAGTGTTACTGACTGAAGTAATACATATGCAAAGATTCACCAGCAGAAACCAGATTATCTATTTTAAAACAATAAAAGCAAAAATAAATAAATAAAACAAAGTAATAAAGGTTACATGCAGCCCCTCATTAGGATGGATTTAGAGAATCCAACATTCTCATACAATAGATTTGTATCATATATTAGGATTTTTCATAGGCGAGCACATGTACTCTCCTCTCTCTAGAATGTCCAGTTTGAAGAAACCCCAGGACTGGAAAGAAAGGAAGGAATATCTACCACTCCAGCTAAATCAGTTGAACCAGCCCCAGTGTACAACCAGTGACTCATAGGATAGCCTCAGATCCCAGGGTTTTAACCACACTTAAGTGACTAAAATTAACTTATAGTAAGATAATAATATTAATAATGCTTTTCATCAGCTCAGTGCTTTGATGTAAAAATGTAAAAGATGTAAAAAAAACCCTCAAACAATGTTGACCAAAAAAAAAAAGTCAATGAACATTTTCCTTGGAAAACCCTTACTAATGCCTGCTATGTACACTGTATTGGCAGGTGAGGGCCTGGGTGGAAAACATTTTATCCTTATAAATAAACCACTACAACAAATGAAACCACAACTTAATTCATTGCATATTTCCACTATAAGAAACAAAGTTTTGCTATGTTTGGGTTTGTGGTGAGAAACTCTCTATATCTTCAGGGATTCAGAAATCAGTCTGTGACTGTGATGCTCAAGCATTAGCATGAATCAGAATCACCTGGGAGGATCCTCGAACCACAGAGTGCTGGGTCACACCCCTGGAGTCTCTGATTCCTTAAGTCTGGGATGGGGCCTGAGGATTTTCATTTCCAGCAAGGTACCCCAGATGATGCTGAAGCTTCTGGCTCAGGGACTCCACTTTGAGAACAATATGGACCAAAATTTATCTGTGATTATCACTCCCATGACAGAAGTTATGAAACATCCATAAATATTCATTGATCACTTACTACTTCCAAAGTAGAAAGAGTACAGCAAGTTTTCTGTTTTCAATGGCCTCATAATCTCATTGAGAAAACACATTTTTTAAAATGTGAAATTTTTAAAGAAATCAGAAATTAAATTGCATGGCATGTGTCCTCCTGCTGTAAATGAGAACATGGAGTTCTTGGAGGCCAGGAATCAGAGTGGAGACAAGCCAGGGATTCATCAGGTCTGCACAATGGACAGGACACATATGACCTGAGGAGTGTTAGACACAACGAATGTTAATGCTGAGAAGTAGTGGCCAAGGAGTACAGCAAACTGCCTGCATACAAACTCTCTGTAGAAAACAAGGGCAAATTTCCTTTGTGACTTCAAGAGAATGTAGGAGAAAAAAAACAGTGACAGGAAAATTCAGTGAACTTTTGGAAAATGGATAGTTATATCTTCTTTGACAAACAATATTTATCTTGCTTGAAAGCAAAGTTTCATTGTCCAAAGATAAAAATTTTTAATCAAAATATTAGAATACTAACAATGTTAACATCATTAATATTTTAAATGACTTCTTCAAAGTCTCCTAAGAGAAGCCCCTTAGTAAATGAAGATCAACTGGGCATTCTCCTCACTGCCCTTCAAGACTGCTGAATGAATGAATGAGTGATTCTTCCCATGGATAAGGGCAAACACCTGCTGGTGCCAGCCTGTTCTTGCCTACGGTTAGGTAGGGAATATATGTGAGCATGGAGGTCAGCAGGATTACACACAGAAGGCTAGTCTGTTATTTCATCCTTCAACTGTAACAGGCAAGCAACATTCCTACAGAAAATATTAATAAAAATTGAAAAGTGCTGGGTGGTTATTTATTTTTTTCCAGAATATTAGAACTAAAAGAGACCTTAGGGATGAGCTAGGCTAATAGGTTTCTCTTGCAAGTTAGGTAAATAAAATTCTAAGGAAGTGAATGACTTGTCAAAGGTGACACAACCCATTTGTGATCTGAGTTTGGTTCATGTCTAGCCCGGTACTATTCTCACCACTGCCTTGAGTCTTGAAATCAACTCCAGTGCAAACTTTCTCCTAGTCATTGTGTGAATCTCATTCACTTACAATTTTAAAAAAATGAGGATTTCTGTAGAGTTGAACAATTACCTGTTCTATTTACATAGTTATACTAACTATAATTCTTTCAAACGTATTCTTGAAGAGTCCAACTGAGGAAGGTGCTGCTAGTAGGTTGCTTTTGAAGCTGGACACTTATTCACAAGGCTCAAATCATAAATTCATGCTGAAAGCTCCCGTACTTATTACCTGGCATGTTCAAGCAGAAAAACATTCTGGGTCGCTGAGGCTCCCTGTATGTTTATAGCTCTAGCTACAGCAGAAAGGGTCCTTGTAAATGTCACAGGAGATAATAGTTGCAATGGAAAAGAAAGAAAATGTTTGGAGTCTATGAGAAAAGACCAAATCGTTCCCAATCACAGGACTGGAGAGGTCAGGAAAACATCCTTAGGGCAAGAGAGATGAAACTTCCCTATAGTCAAGAAATTAATGCTGACACCTAGTCAGCTAAGTAAAGTGCAGAGTGAAAAGAGCCGACCCGGCTGTGTTTTGGCTTATGGATAGAGCTGTGTGTATACAGTCCAAAGAGAAACAAGTGTAAAGATCATCTTGTCACTATAAGTAAAAATCAACCTGTTGCCCAAGGGACCCAGAGCTCAGTTACCGTATGGTCAGTGCCAGCCAGACCTTCACTGTGTGTTATTGATAATACAGGAAGAAGGTCATTCTCGCTGTGGACTGAGAAGAGGTGGCTATAGCACTAATGTCCAATTACGTTAATGAACATGAAATTTGGCTCTGTTAGGGCATTTCTTCCCATACTCTGAATTAGATTTTAGAGGGTAAAATAAAAGATAATAAAAATATTTTCCTCAGAACCATTTTTCTTTGGCTATGGTTATAGGAATATGCATGACAGAAACATAAGTATTCTGGTTTATTAAGTAACCCATATGCATAAATCCAATTGTTAAACACAAGGCTAAAATTCTGGAAGGACAGAAGGTCACTGTTATCTCTGTCCTTTGGGGAGGTTACAATCTCAAATGGAATAATTCAGAATGTGTTGACCCGAATTTGGGCTGCTTTTAGAAAGCTAGGGTGAAGAGCTGCCCAGTTGGGGTCTAAAGAGGGGAAAAGCTCTGAAAAGTATAAGCCTGGAACAGGCTATCAATGTCCTCTTTCAAGTGTCCTCAGAGTATTTTCCTCACTAGGTAAGCAACTCTGCCCCTTGGTGAGAGTTATTTCAAAACCTGTGTGATATCTCTGAGGTCCGGTGACAGTGCAGGGCTGGAGAGGGAAGAAAATAGAAAACAAACAGAACAAAGACTGAAGCCCAGTGACATGCTGGGATAGGGGCACGAATACAACAGTAAACAAAACAGAACAAAACTGTGTGGCAGGCAGAACAATTGTTCTCACAGATGTCCATATATCTATTTTTTAAACAAATATTTATCTGTTAAGAGTCAATAGAGAAAACTAGTTAATCCTTAGAATATGTGGATATATAACAATATAATGTTACTACATTATACTGTATTACAAAATGGATTGCGTACTTTGTAGATGTGATTAAATTAAGGATCTTGTGACGAGGAGATTATCCTGGATTATATGGCAGACACACTGTGATCACATGGATTCTTATAAGGGAAAGGGGGAAGCGGGAGAGTCAGAGAAGAAGATGTGATGACAGAAGTAGAGGTCAGATTGATGTGATTGGCCTCTTTGAAGATGGAAGAGGACTACCAGCCAAGGAACATGGACAGCCTCTAGAAGATGGAAAAGGTAAGTAAAAAATTCTCCCCTAGAGCCTCCAGAAGAAGCAGTCGAGGCTCTGCCTACATCTTGATTTTAGCCCAAAGAAACATCTGACCTTCTGAACTGTAAAATAATAAATTTGTAACGTTTAAGCCACTAAATTTGTGGTACTTGGTTAGAGAGGCAATAGCAAACTAATACACAAATGCCTATGGAAGGAATGTGTGTGGCATCACTTTACCACCATTTCATGTAATCTTATCTAAATTAATTCTAAAACTTTATGTTATTGCTTCCCTAAAAACTTGTTCTTCTCCAGTGGACCCAGAAACATGAAGCAAGAGTAGAGGAAGGGTTGGCTCACTGATTCTTTTGACCTTATTAAAAGTTGACAAAGGATAATTCATCTCACTGATGAAGCAGCTACAGATGGGTGTGTCTGGAATTATACTGAGGTTATATTGATAACCTGGCTCTATGGTCTGAGGAACTGTGAGATAGACAACTTTTCAGCAACAGCTTAAACTGAGATACATTTTGATCACTGCTGTGCGCGCATGCACACATACACACACACACGCACAGATTCGTTGTGTACTACAGCATCTCATTTGAACTCCACCACTGCTCTATCATGTAGGTGCTCTTGTCTCCATGTTAGACATGAAGAAATGGGATTAGAGCATTGGAATGCCTTAAACATGGCCTCTCAGCCACTAAGAGCTGGAAAGGGATTTGATTTGGTGTCAAAGTTCTTGCTCTCTTCCTTTACCACACTGCCTCAGGGGCTTCTAATTCCCAATAAGATGGACCTGAATGGTTCATAATAAGCACTCAGTAAGTTCTTCCAGACATGACTGGACTGATGCCCCTTTTCAGAAACCTTAAGGTCATGGCTTCCTAGAAAGATATAAGGCATGTATATTATTTGGGAAGAGCAAAAAGGAACATCAAAGACAAAGATGACTTTTGGAACTTACATGTTCCAACTAAGATGTCTTTATAATTACAAAGAGCAGATAATTGTTTTCCCTTTCCCTGGCTTGTGCAGACCAACCTCAAATCACTCTACAGGCCACTTCCCCCCCTCCCCCAACCAATTGAAGAATAATTTTATTATCCCAGTGTGAGGAAATGTCCTGATTCTGCACACAGAAGAAGAGGCAATTTCACCCATCCCAAGGGCTCCCTAGGACTAGTTCTACCTTTCTTTCCACACAGGCCTCTTGCAGATTCTTCCATGTCTCTCATAACCGCATGGTGCCAGGCAGGGATGCCACACACCACGGCCATCGTAATGGATGGTCAGCTCTTAATAACTGCTGTCTGGTACTAGCACCTGGGAACTATTTTTGCATATCTTGTAGGATTCGATGACAAAACAAAACAAAACAATAACAGGGTACATTCTCCTGATGATAGCAGGAAGCGGACCTGAACCAACAGTTCCTGTATTGTCATTGAGAATGTAACAACTAAGGCTGTGACTCAGTCCAGTGAGTTGTGTCTAATTTCATCTGTCATCTAATCATGAGAGAAAGAGTATAAAGTGTTGTTCTCCAGTGTACGAAGGTCTTCATTTATTTATTTAATAGATATTTATTTGCCGAGAAGCAATAGAGAAAACTAGTTGAGACTTTGGCCTATGTCCTTGTTCTATTATCAAAAACTGTGTGACATTGGTTAAGTTTTTAATTTAAATGTTACATCTTAGTTACTTCAACTATAGAATAGAGATAATTACATCAAAAACCTTATCAGGTTGAGGGGAGGATTAAATGAGCTTCTATGTGTCAAGTGTTTAGAACAGAGTCAGGTACATCATAAGTGCTCAGTAAATGTAAGCCATAAACATCATTTTTCACTGGGACTCCACTAAGTGCATGGGTCTCTGCTGGGCATTGAGGGGAAATTAAAGGAGACAAAAAATTTACACCTCAGTGCTTCACATCTCCATACACAAATTCTTTGAAAAGCTCCCCAGTGTCCATTACATTTATTCTGAACCCCTGTAGCCCAGGCTTCATCTCCAGGACTCTCTTAAAACCTATTCTCTACTCAAATTAGACAAATCCATATGCTTGATAATGCACCTCACTCTCTTATTTCTACAGCTCTGTACGTCCAATTTGCTTTAACGGAGATGTTGTCTCTACCAGCTGCCCCTCTTAAAATCTGATCAGACTGGCCCATTTAAAAAATACCTCTTCCTAAAAGCATTTCTGGATGTCTGTCCTTTATAGTCTGCACCCTCAGAACGTCTCCTTTTTTCAGACTCCTTTGACACTTTTTACTTGCCTTCTTGGCGTATATATCACTTTCTACCTGGCAGTACAGTTTCTGAGTCCTTCTTTTATCTCTGCCCCTGAGTTATAAGCTGCTTAGGGATTAGTCTGACTAATTCTTCTTTATAGCTCCCACAGCGTCTAATTCATGGCCTGGTACATCATAGGTGCTCAATAAATATCTAATGAATAAGTATTTGTTGAAATAATAAATGGTGAAAATATTCGTAATGCTAAACTCTCTCTCCATATGTGAGCACATTTGTGTAACTAACACTAAATGATGTGATGGATTTTTAGATATGGTTTATGCAAATCACACAAATGCACATATACACACCTCAATTGACAGACTGTATTTGAACAATGGTTACACACTGCTCTCATAACTACATTTTCATAAGATAGAAATAATGTTAATGTTTTCAAACGTCTTCAGCTCTGAGCAGCCGCTTGGTGGTCTATAGCCATTCAGATTGTCATGGTTATAACAACTGGAGAAAAGGAGATTTCTGCAGATAAGGAGACCCCTCTGTGATTGAACCCCAGGTTATATGGATCTGTAACTCCTCCAGAGAGTAGGAATGAGGAAAAAATAATCCAGCTCTGAAAATTCGAAGTGTGAGCTGGGGAAAAGAAAAGGATAAATCCATCCATGGTATAAATCAACAAATACATTAAAAGAGAAGACCAGATGGACAGGGGCCAGTGAAGTTGGTAGTTTGTACTATTCCCCAGCTTATGTCAGTTGCCTGAATTATTTTGTTTTGTTTATTCTTTGACAATCATCAAGGTGCCAACTTCTCCTCCTCGGTGGAAATAATTTTAGAAGATGAAATCTGTCCCCAAGCCCTGCTTCTGACACAGTTAACATAGAGTAATCAGCAAATACTGCAGCTTTTTGTAGCAACTTGGTATATTACTCATGTCACTGCAATGTCTCCACTTAACCAGGATGGCAATTCATTTTAATACTTTTGTCTGAAAAGAAAAATGATTTCGATTTTTCTGATCACACATGGGTTCAACTATGTATCAATTTATTTTTAAGTTCTATATTTGTATTCCTGATTTAAGTGCTAACATAAAATCAAAGAGAGAAAAAATATCCAAGCAAAAGAGCAAGTGGCAAAGAGAGGAAGAAACAAAAAGTTCACAGTCTAAACAACTTATCTTTTAGAATTTGAGCAAAGGTTTGGATATTATAATGAATTATTAAATGCTAATAGTTGTAATATTGATTGTTTTTTGAATACCCCAAATTCTTTATTCCCTTTTTATTGTTATTGCTGTTATTGGGTTTTTTTTTTTTTTCATCTCTTTAGGATAGGATAGAAGCTTATGAATATGCAGTACAAGAAATCTGCAGGAAGGCAGTTCAGAACTGGAATTGTGGGTCGGTGAAGTTGACAGAGCCAGCGTCCTTCCAAGTCATGACTATACTTTCCAGAGAGACCAAAGGAGGACTCTGTGGACTCTCATTAGTCAATCAATTTGCCCTCATGTTTGCAGATAATTATTTCACTCATTCCCCATTACTTTGTTGAATTGACCCTTTGATCATTATGAAATGTTCCTCTTTATTGCTGATGATACTCTTGTCTGGATGTATACTTTGATATTAATATAAAAACACTTGCTTTCTTATGCTTATTGTTTTCATAGTTTATCTTTTTTTTTTTGATCCTTTTACTCTGAACCACTCTGGTCATTTGAAGTGCACATTTTCTAGACAGTGCATGCATGGTCGTGCTTTGTTTATCCCAGTCTGAAATCCTTGCATTTTAAATTGAGGGTTTAAGTTTTAAGACTTGCTGACATATTTTATTATATACTGGGTAAACAAAAAAGGATACTTATAAAATACATCTACAGTACAAAGGATAGCAATACAAGTAATGCACAGGTTGGCCACCACCAGTTTAAAAATTATAATATTTCAGTTAAATTTGAGACATCCTGTGTGCCCTGCCTTCCATCAATTTCCATCCCACCTGCCCAGAATCACTAATCTGAATTGTGTTTATTCTCCCTTGTGAGTCTCTTTATAGTTTTATAGAAATTGTAGGTATTACTAAACAATACATTGTTTAGTTTTCTATATTTTTGATTTTATGACTGTAATAATATTATTGTTTATACTTCTACAGTATGCTATTTTTACTCATAGGTATGTTCTGAAGTTTCATGCATGTTTTTGCATATATCTGTAGGCTTTTTTCATTTGTATTGCTATGTGGAAATCAATTTAATAAAAAAATATTTTTCTACTGTATAATTGGGCATTTCTGTTGTAAGCAACAGAATCTAAGGATTTTTGCTTTTACAAGTAGTGTTACTATAAACATTCTTTTATAAAAAGCATTTTTTGAGGTAAGATTGACATAAAATAAATATTTTATGCACATATTTAAAGCTTACAATTTGATATTTTCTGGTATATGTATACATCCATAAAACCATCACCACATTCAAGATTAGGAAAGTATTTATCACTCTCAAAAGTTTTCTTGTGCCCCTTGGCAGTATTTTCCTTCTCCCCTTTTCTGTAACATCCCTATCACCAGGCAAGCTCTAGTCTGCTTTCTGTCACTATAGATTGCATTTTCTAGAATTTTGTAAAAATGGGAACTTTCTAGAATTTTTTATAAATGGGATCATAAAATACATACTCTTTTTTTTGCCTATCTTCTTTCACTTTGCCTCATTATTTTGAGATTCATTCATGCTGTTGTGTGTATCAATAGTTCATTCCTTTTTTATTGCTCAATAGTGTTCCATTAGTATAAGTCAAAATTTGTTTATCCATTCACCTTTGATGGGAATTTATGTCATTTCCAGTTTTTGGTTATTACACATAAAACTACTATGAACACTTATATGCAAGTCTTTCTACGGACATGTGTGTCCATTTTTTATTGTGGTAAATACCTAGGAGTGAAACGGTGGGGTCATATAGAAGGTGTATGTTTAACTTCTTATGAAATTGTGAACTCTTTCCAAAGTGATTTTATCATTTTATATTCCCCTCAGAAGTATTTTACAGTTGATCTGCATTCTCAGCAAAACTTGTTATGTGAAATATTTCTAATTATAGACATTCTAATAGAGATGCCACGATATCTCACTGTGGTTTGAATTTGTTTCCCTAATGATTAATGATGAGCATATTTTCATGTGATTTTTTTTTTTTTTTGCCATGGATGTATCTTTGGTGAAATATTTATTGAAATCACTTGCCCTGCCTTTTTATTGGGTTGTTGTATTTCTTATTATTGAACTTTGAGAGTTCTTTATAAATTCTGGATTTAAATGTTTTATCGGATATGTGATATGCAGATATTCTTTCCCAGTTTGTAGCTTTTTTCATTTTCTTAATAGTGTCTTTCAAAGAGGAGAAGTTTTGAATTTTGATGAAGTCAAATCAATCCATTTCTTTTTTTTTAGTGAATAGTACAGTTGTGGTTGTAAGCAAAGAAATCATTGTTAAATCAAGGTCACACAAATTTTCTCTTATGTTTTATAGTTTTAGATTTTACATTTAGGTCCATGATCATTTTCAGTTAATTTTTATACATGGTGTGAGATTCCTTTTTAATTAAAAAAAATTTGCACATGGATATCCAATTGTTTCAATTTGTATTTAAGAAGATTCCTCTGAAGTGTCTTTGAGATTGTGTCAAGAATCTGTTAAGCATACATGTGAGAGTCTAATCCACTACATTCCAGTAATCATGGATTTGCTTTTTAGCTATACCTCTAAATGATTGATGGGGATTACAATATGTTTCCTTAACTTGTCAGAGTCTACTTAGAATTAATATTGTACCACCTCAAGGAAAATGTAGGAACCTTACAATAGTATTATTTCATTTATTCCCTCCCCACTCCATGCTTCGTGCTATTATTGTCAAATATTTCACATCTACAAACATTTTAAACCTCACAGTGAAACACTACTTTTACTGTAAATAGTCAGTTAACTTTTAAAGAAATTGAGGAAAGAAAAAATGATAAAATTTTATATTTACCTACATATTTACCATTTCCACCACCATTCTATAAATCTGTGTTTCCATCTGATGTCATTTGTCTTCAAGATGAATAACTCTTTTGAATTTTTTGTTGTGCAGGTGTGCTGACAATATATTTTTTCAGCTTTTACATATCTGAAGATGTCTTAATTTCATCCTTATTTTTAATAGATATTTTCAGTGGATACAACTCTAGATGGACTCTTTTGTTTTTAAAGCACTTAAAAAATGTCATTTCATTATCATCTGGGTTTCATTGTTTTGATAGTTATTTAAGCCATCATTTTGTATGTAGGCAATGTGCCTTTTTTTTTTTTTGTCGCCTGATTTTATGATTATTTTCAGTTTCCAGCCATTTGACTCTGATGTGCCTGGATGTGGTTCTCCTTATATTTATCCTGCATGGAATTCACACAGATTCCTAAGTCAGTAATTCAATGTTTTTCACAAATTTTGCCATTATTTCTTCAAATATTTTCAGCTCTATTCTCTGTTTCTCTTTTTTCAGTGATTTCAGTCATATGCAAATTAGACTTCTTGACTCACAGTTTCTGATACTCTTTTCATTTATTTTAAAATATTTTTGTCTCTGATTTTTAGGTTTTTAAATTTTTAATTTTTTTACTGAAGTATAGTTGTTATACAATGTTTGATTATTTCTATCGGTCAGTCAATTTTTTAATTTTCTTTTATAAATCTCCAATACACTGTTTAAACCCATTCAGTGGCATTATCATTTCACAATTTGTATTTACCAGTTCCAGAATCATCATTTGTTTTATTTTCCATTCCCTATCTATTCCCAAAAGGTGACCATCTTTTCTTTTAATCCTTTGAACATGTTTATAATAGCTGCCTCTTCCCCCAGCTTTATTGAGGTATAATTGACACATAAAATTGTAAGATATTTAAAGTATACAAGTGATGATTTGATATATGTATATACATATTGTGAAAGGATTCCCCCCAATCAAGTTAGTTAACACATTCATCACCTCACATATTTATCTTTTTTTTTTTGGTGAGAATATTTACATTCTACTTTCTTAACAAATTTCAATTATACAATACAGTGGTATCAACTACAGTCACCATGTTATAACTTAGATCCTATTCATATATGAGACTTTTACTAATATAGCTGCTTTTAAACCCCTTGTCTACTAACTCCAGCATATGGGTTGTCCTGGGATCTGTTTCTACTAATTGTTTTCCTTGATTATAGGTTTCATTCTTCTTCTTCTTTGCGTGTCCAGTAATGTTTCAATTTTCTGTAGATATAAGGAATGATAAATTGTTGCAAATCTGAATTATGTTGTTTAACTCCAAAGAGTGTTGACATTTTTCAGGTGGGCAGTTGCTAGCAGATACTTTTTTTTTTTTTTTTAAGATGTTGGGGGTAGGAGTTTATCAATTTATTTATTTATGCTTGCTGTGTTGGGTCTTCGTTTCTGTGCAAGGGCTTTCTCTAGTTGTGGCAAGCAGGGGCCACCCTTCATCACAGTGCATGGGCCTCTCACTATCGCGGCCTCTCTTTTTGCAGAGCACAGGCTCCAGACGCGCAGGCTCAGTAGTTGTGGCTCACAGGCCTAGTTGCTCCGCGGCATGTGGGATCCTCCCAGACCAGGGCTTGAACCTGTGTCCCCTGCATTAGCAGGCAGACTCTCAACCACTGCGCCACCAGGGAAGCCCTAGCAGATACTTTTGATTCTGTCAAGTTTGATTTCATTTTTTGTTAAGGCTGGTCTTTTGTTTTGTTCTCAGTTCTGTGGTGTTCTCTCCTATAGCATGGTCTTTCTAGCATTTTAACTGAGTGCCTGAGGTACTCACGTCTCTTAACTGGAACTCCGGCACCTCTCAGCTCTGTGTAATGTGTGATATCTCCACCTAGTTCTCACCCCCATAGCAGGTGGTCTCTGCTATGAGGTAGTTCTCACAGTCTTGTCCTACACACACAATGCCTTTCTTAGCCAAGGCTCCATGGAGAATTCCATGCAGAATTTAGGAGCTTCCTCTCTTCTCAGCTACACCTTCTATAGGACTGAACCTAATAAATCGCAGATGCCTTCAAAGCCCTGAACTCTGTCTTCTCAATTTAGCAAGAAGCTTCTCTGCTTGAGATCTTCCTCCCTACACAGTAGAGAAGGTACTCACTAGTCCAAGAATCCTAGTGAATGTGGGACTCATCTCTTTCTCTTAAGGAGCACCATGTGCTTTTTCTTTTATCCATTACTTGAAAACAATGGACTTATATATTTTGACCAGTTTTATAATGGTTTATGATAGGTGGACATACTTTCATTTTTAAGATAAATTTAGTTGAAAGCTAGATAAAATGCTGCAATAAATTATATTTAAGGCTGTTTGTGGAGGGAAATAAGGGGGAATAGTTTATTGTAGGAATTTCTTTGCATAAAATTAAGAAGACAATTGTTTAGGGGTGGCTGATGACATAAATATGTTGCAAATAATTGAATGATAAATATTTATGTCTGTTAGGCTGTAAAATTCTAAAAAGGTGAAAGGGTGAAAAAAACTAGGGAGATTTGTATAATTATGACTTTAATAATGAGACACAGATGATGGTGCAGAAAGAAAACTACATGATTCAGGAACCTGGCTTGAAGTCCCTGTTGATCTAATAACTCTGGGTGAGTCAATTAACTTCTCTAAGTTTTGTCCCCCAACATTTGGATGTAGTAATACTTACATATATGCCATTAAGGATTGTGCAAGAGTCCAACGACGTAGGGAATGTAGACACAGTGTAAATTCTGAAGTTGTACAAAAGTAAATTCTTATCTTTATTATCAGTAGTCTCTGCAGAAGTCACCACATATTGATTTTTCCATTGATTTCACTACCATATGGATACTATCACTGCTATATGGATTATTAAAGGATTAGAAATAGTTTGTCCATCAGACCCCTAGGAAAACACTAGAGTCCTTGTTATAAATGAAAGATTGTTAGGGTTATCCATTTGAACCTTCTTCTGGACCACTTTTGACTTTTTTAGAAGAATTTATTTTTGGAGATAAAAAAATGTATATCTTGAAATGTCTTCAACTACAGGTTTGTGTAGAAATTAGCCTATTGTTCCATGTGTGGGGAACATTTTGGAAAGTCAGATTTCGCCTGTGTGGCGAAACAGTGTGTAGGAAACAGTGGAAAATGGAATGGTCAGTCAATTATCTACCTGATACCTACTGGTTTGATAACTTATTTTTATTAGACTTTATGTTTGAGGTGGATTGAGTAGTGCTTTATCTCAAATATGTTCAGACAAGAGAGAAAAGCCAGGAGCTAGTTCCCTGCTTTGTAAACTTAACTGGTCCACTTGAGTGGTGGCTGATAGAGATCCAGGGTATAGGTGATGCAGGCTGGATGTCTGTCACTTCAACTTTTCATCAAGATGTGACTTGCTGAATCCTCGTGTGGGGTTTATGAACTTCATTTACCTTTGATTCCACTAACTTTGAGGCAAGAGAAGAGAGTTATTCCTTGTGTATAGGAAAATAGGCAGAATCAGTTGTGACTAAATCTTTAGGAAAAAGATAAAAACTTAAAGAAAAGTTAATACTTATTTTATAAAGAAGGAGGATTGTCTTACCCACAGCACATGCCCAAAGAGCTCTCCTAGCAAAACACCTTGCATACAGTTGGTGCTCAAAAAATATTTCATGATTGAGATAGGTTAAGCTCATGTTGTCTATAAAAAAATTAGAATATTTTTTCTTTATCCTGACAGAGAACATTTGGCAGAAATTAAGTAACAAATGTCTAAATAATATACACATGTTATGAAAATTGTTGTCACATCTGCACAGAAGGTGAACATTTATTTTCTTGTATATGGTAGTGTGGTTAAGATTAGGTGGGCCGAAGTGAAATTTGGGTGTGTGAGGACAGGTTATGCCTGATCCCCCACTCCCAGCCCTTAGTGTAGCCATCTGTTTTCATGCTTTGGTATCCCTGAGGGTGTGAGTTTGGGGATTGAGGAGGAGGCTGGAATGGGAAGCACCCTGCTCTCCATTTCCAGGGGACTCTTTAGCAAAAGATGCTTGAGACTTGGGGTACCAACTTTGTCACCTGGATGCAAGGTTAGTGAGAGCAAGCCAAGTTGGAGAGAGGAACTTTCTTTCCATGTTTCAAGGGATGACATGGCCAAGTTCAGGAGGATCTGGGGACAGGTGAGGCAGTGTAGCAGGGAGGCAGTGCTCTCTCAGAAGACATCATTGGCTGTGGTGGCAGAGAGGCACTCCTCTCAGTGTCCTGGTCAGTGGAGCCCGTCAAAGAGCTGAGAGAGAAAGGGCAGTGTGAATTTATTCCTGAACAAACATGAGCTGAGACTCACCCTGGGACCTCCTAGAAATAACTGAGATGATTGTAGACCTTGGGGTGTGGGCCAGGGGAATGAAGAATGAGAATCTATAGCTCTTCAGCTATGGTTGCAGGCCAGGAAATTTTTATTATTAATATTAATGTGACCTCATTTTACCCACAGACTGCTGAGACTAGGAAATTCAGGTTGCACATAGTGTATTTATTTTCAAAGCATTTTTTCTCATTGTATTATTATATTAGACTTGTAATTAGGGCCATCCCTTCAGTATATGGAGCCAAGGCCAAATCTCATTGTGTTATTCCTTTGTCTCCAGCTCTGTCAAGAGAAGTCAGGTTATAGTGGATATCAAGAGAATACTTGAGAATAAAAATCACAACAAACAAACACATTATGGAAGAAGTGGGCACTCACTCTTCCCCCTGCTTTGCTCAGATGATGCTTGTAAGGGAAGAGAAGAGGTAGAATGTGTGGGCAACACAGGTTCAATCTGAGTGTCAGCTGTGTGTTCTTGGGTCCAGGCATGTGGGGTGTGATGGGAAAACCCTGGAGAGGTCCTTCCATGAAACACCATTAGATGTTTCAACCACTAGACTGTTACTCCATGATACGGGCTGAATTGTGTCTCCCCCACATTCATACGTTGAGCTCCCAAGCCCAATACCTCAGACTATAACAATATTTGGACATTAAGTCTTTAAAAAGACAATTAAGTTAAAATGAGGCCATTAGGGTGCGGCCCTAATCCAATATGACTGGAGATTTTACAAGAAGAAGATACCAGGGGTGAGTGTGCAACAGAAGGACACCACGTGATGAGGCAGCAAGATGGTGGTCATCTACAAGACAAAGAGGGAGGTTTCTGAGGAAATTATCTCTGCCAGCATCCTGATCTTGGACTTCCAGACTCTAGAACTGTGAAAGAATGTATTTCTGTTGTTTAAGCCACCAGTCTATGGTATTTTGTTATGGTAGCCCTAACAAATTAATGCACTCTGTAATGAGAGAGATGTTTTCTGTCCTGTTTCCTGCTGTATGTCTGACACCTACAAAAGTTCCTGGCACACAGTAAGCATTCAAGAGCTCTTTGCTGAGTGAATGAATGAAAGACTGGATAAGGCACTTGCTGGGGAATCTTTCATATCAAGGACATATTAGTCCCAGGATGAGGGGCCTGCTTTGAGTGCTGTGTCTCTTATTTACTTCTAGCCTAAAATCAAAGTCATACTCCCCAATTCAAAACCTTCCATGACCTGAATTTTCACTTATACAGTGCTGATTTTCAATGTTCTTCTCTATAAGCCCTTCACATCAGTGATTTGCCTAGAGATTATTCCCAACACAGAATGATGGTCACATCATTGACCAGGTCATTCTCCAAACTCTTGTACACATGCCTGTGCCTCTTCTTTAGGCCTAACTCATGTTCTATCAGCTACCTGGTATCTTGGAGTCTCTCCTGACTCTCACATTCCCGCTCTGGAATCCCGTGGTACTTTTTTTTTTTTTTCGGTACGCGGGCCTTTCACTTTTGTGGCCTCTCCCATTGCGGAGCACAGGCTCCAGAAGCGCAGGCTCAGCAACCATGGCTCACGGGCCCAGCCGCTCCGCGGCATGTGGGATCTTCCCGGACAGGGCATGAACCCGTGTCCCCTCCATCGGCAGGAGGACTCTCAACCACTGCACCACCAGGGAAGCCCCCTGTGGTACTTATTACCTATATTATTCACCTGGAAACAGCACCTGCTACCTATGTTAACATTTATCTTATTACATAACTCTACCTCTTAATATGAATAAGACCTAACATAATCAGTATTTAGATTCAGAAGTAGTCATGATGATGTTAGATTCTGAAACAATCATGCTGGTGGTGGTGCTGGTGACAAAGAAGAAAGTTCTCCTGACACAGCTCTGAGAACAAAATAGCTCTGACCACTATATTCCACCATGTCAGCTGCAATAGGAGATTGAGTTGAATTTTTCAATAGTAGCAATTGTGGCCATACTGTCATCAAATGTCATTATGAATGTCCATATCAGTCCTTCATGCTGATACAGCATCATTAACCATCTCCAGGTGTCCCAAAGGAGTCAAACAACAATTTCTCCTGAGGGCATCTGAAAGTACTAAGTCAAGGGCTTAGGGTGAATGGACCATAGTCTGGCACTAGACCAACAGTGAATACACAAAGCAAGACTTGCAGGCTATTAGGATGATAATTGCTTATAGAATTGCTAGAGCATGGCATCTTTTCAGATGAGTCTACCTGAGAAATTCAGCTCCAGTACACCCGAGGAGTGACTGAAATAAATTAGGAGATGGAAAAGATTCAGACTGCGTCAAGCTTAGATGAGCCAGGGGAAGTGGATCAGATAAATACATTAACACACACACACACAGTGACAGATGAGGCAGATGACATTTTATGCTCCTTTAAACTGACTGATGAAGATCAGACAAATTAGAAATAGCTGTAGACAAGTTCAAGAACGTCTTTCTAGTGTGTACTGAAAAGGAATCTTAAGGAGTAGAGATGTGAAGTAGCTCTGGAAAATGGAAAATGGGGTAATGGAAATAATATTCCAAGAGTCAAATCCCTGTGCCCAACTGTTACAAACTTTAAGAAGATAGTTTTAAATGTAATGTCTTGAAATATGGTATAATATTTTCAAAGGCTGTCAGGGCAACAAAAAGTAAAATTAAAAACTAAGACATTTCCATGAAACTTGAAAATTGTAGATAATAAGTAATAGCATATAACCTTACAGATGTTAGTGTCCTATTTTTAGTCTAATCATAAAATATGAAGTTATTAATTTAAGCCATAATTCAAATCATGAACAACATCCCATAGATACTAACTTTTATTGGCTGTTTTTAGTCTATATTTTTAGTGTGGCTAATGATTATTAGATGCCAATATTTGCAGAAAAAAATGTATATATTATTTACTTAGATTTTGATTATATTTAGATCATAGAGGGCTTCTGATTCTAAGTTAAGTTTTCACAACTAGTAGACAAAAATCCACTACCTGGCTTGGATGGTGCCTGTAAGTGGAGAGAAGGGTTTTCTGCCATGCAGATGTAGGTGAGCATATGTTTTCTGAAGTATGTTTGTTTCATCTTATTCTGGAAGTCTGGAAAGCTGAGAGATGAAATGAGGTAGCAAACAAGGAAAGAAGTGAAATTGAAATACGTGGCTGATGGCCACATATTTTGAAGGTGTATTAATTTTTAGATACCAATGGCAAAGTAAGTCAACCTTTAAGGGGAGAGGAAAAAAAATGTGAAGGTCAGAGGTCATTGGCATTTCCACCTCCCTGAGTTTTTATGCTTTGATGGAGAAGACCATTGCATTGCTTAGTCATGAAGAACTTCACCCTTTTTTTTTTTTAAACATCTTTATTGGAGTATAATTCCTTTACAGTGGTGTCTTACTTTCTGCTTTATAACAAAGTGATCAGCTATACATATACATATATCCCCATATCTCCTCCCTCTTGCGTCTTCCTCCCACCTTCTCGATCCCAACCCTCTAGGTGGTCACAAAGCACAGAGATGATCTCCCTGTGCTATGTGGCTGCTTCCCACTAGCTGTCTATATTACATTTGGTAGTGTATATATGTCCATGCCACTATCTCACTTTGTCCCAGTTTACCCATTCCCCTCCCCATGTCCTCAAGACCACCCTCTACATCTGCATCTTTATTCCTGTCTTGCCCCTAGGTTTTTCAGAAACTTTTTTTTTTAGATTCCATATATATGTATTAGCATACAGTATTTTTTTCTCTTTCTGACTTACCCCACTCTGTATGACAGACCCTAGATCCATCCACCTCACTACAAAAACTTAATGTCATTTATTTTTATGGCTGAGTAATATTCCATTGCATATATGTGCCACATCTTTATCCATTCATCTGTTGATGGACAATTAGGTTGCTTCCATGTCCTGGATATTGTAAATAGAGCTGCAATGAACATTGTGGTACATGACTCTTTTTGAATTATGGTTTTCTCAGGGTATATGCCCAGTAGTGGGATTGTTGGGTCGTATGGTAGTTCTATTTTTAGTTTTTAAGGAACGTCTTTACTGTTCTCCAGAGTGGCTGTATCAATTTACATTCCCACCAACAGTGCAAGAGGTTTCCCTTTTCTCCACACCCTCTCCAGCATTTATTGTTTGTAGATTTTTTGATGGTGGCCATTCTGACTGGTGTGAGGTGATACCACATTGTAGTTTTGATTTGCATATCTCTAATGATTAGTGATGTTGAGCATCCTTTCATGTGTTTGTTGACAATCTTTATATCTTCTCTGGAGAAATGTCTATTTAAGTCTAATGTCCATTTTTGGATTGGGTTGTTTGTTTTTTGATATTGAGCTGCTTGCAAACTTTGCAGATTAATCTTTTGTCAGTTGCTTCATTTGCAAATATTTTCTCCCAATCTGAGGGTTGTCTTTTCGTCTTGTTTATGGTTTCCTTTGCTGTGCAAAGGCTTTTAAGTTTCATTAGGTCCCATTTGTTTATTTTTGTTATTATTTCCATTTCTCTAGGTGGTGGGTCAAAAAGGATCTTGTTGTCATTTATGTCATAGCCTGTTCTGACTATGTTTTTCTCTAAGAATTTTATAGTGTCTGGCCTTACATTTAGGTCTTTAATCCATTTTGAATTTATTTTTGTGTATGGCGTTAGGAGTGTTCTACTTTCATTCTTTTACATGTGGCTGTCCAGTTTTCCCAGAACCACCTATTGAAGAGGCTATCTTTTCTCCATTGTATATTCTTGTCTCCTTTTTCAAAAATAAGGTGACCATATGTGTGTGGGTTTATCTCTGGGCTTTCTATCCTGTTCCATTGATCTATATTTCTGTTTTTGTGCCAGTACCATACTGTCTTGATTACTGGAGCTTTGTCATATAGTCTGAAGTCAGGGAGCCTGATTCCTCCAGCACCATTTTTCTTTCTCAAGATTGCTTTCACTATTCGGGCTCTTTTGTGTTTCCATACAAATTGTGAAATTTTTTGTTCTTAGTTCTGTGAAAAATGCCAGTGGTAGTTTGATAGGGATTGCATTGAATCTGTAGATTGCTTTGGGTAGTAGAGTCATTTTCACAATGTTGATTCTTCCAATCCAAGAACATGGTATATCTCTCCAACTCTTTGTGTCATCTTTAATTTCTTTCATAAGGGTCTTATAGTTTTCTGCATACAGGTATTTTGTCTCTTTAGGTAGGTTTATTCCTAGATATTTTAATCTTTTTGTTGCAGTGGTAAATGGGAGTGTTTCCTTAATTTCTCTTTCAGATTTTTCATCATTAGTGTGTAGGGATGCAAGAGATTTCTGTGCATTAATTTTGTATCCTGCTTCTTTATCTAATTCATTGATTGGCTCTAGTAGTTTTCTGGTAGCATCTTTAGGATTCTCTATGTATAGTATCATGTCATCTGCAAACAGTGACAGCTTTACTTTTTCTTCTCTGATTTGGATTCCTTTTATTTCTTTTTTGTCTCTGATTGCTGTGGCTAAAACTTCCAAAATTATTTTGAATAATAGTGGTGAGAGTGGAAATCCTTGTGTTGTTCCTGATCTTAGAGGAAATGGTTTCAGTTTTTCACCATTGTGAACAATGTTGACAGGTTTTTTTTCATATATGGCCCTTAGTATATTGAGGTAAGTTCCCTCTGTGCCTACTCTCTGGAGGGTTTCTATCATAAATGGGTGTTGAATTTTGTCAAAAAGCTTTTTCTGCATCTATTGAGGTGACCATATGGTTTTTATTCTTCAATTTGTTAATATGGTGTATCACATTGATTGATTTGCATATATTAAAGAATCCTTGCATTCCTCAGATAAACCCCAGTTGATTATGGTGTATGATCCTTTTTATGTGCTGTTAGATCCTGTTTGATAGTATTTTGTTGAGGATTTTTTTCATCTATATTCATCAATGATATTGGACTATAGTTTTCTTTCTTTGTGACATCCTTGTCTGGTTTTGGTATCAGAAGTTCCCCCTTTTTTATGGTCACATGAAGCAGAGTCATTAGCTAATGAACAGGCAGTCAGTCAATGCCTAAACAATCACATAAATGTGGGAAAGTTAATTTTAAGTTCAAAGATGGAGAAAAGTAGCATCACGAATCATCTTGAATGTAGTGCTATGTAATATAAAAATATGAGGAATCAGTGCATGAAATAAACAGAAGCAATCATGTTTCTGCTTTCCAGACTTACCATCACCATTTTTCAACACAAGCCCTCTGTTTATTTAGGTTAATTGAAATCGAAAACTCATCTCCCTCTGTCATGTCTTCGCTCAAAAAGGCTACCAGGGAATGTTTCTGAATGTGTGACAGTGCCATTCTTCCATTCTGTAAAGTCGAAATTCCTTTATATTTCTTCGAGCTGCATTTATTATTTACACCACCCATTTAGGACTTCATGTAAGCCATCTTCTATTGTGATAACTAATGGAAATTTCACCTTGGCTTGACTGTAATATTTTTGAGGGTACACACCATGCCTGGGCTCTGTGACTTACTTACTAAAAGAAATTTATTAGATGGAAAAAATAATTGTTTAATGATCTTCAATCTTAGATTTTTAATTTTACTTTTATTTTTTATTTTTTTCCATACCTTTATTCGAGTATAAGTGCTTTACAATGTTGTGTTAGTTTCTGCTGTACAACAAAGTGCCCCCTTTTTCATAAATTAGGTGACCATATATGCATTTATCTCTGGGCTTTCTATTCTGTTCCATTGATCTATATTTCTGTTTTTTTTTTGTGTGTGTGCCATTACCATATTGTCTTGATTGCTGTAGCTTTGTAGCATAGTCTGAAGTCAGGGAGCCTGATTCCTCCAGGTCTGTTTTTCTTTCTTAAGATTGCTTTTTCTATTTAGGGTCTTTTTTGTTTCCATACAAATTGTAAAATTTTCTATTCTAGTTCTGTGAAGAAAGCCACTAGTAATTTGCTAGGGATTGCATTGAACCTATAGATTGCTTTGGGTAGTATCATCATTTTCACAATATTGATTCTTCCAATCCAGGGGTCTGGTATATCTCTCCATCTGTTTATATTATCTTTGATTTCTTTCATCAGTGTTTTATAGTTTTCTGAGTACCGGTCTTTTGCCTCCTTAGGTAGGTTATTCCTAGGTATTTTAGTCTTTTTATTGCAATGGTAAATGGGATTGTTTCCTTAATTTCACTTTCTGATCTTTCATTGTTAGTGTATAGGAATGCAAGTTATCTCTGTGCATTAATTTTGTATCCTGAAACCTTGCCAAATTCATTGATTTGTTCTAGTAGTTTTCTGGTCACATATTTAGGATTTTCTACGTGTAGTATCATGTCATCAGCAAACAGTGATGGTTTTACTTCTTCTTTTCCAATTTGTATTCCTTTTATTTATTTTTCTTCTCTGATTGCTGTGGCTAGGACTTCCAAAACTATGTTGAATAATAGTGGCAAGAGTGGACGTCCTTGTCTTGTTCCTGATCTTTAACGAAATGCTTTCAGTTTTTCACCATTGAGAATGATGTTTGTTGTGGGTTTGTCGTATATGGCTTTTATTGTGTTGAGGTAAGTCCCCTCTATGCCCACTTTGTGTAGACGTTTTATCATAAATGGGTGTTGAATTTTGCTAAAAGCTTTTCTGCATCTATTGAGATGATTATATTTTTTTTTCTTTAATTTGTGAATATGGTGTATCACATGGAGTGTTTTGTGTATATTGAAGAATCCTTGCATCCCTGGGATAAATCCCACTTGATCAAGGTGTATGATTCTTTTAATGTGCTATTGGATTCTATTTGCTAGTATTTTGTTGAGGATTTTTGCATCTATGTTCATCAGTGATATTGGTCTATAATTTTCTCTTTGTTGTGATATCTTTGTCTGGTTTTGGTATCAGGGTGATGGTGGCCTTGTAGAACAAGTTTGGGAGTGTTCCTCCCTCTGCAATTTTTTGGAAGAGTTTGAGAAGGATAGGTGTCAACTCTTCTCTAAGTGTTTGATATAATTAGTCTGTGAAGCCATCTGGTCCTGGACTTTTGTTTGTTGGAATATTTTAAATTACAGTTTCAATTTCTTTACTTGTGATTGGTTGTTTATATTTTCTACTTCTTCCTGGTTCAATCTTGGAATGTTGTACTTTTCCAAGAATTTGTCCATTTCTTCCAGGTTGTCCATTTTATTGGCATAGAGTTGTTTGAGGTATTCTCTTCTGATCTTTTATATTTCTGTGGTGTCAGTTGTAATGTCTCCTTTTTCATTTCTAACTTTATTGATTTGAGTCTTCCCTTTTTTTCTTGATGAGTCTGGCTAAAGGTTTATCAATTTTGTTTATCATCTCAGAGAAACAGCTTTTAGTTTTATTGAACTTTGCTATTGTTTTCTTTGTTTCTATTTCATTTATCTCTGTTCTGATCTTTATGATTTCTTTCCTTCTACTAATTTGGGGGGGGGGGTTGTTCTTCTTTTTCTAGTTGTTTTAAGTGTAAGGTTAGATTGTTTATTTGACATTTTTCTTGTTCCTTGAGGTGAGCTTGAATTGCTATGAACTTCCTTCTTAGAACTGCTTTTG
Organism: Mesoplodon mirus; assembly: GCF_964341445.2. Classification (NCBI taxonomy): domain Eukaryota; kingdom Metazoa; phylum Chordata; class Mammalia; order Artiodactyla; family Ziphiidae; genus Mesoplodon; species Mesoplodon mirus. The sequence continues at coordinate 57,006,239 of NC_138989.1, read as the reverse complement.
CTGCATCCCTCAGGTTTTGGATCATCGTGTTTTCATTGTCATTTGTTTCTAGGTATTTTTAAAATTCTTCTTTGATTTCTTCAGTGATCTCTTGGCTATTGAGCAGTGCACTGTGTAGTCTCCATGTGTTTGTAATTTTTACAGTTTTTTTTCCTGTAATTGATATCTAGTCTCATAGCATTGTGGTTGGAAAAGATGCTTGATATGATTTCAAATTTCTTAAGTTTACCAAGGCTTGATTAGTGACCCATGATGTGATTTATTCTGGAGAACGTTCCTTATGCACTTGAGAAGAAAGTGTATTCTTCTGCTTTCAGGTGGAATGTCCTAAAAATATCAGTGAAGTCTATCTGGTCTGGTCTGTTGTGTCTTTTAAAACTTGTGTTTCCTTATTTATCTTCTGTCTGGATGATCTGTCTATTGGTATAAGTGGGATGTTAAAGTCCCCCACTATTGTTGTGTTACTGTCAGTTTCTCATTTTATGGCTGTTAGCATTTGCCTTATGTAATGAGGTGCTCCTATATTGGATGCATAAATATTTATAATTGTTATGTTTTCTTCCTGGATTGATCCCTTGATCATTATGTAGTGTGCTTCCTTATCTCTTGTAACAATCTTTGTTTAAAGTCTGTTTTATCTGATATGAGTATTGTTATTCCAGCTTTTTTGTGATTTCCATTTTCATGAAATATATTTTTCCATCCCCTCACTTTCAGTCTGTATGCGTCCCTAGGTCTGGAGTGGGTTTCCTCTAGACCGCATGTATATGGGTCTTGTTTTTGTATCCATTCAGCCAGTCTGTGTCTTTTGGTTAGAGCATGTAATCCATTTACATTCAAGGTGATTATCAATATGTGTGTTCCTATTACCATTTTGTTAATTGATTTTGGTTTGTTTTTGTGGGTGTTTTTCTTCTCTTCTGTTTCCTGCTTAGAGAAGTTCCTTTAGCATTTGTTGTAAAGCTGGTTTGGTGGTGTTGAATTCTTGGAGCTTTTTCTTGTCTGTAAAACTTTTGATCTCTCCATTGAACCTGAATGAGATCCTTGCCAGGTAGAGTAATCTTGGTTGTAGTTTTTTTTCTCTTTCATCACTTTAAATATGTCCTGCCACTCCCTTCTGGCTTGCAGAGTTTCTGGAAGATCAGCTGTTAACTTTATGGGGAGTCCCTTGTATAGTATTTATTGCTTTTCCCTTGCTGATTTAATATTTTTTCTTTGTATTTAATTTTTTTACTTTGATTAATATGTGTCTCAGCGTGTTTCTCATTGGATTTATCCTGTATGGGACTCTCTGTGCTTCCTGGACTTGATTGACTATTTCCTTTCCCATGTTAGGGAAGTTTTCAACTACAGTATCTTCAAATATTTTCTCAGAACCTTTCTTTTTCTCTTCTTCTTCTGGGACCTCTATAATTTAAATGTTGGTGCATTTAATGTTGTCCCAGAGGTGTCTGAGACTTCCCTCAGTTCTTTTCTTTTTTTTTTTTTATTCTGCTCCCCAGCTGTTATTTCAACCATTTTACCTTCCAGCTCACTTATCCATTCTTCTGCCTCAGTTATACTGCTCTTGATTCCTTCTAGAGTATTTTTAATTTCAGTTATTATATTGTTCATCACTGTTTGTTTGCTCTTTAGTTTTTCTAGATCCTTTTTAAATGTTTCTTGTATTTTCTCCATTCTGTTTCTGAGATTTTAGATTATCTTTACTATCATTACTCTGAATTCTTTTTCAGGTAGGTTGCCTATTTCATACTCATTTATTTTTCTTGTAGGTTTTTACCTTGCTCCTTTGCCTGTAACATTTTATTTGTTTATTTTTTTATGGGTGGGACTGTATTTTTGTCTTACTTATTGTTTGGCCTGAGGTATCCAGCACGGAGTTTGCAGGCAGTTGGGTAGAACTGGGTCTCCGTGTGAAATGAGGAACTCCAGGAGACCTCACTCCGATTAATATTCCCTGGGGTCTGAGTTTCTCTATTAGTCCAGTGGTTTGGACTTGGCACTCCCACCACAGGAGCTTGGGCCCAACCTCCAGCCTAGGAACCAAGATCCCACAAGCCACATGGTGTGGCAAAAAGAGAGAGAGAGAGAGAGAGAGAGAGAGAGAGAGAGAGAGAGAGAGAGAGAGAGAAATAGGAGCAGTACAATAACAAAGAATAAAAAATAAAATAAATTTAGAAAAATAAAAGATTTATTAGAAAAAATATAAATGAATCAACAACAGCAAGGTAAAACAAACCCCAACCTAAAAGAAGAAAAAAGAAAAAAAAAAAAAGGCCTTGGCTATGGCTATGGGGGGCAGAGTCTAGGCAGGGGGTGGAACTTAGACAGCCATGACATTTGAGTGTGGAGTGGGGCTTAGGCTCAGGACCCATGCAACTGGAAAAGGCCTTGGGGGTGGGGCCTAGGCAGGGCCATGTTCAAGCGTGGGGTAGCACTTCTGCTTAGGACCTGTGCAGAAGGGTAGAGGCAGCATGTGTGGAGAGTGTAGTTCCGGAGTTTGGAGGTAAGGCCCTGGGTCAGGGTGTTTGGGTGGATTTTAGGCCCAGCACGGTTGGAGGGGGTCTCAGAGGGGATCACCAAGTGTAGAGGTAGGGCCCTGGGTGGGGGGTGTAGAGTCAGGGCTTGGGCTCTGTAAAGTAGGAGGGAGGCTCTGAGGGCAGAGGATTAGGCCCAGGAGCCCAACAGGCTCCTCAGTGCCTAAGTGAACAGGGAAAGCACTGGCCCACTCCTTTGCACCCTTCCCCCAGTGTCTCCGCCAGGGTCTCCCCTGTCGCTGCTGGACCCCTAACCATGTGTGGGTCCTGTTGCATGTAGAAACTCCTCCCTTCCCCCAGCCACCCCTAAGGCGTGGCCTGTCCTGTACGTCTGGCCTTTACTTTTGCTCCCCCTTCCCTCCCTCCCACTCCCTCAGGACCCGTGTAGCTGGAGGGGGCCTCAGTGGGCAGAGGATCAGGCCCGGGATCTCAGCAGGCTCCCAGGGGCCCAAGTGGGTAGGGAAACCTGGCCATGCTCCCTTTTGATTCTCTGACCTCCCAGTGGTCCCCATATTTCCCTCTTCAGGTGTGGGGTCCCTTCCCTCTCCCAGACACCCCTCAGGGGCCCCAGTCCTGTCCCACCTCCACTTCTCCTCCCCCTTCACTCCCCACCCATTCCCCACATCCTACCCAGTAACTGGGGGTTCCTCTCATCCCCTTATATCCGTGGTCCCCCACCGGTGCCTGGTAGGTGTCCTAGTTGTGCAGAGATGCAAATTCTGTGTCCTCCTAGTCCACCACTTTTTTTTTTTTTTTTTTTTTTTTTTTACTTTTAATCAACTGTTTCTACAAACTGTGATCTGATAAAATTTATTTAGGGTTTTACATTTAGGAAAACTTTTACTAAGGGTGTTTACTTCTGGATTCAAATATCCATATGATATAGAAACTTCAACTTTATACAAAAAACAGGCTTCAGTATTTCTTAATGAAAACCTCATGACATTATGTATTAGTTTTGTCTGGTAAGGAATCATAATCAGAAAATACACTGTGCATTAAAGCTGTTTATCTGGAACAAACTTAGCACATACCAGATTGAAGGGAGGGTTCAACATGGCAGAGATGTAGATGTGAGAGGTGGCATGGTGAGTGTGGAAGGTACTGCTGAGTGTTTAGGGGTGTTGGAGGAGCAGTGGATTACATGCAGTTTGGTGTTCCTGCTACACAAAAGTAGTGTCAGAGAACCTTGAGCCATGAGACTTGAGTGATAAGCAGGAGCCAGACCCTGAGGGGCCAGCGTACCCCTCTGAGCAGCAAATCCATGGTAGCATTCAGTGAAGAGGGTCAGGGTCAGATTGGTATTTTATTAAGACTACCACTCTCTGCAATGGAAATTTGGGGTTTATTTTCTCAGTTGAGGTTCATGGCCATGACACCACTGTTAATCGTGGATCCACTTAAGTACAAAGTCCATCCACCTAGGCTATTAGGACTTGTGACTAATATCATATGTCCTGGGGAGAACTACTACTATATGATAAAAGGTGGTATATTCTCAAATCATCCAAATACATTGACTAATTACTGAAGATCTTCTTGATGTTTTCTCTATCACAGGTTGGAGAAAAGGAATAGATCTGTCTAGGTGGAAGAACTGCTAAAACCATGAAAGAAACTAGTATCTCAAGTGAATATGAGGCTCATATTTTTGAAGATGGAGACATAAAGGACAGTAAGAGAAAGAGAAGAACAAAAAAAGTCTCCCTCCTTTTTTGTATTCATTATCAAATACAAAGATAAATAAATAGATTAGTCAATCAATCAATCAATCAATCCTTATTGTTTTTCTAATTAGAAGTTAACTTTGATTTCCCTAAATATCTATCATTTTTCTTTAGGCAGGAGGAGTATGAAGGACATTTAAAATATTGACCAGCAAAGGAAAATGTGGCAGCTGTCTTGGAAATCAATCAATTAAAGCTTCATAATTATCTAGCCAGTGACACCTGTCCTAAACCATCTTGATCCTCTGGATGTCAAAGTGAGAGATTGGAAGAAATAGTTGTCACAACTTGCTACAGGAGTTTTCTTTCATTGGTTGTCCAGAAAATAAATGGTGTCACTATGTGATACTAATCATTAGTATCACATAGTGATAACAGGAATGGAAACAGGAAAGGAAAAGAGAGGTTTAAGACATAGTAAACCTGATTCAGACTCATGATCTGGAATCTGGGCCTGGGAAAACCTAGAAAGTACATATGTGACTTTGCTCAAGTGTCATATTGGCAATTTGGAGATTCATCAACTGGGGAGGTCATTAGATGCTCCCTTTATTGCACTATTCTCTTTTAGGTGTTCAGTGATGACCAGCTTTACAGAATAGAGATGCTTGGTCATATTGTTGAAATACAGGCCTGGGAACAGGAACTATAGCTCACCTTCTGACCACCAGGATTGGTAATCTCTTCCAGAAGGGCCTGTTCTTCTCCAGTGTGTTGGAAGGCAGCAATGTCATTACTCATCAACCACTTGTGTTCAAATGTGAGAGAACCATGCTGTGCAGACCAATGTCCAGCATTTTGATGACAGATGACCCCTATTATCTGGAATTGATTTGGTGGGTAGGATACAAGGTGGAAATCAAAGTAGCCCAAACCCAGATTCCTGAGTGATAATAGCCTAAGGGGCCATTCTGGCTTCCTAATATTGCCTGCCAGATATTGTACAGTATTACACAATGTCTCAGCCTGGACACCACCAAATGCTGACTGATATGGCACATGTTGTGAGGGGAGGAGAGATAGCTAAACAGTCTGAGACAGGGATCAGCTTTCAAACATAAATCTCCTAAATTGCCTAGCTGGTGTGAATAGAGCAAAGATAAAACTACTTGTGATTCATTCACTTATTCATTCATTCACTCCTTTATTTAGGCTGGTGGCTTTGTTTTACTGGAATTCACAGTGCTGAATTTAAAACGTCATGATTATAAGTCAGAAAAATAATAGAAATGAAAGAGCCAACAGCTGACTTCTATTATTCTAGTCACCCTGTATTGTCCTATTTACTCCTATTTTGATCTTTGACATTATTTCTATTTAGCATGTAAAGATTTATTACTAAATGGGAATGTTTCTTTAATTGGTGATAGGCTACACAACTTCATTGTCTTATTTGTCTCACCATTCTTTTTCTTATTCCCTGAACAGCTGATTTTTCTGGTAGCATGTAGAAACATCTAAGGAGTGGTGGGAGTCAAAGAGGAAAGATTGTTGCCTACGCTACTAAAACAAAAATAATTTTTGAGCATTCTGAGTGTCACAGTGTCAAAGACTTAGAATTGTGTATTTCAGCTGACATGTAAGTTGGGCTTTTTTCCCTGAATAAGTTTTAAGAATCTGTTGGAATTAACTAAAGTTACCTAATCACAGGTAGTGACAGTCCACACTTGATCCAATGTTGACCAAAATGCTGTATAAAGGATTCTCAAAGAGAGTACATACCCTTCTTAATATCTTCTTGCTTCTGAGAAAACTGGAGATGACACATACACATCCTGCTCTCAGCTGGCTCCCTGGGATGGGTGCAGTCCCCTTACTTTGACTATGAAGTGCCATGTACTCTTTCTCTCCTTCTGTTTATTTCTCTCTCTCTCTCTCTCTCTCTCTCTCTCTCTCTCTCTCTCTCTCTCTCTTTCTCTCTCTCCTGTGGCTGGTATGTGGTGGCTATACAAATTTTTGTAGAAATGGTGCCTGAAATAAATAACTATTTATTTTTCTGCAGAAATGGGTGTCTGGATACTTTTCTGTCCTATACAACATAAAACTTCATAGAGCTATCTGAGGGAGGCTTTCAAATCCCCCCTCCCACTCCATTTTATTGAATGTTGCATCCATCTTATCTCAGTAAGTGATGACAAATAGTATTAAAAAAATATCCAAAATATTTCAACAGAAAAATCAAGCAATTATTTATCTGGGCTTCACCGTTGATTTCTGCAATGTGACATGAACCTCACTTGTCAACTTTTCATTTCAGATTTGTTTTCGTTAACTCTTAACACCATTGTTTCATTTCTGTCTTAGTCTATTTGGCCATACGCTTTCTGCTTGAATTCAAACTGTCTGTCAAAAGTGATAATGGGCAGAAAGACGCAGCATGAGAAGTTAGCCTTCTTGTCTTTCAGCATTTTCCCCTGGATGTAATTTTGCTAATATTAATGCAACTGTACATTTGACTCACAAATTACAAAGCCCTTTGGAAAGGGCAATTGTATCTTCATCACGAGCATGCCTTCTCATTCTGTGATTCCAGTAATCTTCATTTTATGGGCTCAGGCTCATTCTAAAGATGCAGAACTGGAAAAAGCTTGGCCACCTTAGTTCTGAGAGAAGACACTTGTATTCCATTTATGGCCTTTGCTGCTAACCCTGGGCTGCCCCAGGATGAGACTGGACATTGTCTCAGATGCCTCTGAGGGATCAGGCTATGTCACTTTGCATCTCTCAAACCATGTCCCTTTTGCATTGTTACTTCTAGCAGCTCTCTCCCCGGCATTGTTACCAACCACCTTCATCCTCTTTTCCATTTTTTACAAGTCAAATTTTCTTTATGGAGTGTGGGTCATCCAGAAGAGAGAGGACAAACATGGGGTGCCCGAGGTTCCAGGCCCTTCCTGTGTCTGGCGGACACCCTCTTTGGCCTTGTGCAGGTCATTCCTGTTCTCTCCACTTCTGCTTTCCCATTTGTTAAAAAGTGGATAATAATAGTTGCCTCACTGGGGTGTATTTATGCTTAATTACTGTAATTGCTTGTAAACAATTTGCTATCCTGGGATAAAACATATGACTTAAGAACAAAAATTGGAGGAGAAACTTTAATATCTATTTATTTATTTTTAAAATTTATCAGGCAGTTTATTTCAACTGTGTGCACAGCAACTTCTCAAGACAAGGGATAATGTGATGACATGGAAAGACATCTGGTTCTGGAGATAGGTTTCTTCTCTATTTCCAGCCTGAAATTGCGGTGTGATTTTTAAGCTTCCCTGGGCTTAAGACGCTTATTTCAAAAGGGTTGGTAACATCTGTCCAATTTATCTTACAGAGATGTGAAGAGTATCACAGGCAATAACTGATGTGAAGAGAGATTTAGGAAATTAAAAGACCTATAGAAATCACTTTTACTCAACCATTTAATAGCAAAATAAACCCTAGGACTAATGCAGTAATGAGAAAACAGGGTGTTGGGCATATGTGAGATATTTTACACAAAAATATTATATATGCAATTGGCATTCCATATCTGTGGGGTCCACATTCACAAATTCAACCAACCTCAGGTTGAAAATAATTTGAAAAAAATATTCCAGAAATTTCCATAAAACAAAACTTGAATTTTCTCTGCACAAGCAAATATTTACATAGCATTTACATTGTGTTTATAACTACTTACATAACATTTACATTTATTCGGTATTATAAGTGACCTAGAGATGATTTAAAGTGCACAGGAGGATGTTCTTAGGTTATATGCAAATACTACACCATTTTATATAAGGGACTTAAGCATCTGTGGATTTTGGTATCTGTGGAGGATCCTGAAACCAATCCCCTCTGAACACAGAGCAATGACTATATGTATATCTATATCTATATCTATATCTATATCTATCTATCTATCTATCTATGTATTTAAACATTTCCCTAAAATAAATTTGTTGTTTTTATTAAGTCATCCAGAGAACTTCATATATGCCACTGGATCCAATGGTACCATAAGCTGTAGGGTACAATTCCCTTGAATCTGCCTCCCCCACCCACATAGGGCAAATACTGCTTGGAAAAATGCAACACATATGGTGTTAAAAGATGCCGAAAAGCCATATTCCAGGCCTCTGAAACCCTCCCTATTCACCTTGAATTTTTCAGGATATTCCACCATTAGAGATTTACTACTTTCAGTATTCTCAAAAGGGGAAATTAATCCAAAAAAAAATCATTGAAGTTACTATTGACTTTCAGACTCTTAACCCCAAGGGGTACGAATGGTCTGGAATGCATGAATATCCACATGGGAAGTTCTGGGGAAGGATGAGGGAAAGAAGATCCCAAAGGAGAGATGGAGATAGATAGGGTGGAATTGGGAGGGATATTTTGATGCAAAAGGAATGGAGTATGGTAAAGCAGAGAGGAGAGCCCTGAAGGCTCTAACATTAAAACTTGTGATGATAGATAGATAGATAGATAGACAGATAGATAGATTTTTCACTGTATATTGTTCTTGCTAGAGTCAATGGAGTTTAACTCATTTTTTCAAATCATTTTGATTTAAGATCATGTCTGAGAAGAGGGCAGGTGGTGGTTTGGGGGAACAAATTACTCCACACTCATAAAAACCTCATTCTATATTGGAACCCCTTAACTCAGGAATTATGTATTGGTGGAGACCCCACATTTCTAAGTACATACGTACTCCAGATGCTAAAATTGTCTTTCTTGGCTTTCAGAGAGGAGGAATTAGACTACACTGGACCCAGAAATCCTATTTCTGGTCCAGTAAAGTTGCCTACATTTGGTTTTTAGGCCCAAAATTGGAAAAATGCATTGATATAGGTTGTTGGCTCCTAGAGATTGCTTCTTCACTGAAGTGAGTTTGTTACTAGGAGACAGAGAACCTTGGAAGGTGACTCTGAAAAGGCTCTGTCCCTGTGTCCAGGAGGGGGATTCAAAGTCTCATGGAGCAAAAGAGGAATATAGCATACACATGGCTGTGGGCAGTCTGTGCATGGAAGAGGTGTTCTTGAAGTGCCTCTAGGGCTTACCTCTACCTAGTGGACAGGTGTTAGCATCAAGACAGTATGAGCGTGGCCCAGATGAGCCCTGTAGAAGCCAACCTGGATGAGTGAAGTAAATCTACGTGGAGTTCATCTCCTCATTTCCTTTACCTAATATATGTTTTATTGTATGACTGAAAGGTCCTGGAGAGGTCCAGACAAAACCCTGTATCAACTCTTCACTCCTCTTCACAATTTTTCATGCTCTTCCCTGAGACCATTATCTAAAACACTGTCTGCAATTAATCTTCAAAGCAGCATGTAATCAGCCAAGGACTACAAGACCAGGATTTCAAACAGTCCCAAATGCTGAGGTTTGGGACACATGATAGGGGAGACTCAGTAGAGAGTTAGCTAAGTGGTCAAGCTTCCTTGAGTAAAATAGATTATTACGCATGATGAGTCAGGACATGAAAACATGAGGATGTAGGATATGAGTGAATGTATTTCTTTATAATGTATCTGTCTGCAGAGGAGGGGGAAGGAGGAGGGGGACTGGAAGGTGAAAACGTCCAGATGCTCGCGCGCAGTAAAGCATTCCTGGTTGTTAGTTCCAGTAGGTCATTACTGCATTAATTTGGTGTTTAATTAAATGCCTGTGCAACAGACCATTTATTTGTTATCTAATATTAGCTTTAGTTCTTATCAATTAAATGCTAGCTGAGGGCTTGATTCACTTACATTTGATGTCCTCTTATACTCTTTTCAGAAACAACAGCCAAACCCAACGAGGCCTCACTGTGCCTGCAAAGATTTATACACACAGATTTCAGTGTGAGGAATACAATATGCTGGTGTATTCGGTGAGGGTAAGGGAAATAAAAAGAAGATGTCATTTCATACTGAGAAAGCAATTACCTAAATACATGGGCTGTGGTCTCCCTTTCACCTCCCCCTGTCTTTTGTGTGATGGTAGATATTAAGAGGGGAGGTGGAGGCTGGAAGGGGAAGATATTCCCCATCCTGTGTTGACATGTTTCCTCCCCGACCCACATTCTACCTTCTCCTGTGCTGAAGGCAAAGGCCACTGGCTTTCCCCTGGCTAAATTTCTCATTCCCTTGTGTATACCTGAGCTTTTAGTGATACTTGTCGCTCTACCATAAAATGCTCCAATGCTAGGGGCTTGTGTACTTACTGTCAAGTCGATCAAGGTGCACTTCAACTGAAATATTATTTTGGATGAAAGGAGAGCAAAAGGCCAGGAAAGGTGAGAGAGAGAGAAATTCTGCAGCACAGTGGAAATATTGGGAATATGACCTAAGCCAATGTGTGCTACCAGTCTGTCATCTGCATGTCACCATCAACATTTTTCCCATGCCTACTGCCACATACCCCCCGTCTATCATTTATTTAATGTTTTCTTCAAACTTATCCATTCTTCTTAAATTAGAAGTTTGATTTTAAAAGAAAACTTGACTTCACTATCTCAAATACATGACTGATGTTACTTTCCATAAGAGGGCCATTGTATGAAAATAAATACAATATAATTAAATAATGTTATTAATTTATGTGAAAATACTACTACCTGTCAAAGGTTCTGAGCTTCAAGTCTGCACTTACTTTTCTAAAAAAGGAGAAAAGAAGTGTTAGAGAGGTGTTAAAAATGTACAGTTCCAGACAGAGAATGTATCCTTTGTATCATCAGAAGGATGAAAAGAGAATTGAAAAGGGAATAACTTTCTCACTATGTGATTTAATTTTATTTGCCAAACTTGTGCATTACCTAAAATTATCTGTAGCATTTCACACTTGAGGAAATACTGCTCTAAGTCACAGGAGTTCAATTCTAAACTTATCAAAAGTTTTAGGAAAAACTCAAGAATGATTTGGGATGGAGCAACTGGAGGGGATAAATAGGAGACTTTAGAAACCAATGGTCCTTTACTGATTAAGGGAGCTTGTCAGGCAGTGATATTGCAGAATAGGGCTTCCAGTGGTTACAGTCATTCCTTTGAAGGCCTCGGTTGCAACCCCTCCATGCCCAGTCCTCTGTCCCCAAGCCCTCTTACCCCATCTGGGGTACAGAGCCATACATATGCTTTCTCCTTTATCATCAATCTACAGCCTTCAGAGCCTTGCAAAATGTTCCATTTAAACATCATTCATTTCAGGGTCTTTCCTGTGAAAAGTTATCAAGTATCTTTAGCATCAGTGGTGCATCAAGCCACATTAGTCATAAATTTTATTATATGCAACTGGATTAGAGCATGTATGATAACAGAACCAGTGCGTTTTGAAGAAGAAACATGCTTAGAGCATAAAGAAGAAGTCTGGAGAATGTAGGCATGGTGGGGCATCCCAGGCAGCCCATGTAGGGCTCTGTGTTCATCTTACCCATCTACACATGAAGGAGAGCTTCCCAAGGCTTCATGAACCTGGATCCCTAGTGGGTTTTTTTTCAGGTCTTGACGGTTTCTCTCTCATGGCCTAACCTACTCTATGGTACATTGTCATCAAGGTACAATGGATATGTGAGTTATCTTCTAATCAATCATTCTGGTGATGGCCTCTAATTTTCATATCACATGACAAAGCTTGAGCTCAGGAGGCTGGGGGAACTCGAAGGCAGTGCCAGAAACCAGGTCTCCGGTTCCCATTTAAGTTGCATAAATAATAGTGAGAATGATTTTACTGAAAACTAGATACCAAAGGAATATGGCAACAGGTTATAATCCAAGCATGACATCCACTTTGGAGACATTTAAAACACATGAAAAGGTCTCCCAACAGGGAAGAAAAACACAACTTTGGAGAAGGATGAGAAGATGATGTGTAAAATTTAGGTGGACAAACTGATTGTCAAGCAGCCAGCATCAGGAAACCATTTCTCAGTAGTTGGCAAATCTGCAGTCCTTGGGCTGCAGTTTCAAATGGCCACTCTTGGGAGTTAGATAATTTATCCAGAAACAGTGGTTCTAAAGGAGTCAGAGGAATGGATATATGATTAAGACTGGGGTCCACTGATAAGAGCCAGGCATAAGACTTGGTAACAAAAATCAAACAAGGTTGGAATTACTACTAGACACTGGAAAAGGATGTGTATATGGGGAGGGGCAATAAAGAGAGGAGAATGTCAAGACTGAGATGAGGTGAGACCCTGAACCAACCCACCCTCCAATCCTGTGCTAACATGGGTCTGTTTTTATAGTCTTGGGAGGCAGCAAGAACATGTATTTAGAACTATGACTGAGACAGAGGTAAGTTTTAAAGGAGGAGAGGCGGGGAGAGCAGCATCTACAATATAAGCCTATGATTGATGGATTAGGGTCCAGACTAGGGGACTAAACTCTAAGAAAAGTCATCAAGAAAGAATAAGTTGGACCAGTCCACTGCCATCAACCTCTTCTCCTTCCCTACAATGCATGGCTCAAATGATTCCCCAATGATGTGTGTGTGTGTGTGTGTTTAATTGAAGTATAGTTAATTTACAATGTTGTGTTAGTTTCAAGTATACAGCAAAGTGATTCAGTTTGTTCTTTCCTTGCACATCTTTGGAGTGAGTTCTCCACCACTGACTCACTGACTCCATTGTTTATCCTTAGTTACACCCCACAGCCTGGCTATTTCTAGTTGTAGCAGACACAGAAAACAGGATCTCTACATGAGTACAAACAGGCATAATTGTACCAGCTCTGCTGTGTTACAGGCTGCTCAGATGATCCAGCGAAATAGAAGTGGGAAAGCGCTCCATAAAGTTAAATGTGCTTTGCAACTCCAAGAATGTTCCTCTCTTGGAATTATTTAATTAATCATCATGTGCCTGCTTTGCTCTGCATATGTGGACCTAACCGTGGACTTGGTTTGCTCTGGCCTACAGGGGGTTTCTCAGCTTCCCTGGAAGGAAGCTGTCTCTTCCTGGAACTGCTGACAGGGCCTCAGTGGCAATGGTGGTAGCAGGTGGTGCTCTGATAATGTCGGCTCCAGTTGAGGTACAGGAAAACAGAGCAGCCAAAGACCGAAACCTGAGCGATAACAGGAAATGAAAAATGGGCAAAGTTATATCCTCTGTTCCCTCATAAAGGCTCCTGTGACAAATGGAATCACAGACATCACGCAGACTGCCTTGCTGAGCTATCTTGACGGCCAATATCCGTCCTCTGGTTATCTATGGGAAAATAATAAGCAAATGGTGTATGGGGGGCATGTGGGGAGAGGGAGAGAGAGAGAGAAAGAGAGAGAGAGATTTGCAGTTAATCAACAACTATAGCTACTATCTACAACGTTAAAAGAAAAGGCCATCTATACCTCTACGCTGAACCTTAAATATTTAACTAACATTTGTGGGCTTGTTAAAATAGTGCCACGAATACATGGCAGTATTTGCTAAACTGGTTTTTCTGGGTGAAATACAAAATGCAAGAGTGTGAATTCAATCATAAGTGGCCATACAAACACCCTTTCCTTTCCCATTGTCCATTGTCAAAGCCAGCCCTTAACTAAAGAGGCTTCTGAATAATGTGAACATGTACTTCGTTCATACATTTTATAGTTAACACTAGGTTTGAAATTCATCTTTTCCATCCACATGATATAAATATAAATGCATAAATGTGCAGCCAAGAAAAAATAATCTCTTTGGCTTTCAATTAATTTGAAAGTAAATCATGATGCAGTTGTTTTCCTGGCAGATGCTAGATGTTAAATAAATATTTGTTAAATAAATAAATGAATATATTCTAAGAAGGGCATGATACTAAAGTAACTTCAGTTTGCCCTTATATTTGTATCCAGAAAAATTATGTCCAAATGAATATTTAGAATTTTGAAAGAGAGGTAATTTACAGAATGACACCATGGATAAGCAGGAGTGCTTGAGAGAGGCAGGTAGGAAAGGGGAGGAAACCATTCCATGTCTTTGCCAGGAAAGTGAGGAGGGTTACATCAGATCCCTTCAAGCACCATTTAGTAAGTTGCTTACCCAGCTGGATGCATACCGTACAGGAATTTGGTTTATGGAAGACTTCCAAAATAGCCTATGTGATGCACTGATTCACTGTATCACGTAGGGGGAACATATCTGGGTCTCTGCAGGGATAACTCCACCTGAGCTCTATGAAGCAACTGAAATGCATAGCTATTCCAGTTTATCATCTGAACTGGAGGCCTCTGAGCTGCAGAACCTTGGGAAGGGCTGGAAAAACAGACTGTAACAATTTGGAATATAGAATGTTTAGTTTGAATAAAATTCTGACATCTTTGGGAAGATTTAACAAACTTGAAGAATCTTTCCTCCCATCTAGTTAGTCCCTAATTTGTCTACAACTATTAAAAAGAAAACCAAAAACTGATTGCCTCATTTTATATATTTTTAATTTCTCAAGTGTCCTTCTTTTCTTTTTGAAAGTAGACACACAATGTAAATTTGCTCACTTAGAAACTTGCCTTAGACAAGGCAAGGCAAGGCTTGGCCACAAGCCAAGCAAATTCTGTTTCAGGAAAAAAATATTAGGACAATATTTCCCATAGCTTAACTGGACCAGGGTAACTTTCTCAAAGACAGATACTTGAAAAAGCATTTGAGCCTGTGTTCACTTACATAAGCGAATAAAAGAATATATTCAGCTGAATAATTCATGTACTATCCTCTACCTAATAGCACAAAGTATATTGCTACAGTTTTTGGAAGGTGCGCCCCTCTGTCTTGCATGCGGATGTTTATTTAAAAGCTTCAAGAGCCTCATAAAGTGTTGAGAAGAATGCATTCTTACTGATTATTCTCTAAAAGATACTGAAAAAGTCTTCAGTGTGTCCCCAAAGAAATAAAGTGCTGTGGGTGCCTGAATGATGGGAGATTTTTCAGATTCTGCTCAGTACCCAAATCTTGGCTTACTAAAGAGTAAGCTAGAACCTTTACACAGTATTGATTTTAGAGCAAAAGACTGGACATCATTTCTAGAAATCTCTGTCTGATTCTGGCTTGGGATTTTCTCTTGGACACTGTCCATAAAGGGTGGATTATCACCTGAGTATTGTTATAATGGACAAATCTGATGCCAGATAACTATGAAATTAGAATCTTTGGATGTAAAGTCCAATAATCAAGATTTTAAACAAGCTCCCTAGATGATACTTCAGTATAACGTAGTATGAGAGTCACTTCTCTAACAGCTTCTGAAAGGGAGTCTGGGTTTTGGTAGGGTCAGCAATTATTTCTGACAATATGGACAGTTGAGGAAAAGGAATGTAGTGCCTCATTGACTGCCAGCCCTTTACAGGGCAGATGGACCTTTTCCTTCTGGAGGGCTGAATAGTGACTCCAAAAACATGTGTCCTGTTCTAATCACCAGAATCTCTGAACAGTATCACGTATAGCCAAAGACATAATTAAGTTAAGGATCTTGAAAAGACAATATTACTTGGATTACCCAGATGGGCCCTAAATACCATCACAAGTGTTCTTATAGAGAGAAGAAAAAGAAAATAACAAAAATAACACAGACACATATAGGAGAAGGTGATGTGAAGGCAGAGGAGAGAGAGAAGTGGCCAAAAGCCAAGGAATGCTGACAGCTGCCAGAAACTGGCAGAGGCAAGGGATAAATTCTCCCCTAGAGTCTCCAGTGGAAGTGAAGCTCTGCTGAAACCTTGAGTCAGACTCCAGAACTGACTTGACCTCCAGAATTGCGAGAGAAAATTCTTTTGTTTTAGCCACCAGTTTGTGATACTTTGTTTTGGCAGCCACAGGAGACTAATACATAATTATTGCTACTTGAACCAAACAAAAAATTCCTTAGAACTCACATTTCAATCAAAAAACATCATTAAGTACCTATCACATATCCGTGATGTGGCAGGCACACGGGTCTGAAGGCACAACCCTGGCCTCATGGAACATACAGATCAGTCTTCCCCACTGTGCACAAGTCCCACAAGATGGAAAACTTGCTTTTTTTAACCTATCATGGGCCCTGACACATAAGAGGCCCTTGTAAATTTTATCTGTATGAATAGAAGCAAACAAAGTAATTAATACTTAATTACACATTATAGAGAGTAGGGAATAAGAGGAGAAAATGTAAATTAATACACTACAGGTAAAGAATTTGGTTCTAGATCTAGACTGTCTAGTTGTGAGTTCTTTGCTTATAAGATATGTTTTCTTTGAGTAAGTTATTTTACATCTCTGTGCCTTTGTTTACTCATATAATGCATTATTTATAGGTTTGTTAAAAGTATTAAATAAGATAATCCATTTAAAATAATTAGCTGAGTATCTATAGCACAATATAGAATATATTAAAATTATTATTATTATTAATTTTATTTTTTTTTGAGGTACGCAGACCTCTCACTGCTGTGGCCTCTCCGGGAGCCTCTCCCGGCCTCTCCACAGGCCTCTCCCTGTGCGGAGCACAGGTTCCGAACACGCAGGCTCAGCGGCCATGGCTCACGGGCTCAGCCGCTCCACGGCATGTGGGATCTTCCCGGACCAGGGCACGAACCCACGTCCCCTGCATCGGCAGGCAGACTCTCAACCACTGCGCCACCAGGGAAGCCCGATATTATGTTTTATATGGTAATGAGAGAAGGCCCCCAAGGAAGGCTACATTCAACTGAGGATGTAATTGACATGGAGACCTTAGGTGGGGGAGAATTTACATGTTTGAGAAACTGGACAGGGGACTCACTTGATAAAGCACTGTGAGGAGGTAGGTGGCAGCATGAAATGGAGCTGGAACAGTAAGAAGGGCAGCAGGGGCCATGGTATGAGGTTTGCACTTGCTTCAAAGTGCAATGGGAAATTATCGAAAGATTTTGAGTGGGAGAGTGATACAGCTTATATATATATATATATATATATATATATATATATATATATATATATAGTCACTTCGACTTTTTGCTTTTGTATAAAGAAAAGGACAAAAAAATGGGGACATGTGTGAGGAGGTTCTTGCAGTAGCTGAGGGAGAAGTGATGACGTCTAGGATTAAGATATTGGTGGTGGGAATGAGGAGAACTAGAAGTAGTTGAGTTATAGTTTGATGATAGCAGAGACAGGACTTGCTGATGGATCAGATGTATCAATAGATTCAGAGAGAGGGGAGAAAAGAAGAAGGTCACACCCTCAGGCTTCTGACTTGAGAAAATGTGTGTGTGGTGATGCCATTTATGAAGATGGGAAGCCTCAGGGAAAAACGGGTTTTAAGATAACATCAAGAATTTTGCTTTGGACATGTCAAAGAGGCAGCTGGACATATGAGTGTGAAGCTCAGATAAGTTAATACTGAGACTATAAATTTGGGAGGTATCAAAATACAAATGTCCATTGAAGCGATGGGAATAAAGGAAGAGAATGTAGAAAAAAAGAAAAGGTGGGGGGCAAGCCCCAAATGATCTCCAACATTCACCTCGCAGGAAGAGGTGGATGAGCCTATGAAAAAGACTGAGAAGGAGCAGCCAAGATGAGGGAGGAAAACAAGGGAAGAATGGTGTCATGGAGGAAGGAGCACAAGAAGGAGCTGGGTTCATTGCTGCTGAAACGTAGAGCAGTTTCAGTGGAATGATGGGAGGGAGCCAGACTGGAGGGAACTGTTAAATGAAAAGGAGCTGAGGAAATAGAGACAGTATGTCAGATGATTCAGTTACCAGAGGAGGAAAGCAGAGGAATTGGACTGTAGCTGTTGGGAAACTGTAAGTTCACGGGAGACTGTATTTCATTTTATTTTATTTTATTATAATATTTTATTTTATAAAATAAATATAAAAATAATTTCATTTTATACGTAAGAGGCATCATGTTTATGAGGTAATGTAAGCAATTTGGTGAGAAGAAAGAGGTTGATGATGTAGGAGAGAAAAGGGACAACTGAGAATGTAAAGCCCTTGAGAAGACGTGGGAATTGTGATGCAAAGCACACGTGGAGAGTCCTTTTGACAGAGGAGAGATAGTTAATCACCTGAGAAGGAAAGACAGAATGGGGAGAAGGATGTTTCCACATCCTTCGTAGGTTAAGAGATGTTGGATATGGGAGGACGTGGAAGCTCCAGACTGATGGCTCCTTATTTGCTCAATAAAATATAGGATAAGATTATCCTGGTGAGGAGAGGTGTCAAAAGAAAAAAAAAGTATGAAGTAGTCTTCGATAAGAATGAAAAAGTGAACATTGCAGAGAAATACACTAAGATTGTCAGGTAAGGCTGGATGTCTGTTTGAAGTTGGGTATCATGAATTCACAGTGACTTGTACTCCAAGTTATGAGATCTATGAGAATAAATATGAAGATTATTAGGTTCTTCCAGGGTTGGAGTATTGGCAGGAAAATGTGAAGGAGAGAAAAAAGAAGTAATAGAGTTGAGGATGTTTGCAAGGAGGTAAGCATGATAAGGAACTATGAAATATATGAAAGTTTAGGAGGGAAGTAAAGATGGGAGGGGGTGATGGATAGAAAGAAGGCCAAGAGATTAGACAGCAAAATGAAACAGACTCATTGTTTTCAAGGGACACTTTATCAGGTGAGCTAGTTGGATAGGAGGTTAGACTAGAGGGTGGGATCTTCCAATCAGTGATTTAGAAGGTTGCTGCCATTTTTGTTAATGACAAGGTCCAGGGATGGACCATGAGAGTGTGTGGTTGAGGATTAAAGGGAAAGGGCACTGGAGATGAGGGGTCGAGGTTCTGAAAGCCAGAGTTGGATGGGTCTTACATGGGGATATTCCAGCTTTAGCGAATACTGGTAGGAATTGGGACAGAGAGGAAGACAACTGCCCAGGTACTAAAGTCATTCATGAATGAGAGGCAATGACCAGGAGAGGGTAGGTGATGATAATGGAAGAGTAAAAAGGGTTGTATACCTGTGTGTTATAACCTGTTATAAGAATGAGGAACATAATTGCCCATAGTGGAATTCATTTCTCATACCTCTCCCCTCCTGACTCAGGTTTGGAGTGTATGGGGGATAAATGATGTCCTTTTCCTAAGAAGGTTAAAGTGTGTATAGTCCTTAGTTTCTACAGGCACTAGAAGTGGTCTTGGTAGGGTGGTCCTGAAGAGTTTACACAGTTTAATAGATAAAAGGCAAATTGGATGATGGGCTTCAGGTGCTGTTTGATCTAGTCAGGCAGAGTAGCAGTTGACACTGCTCTGGAAGTGGAGGTGGGAATATGTTTGATAAAGTCTCCTTGGATCAGAGAGGCAGGCAAAGTGGTACATGGACTTTTATAAACTCTCTGATCCATGCCTTTCCTACTGGAACCCTTTTCATCAGATTCAGGACATAGCACCTAGATGTACCAAGGGATGGGGGAAAGCCTAGTTAAGATGTTACTTCTGGCCATTTGGTTTTGAAGCCAAATGGTGAACATTTTGGTAGTATTATCTAGAGCCCTTGCATTGTAAATGGTTAAAGTGCCTGACTCCAAATAGAATAGTCTATAGCTTGTGTCTGCTACTCTCCATTGTGTTCTTATTCCCCTTCTCCTTAACTTCAAAGGCATTGTGACCCAAGTGAGCAAAGGCTAGATTACCTGGTTCAAATCATGTCCTGCTACTTACTAGTTGTGTGAGTTGTGGGAAGTTAGTTACTTACTTTCCCTATAAGAGGCTTCAGTAAAGAGGGATAATAACATTTACTTCCTAGGAGATGTGTGAGACTTAAATGACTTATGTGTGAAAAGCTTATAACAGTGCATGGCATGGAGTAAGTACCATGTAAATATTTATTATTATTATTGTTCTCCCAGACTCACTCTGTGATAAAGACAGAAACTATTCTTTGGACTCAATTACATCAGTGGTTTTCAAACTAAGTTTCTTAAAATCTTAAGAATGTCTCTAAATGTTTAATTAAAATATATATGAAATTTATTTTAACTACTTTTTAAAACCTGTAACAAAATGAATATAAATTCAAATGTCCTACATGTTACATTTTATGTACTAGTACATTTATTATTTTAGCTGCCAGATTAACTTATTTTTTGTGTAGATCTTGAAATAAACTGTTCCCATTATCTCTTTATAATTAAAAATCATGTCTCAGGGTTACAAGGTGAATTATTAAAACCTATTATACTTTATCATTATGAAACAGGATTTCTTTGACTGAATGCAATTGAAACAAATAGAGAAAAAATATTAGGTGAGGCTGAGGCTATTATGAGACTGCAACCATATTTTATATTTTTGTGTCATTAAAGTAGTTTTTCATTGTTTTCATTAATTGACTTATAAGTAAATATTATAAAATTATATTCATAAAATAATATAACATTAATATACTACTTTATCTGCTTTTATCCTTTGGATTCAATATAAGACTGTGTTTGAGCAAGAAATTCCACTGCTAAAACAAGCAAAAAATATTTGAAGACATCAAGTTAAGTCATTGTTCTAGTCACCACCTTAGGGGACTGAAAACATTGATATATATGCCAAATTTATACTCAAAATGCAAGTTCCTAGTGAAATTCAGTTGCAAGGGATCCCTGTGAGATGTCTGATTTATTTTCTTTTTCTGGGAATTGGATTTTAATTCAAATTTGAATCTTTGTAGCAGGTGGAAAGAATTTACTGGATGAGAAGAATAAACATTAATTGATAGTAGCCTACCTACCGAAGAGATTAAACAGTATGGCTTCCATTTACCATGACAACTTGGAATGTGCATGAACAGCCTGAAATACTAGAGCAAGAGTTTGCACTCTTGGTGGAGGTAGTGTTATCCATATGATCCTGTTGAGTTTTCTAAGTAGGGGCATACCAGAAACGGTCTAGCACAGTGGTGAGGAGGGCTGGTTCTGCCATTCACTAGTCCCGTGACCTTAGCAAACTATTTTCGATCTTTGAGCCTTAATCTTTTCATCTGCAAAATGGGGACAATAATATTGGGTCAGCCAAAAATTTCCTTTGGTTTTTAAGTAAAAATATATGACACATTTTTTGATTTTCACCAAGAACTTTATTGAACAACTTATTCAGTGTTTTGTTCCACTACATTCTGCCATTTTTCAGGCAACTTCATAATTCCTTCTTCCCAAAACATTGTATCTTTTTGAGCAAAGAACTGTACCAGGTGCCTTTTACAGTCCTCCAGGGAATTGAAATTTTTTTCCATTTAGAGAATTTTGTAAAGACCTATATAAATGGAAATCCAAAAGTGCAATGTCTGGTGAATATGGCAGATGAATTAGAACTTCCCAGCCAAGCTGTAACAGTTTTCGCGTGGTCATCAAAGAAACATGTGGTCTTGTGTTATCCTGATGGAAGAGTATACATTTTCTGTTGACTAATTCTGGACTCTTTTCATGAATGCTGCTTTCAGTTGGTCTAATTGGGAGCAGTACTTGTTGTAATTAATAGTTTGGTTTTCCAGAAGGAGTTCATCATAGAGGACTCCCTTCCAATCCCCTCATATACACAACATCACCTTCTTTGGATGAAGACTGTCCTTTGGTATGGTTGGTGGTGGTTCATTTCCTTTGCCCCACAATCTCTTCCATTCCACATTATTGTACAGTGTCCACTTTTCATTACCCTTCACAATTTATTATAAAAATGGAATGTTTTCGTTATGTTTAAGTAGAGAATCACATGCAGAAATACAGTCAGGAAGTTTTTTTTTTTTTTTTTTTTTTTTTTTTTTTGCATAACTTATGTGAAACCCAAACATCAAAGTGATTAACATAACCAAGCTGTTGCAAATGATTTTCAACACTTGATTTGGATTTTTTGAGTATGTCAGCTATCTCCCACGTGGTATAACATTTATTGTTCTCAATTAATTTCTTTATTTGATCGTTATCAACTGCAACTGGTCTACCCGACCTTGGAGTATCGTCCAGCGAGCAAACTCCAACATGGAACTTCGCAAACCACTTTTGACACGTTCAATCAGTCACAGCACCTTCTTCATACACTACACAAATCTTTTGTGTGTGTGTGTGTGTGTTTCAGTTGCTTTTTTACCTTTCTTGAAATAATAAAGCATAATACACCAAAAATGTTGATTTTTTTCTTCCATCTTCAATATTAAAATAGCTACCCCAAAATTTACCAATTTGGATAAGTTTTTTTTTTTTTTAATGCACGCTAATATGACAGCTGTCACAATACAATCTAACAAAATTGTTTCAAATGAAGTTAAAGACAACAAGTGCCAGCTTACGGAAAAAAACGAACGAACCTTCTGGCCAACCCAGTAATAGCTACAGCATGTTGTTGTTCAGTGCATTAAATGAAATAATCTGTGTAAATGATTTAGTCCAGGGCATGGTACATAAGTGCTCAATCAGTGTTGGTTAGGATTATAACCATATGCACCACTAAGCGGCTACTGAGTGCTTAATTTTTGTCTGAATTTGAATCCTGGCCCAGGCACTTCAATATCTAAAAGATCTTGGGAAAGATGCTTGTCCTCTCTAAGCCTCTGTACCTATATCATAAGGTTATTGTCAGTATAAAGTGAATTAATACATATAAGAAATCTAGAATAGTGCTTGGCCCCTAATAAATACTCAGAAGATTTTAGTTATCATCATCATCTTCTTCATCATCAAAGTCCTCTGTCATCAAGGATCATCATCTGGTCCCTGCTCTTCACTACATACCCGTTATTCCTTTGATCTTGTTAAATGGCAACACTAACCTATATCTAACTAAATGACTAGGCTTTTATTTTTTTAAGTTCAACTGCCATAATAGCTATAACCACACATTAAACAATTTTTAAAAGATAATGTCAATATGGTACAATGCTCTTACCGAATAACACTTATTTCTTTTAAATACAGGAATGTCTTTCTGCCATTCTACTTGATCATATAATACAATATACAATTTAGTTTTTCATTACAGAAAATTTCAAACATATACAAAAGTAGTGAGAGCAGGATAATGCACCCTATGTACACATCACTCAGCTTCAACAATTATTAACACATGGCCAGTCTTTGTCATCTTTACACCAACTCATCCTTCACTTTTGGATTATTTTGGAGTGTAAGATAGAATTATTATCAAAAACACAATTATTTTTAGTGCAAAAATAAACCTCAGCTTTAGAGCTTATCATAAATATTATGAATTTCTAATGTGTGAATCTTAGTCTTTGAGGTTTCACTGGCAAGGGAATAATTCTTATGATGGAGAATTTTGTTGTTGTTGGATAGTAAACCACTTTTCCGAAGGCCCCATGACTGTTTTACTGCTGCTTCCTTTAGATGCTTCCAGGTGTTTGGGGGTTGGGGGGACATCTCTTATAGCTTCCAAGATACCCAGTTAGAACCCACTGTGAAACCTCCAAAGGATGATTCACCTGATCAGGAGAATACCTGATCAGGAGCCACCTGATCAGGAGAATATCCCAGACTCACCGTCTTGGGAAAATGCAAAGGGAAGCTCTTGAAGAAAGTCTGGCCAAGCACAGAAATTTGATTTTTATGGCCACCTTCCTCCACCATCTCATGAGTGGTTATCACACAGGTTCATCTCTGATCAGTGGGGTAAAGTTGGAGGTGTGGAGTGGAGACAATCATGGTTGTGCACAGTTAGCATGTTCTTTGCTTCTGGCCCTGGATTTATTAGGACGGGATTTCACAGATTTTTCCAGAAATATCCTGCCAAGGCTTTCTCCCACTGCTTTCTGGCCTTTCTCTTATTTCTCTGGCTCCCAAATCATGCTCTCTACATCCAAGTATAGGGATTGAACCTGTAGACATTTTTAGAAAAGGGTCTGATTATCCTGTTCCCACTTTTTCTCTTCATTTATTCAGAAGCAACCCACAACTTAATTTTGAATTCAAGTCAGTTACATCAGAGGGGAAGGGGAGTGGGTTCTTGGCACAGGGAACATTCTGAATAAAGCAGAGACATGAGACTGGGCAGATTTAATTTGAAAAGCTAAAGGAATTTCAGAAGGTAAGGGTTTCACACAGGGGCGGTGTGTGACAAAGGTCTAGTGCTAGTCTAAGGAGATTCGCTGGAGACAAATTTTACAGGACCTCATAAAGCTTATAGAGATTCTGTACTTTATTCTAAGGACAACAGGAAACTCCCAGTTTCCTCCATAAACATTAGAGGGAAATGTGAGAAAGAATAGTCTTATGGAGTTGCTTGATACTTTTGCTTTTTGAGAAAGGCAGCTCAAAAAATTGAAATAGAATTTGGACCCATTTGTATTCATATCCTTCCCCTCCTCCCTCTCTTTCTTCCTTCTCTTCCCTCCCCCTTCCTTCCTTCTTTCCACTTCCTCTCATCCTTCCTGCCTCCTTCCTCCCCTTTCCTTCCCCCTCTGACTCTCCCTTTCTCGATTCTTTCTCCCCTTCTCTCTCCCTATCTCACCACCCCTTCTTTCCTTTCATTGTTTTCCACTGGCAGCTACTAAACAAGCAAACTCTCCTGCCTCCTTGGGGAATGTGTACAGCTGCTCTCTGTTGTCCTGAGGCCTCAGTATCCATTCCTCCTTCCCTGCTGAATGAAGTTGCATTTTTATCGGCCCTGCAATTCTTGGCAAAGAAGCCAATAAAATGGAGATAACAATTCCCAAATCTCAGTCTGCAGGAAAGCTTTGCCTTGTCAATGAGAGATTAAAAAATAATGGCTAGGGCCTTGGTAACGCTGGCTGCAGCCAACTTTAAAAAGTCCAGATCAGACCATTGAGGCTTTTCTTCTTTATTTTTAAAGCTTTTTTTTTTTTTTTTTTTTTTTGAGGGAGGAGTTTTTTTCTTATGACTCTAATCATCCATAAGGCCTTGAATTTCCCTGATTAAATCTTATGGTTTGGAAATGAAAGGAGGAAAGAAGGTACATGGTTGTTGACTCCTGAATTTAATCATTGAGGAGTCCCCTTTGTGGTCATCAGATTACAATTAGATTGCACTTTGTCAAAAGAAAATAGAATGTTTATATCTTAGAGTTCAAAACCTGTGAGAGGTTCTGTTCCCCAATTCCCTTCCAGGGGCTTGAGAGAGGACCCTGCACCACCGGCCACATTTCCCACTGTGAATTTAAAAGTCTCCAGAACACCAGGTCTTTGGAATAGCATGTTCTGCTCAACTGCTTACTCCCTGGATGGGTGAACACCATCTCCTCTTACAAGTGTCCTGTCTCTCACTATTATGCAAGTGGTTACAGACTCTGAAAAGAGACAGTTTTTTTTTTTTTTTTTTAATTGAGTATAGTTGATTTATAACAGTGTATTAGTTTCAGGTGTACAGCATAATAATTCAGTTTTGGGTTTTTTTTGCAGGTTATATTCCATTATCTGTTATTACAAGATATTGGGTATAATTCCCTGGTTAATCAGTAAATCCTTGTTGCTTATTTATTTATGTATAGTAGTTTGTATCTGTTAGCACCATACCCCTGATTTGTTCCTCCTGTCTTCTTTGTCCCCTTTGGTAATCATTATATGTGAGGTCTAAAAAATAATACAAATGAATATATACAAAAAAAAAAAAACAAAAAACAGACTCAAAGACATAGAAAACAAACGTATATTGCTTTCTTTAATGACTATAAATGAATCCTGCTGACAGGATTTCAGGAGGAAATAAGAATAGGTGAAGTAAGTATATATTTTTTATTTGCGGATGGGAATTTTAAAGTTTATTTCTTTACATTGGTCAAAAATCCTGATACACAATGTCTTCTCTCCTTTCAAGTCTCAGATCCCTCTCCTCCAGGAATTCAGAATTCTAACACCCAATGCCCTCTCTTTCCTCTCAAGCACACAGACAGGCCACGTAAGAAACAGGGATGAGTAAGGAAGCTGGGATTAGGCAGCTCGAGTGAGCAGTGGGAACTAAAGACCACAGGATATGCTTGGCTAATGAGCTGCCACCACCAGTCAGCTCCACCATGACCAGGCAAGAAGGCAGACCCCAGTGTGAGGCCAGAGCTTCCAATGCTTTCAAGAGAAGCTAAAAATCTTGATTACTAGTACACAAAATCTCTCACTGTTTCAATAGGGGCTCTTTCTTTTCAGCACCATGTAGGCCAAACAAAACCTACTTGTGGGTGAGATCTATGGGCTGCCATTTTGTGACCTTTGATCTGGAGCAAGCTTTATTTACAACCATTCATTTGTCACAAAGTTGTCTATATTGCTCTTTAAATATTTCATATATTCAAATGTCCTCTCTCATTTATAAGTTCCTTTAAGGTAGGAAATATGTTTTTCCTCTTATACTTCACAGAATATCTTTTGTAGGATTGGACCCAGAATTGATTCTCTGCCAAAACAAAACAAAACAATAAAAACCACAGCAAATTGTGTAATTAGAAGCCTGGAGTACACTATTAAGTGATCTTTGTGTGGTACACTGAAGGACAGAGGGGTGGTAAGAATATGATTTTCTATAGCCTCTGGTGTTCTCTTCTTCTGTGAACTTTGGAAATCTAGTCCATAATTATTAGTTTCCAACTCTCCTTTAAGAGACATTCCCTGTAAGTAAAAGTTCTGATTTCCTGGCTTGTGGATCTTCAGGCTACTACAGTACATCTTCCACTGCTGTTCCATATAACAGTACTTTCCTAGAGCAGTAGGCACTGGAATCATCTAGAAACTTATGCCACATGCCTAGGTTCATCTTGCCAGGCCTGGAAGGGAGCACAGGGAGCTATATCTTGAAAAAACACCCCAAGTGATTTTGCTTCACCCCTGGTGAGGAGGCCAACTTCCAGTGTCTAAACCATAGCTTCATTGTGGGAAGAGGCATTGTGGGTTTGGGGCTTCTGACAATCAGAAATGAACTACCTAAAGGATGTGGTCTCCTTAGTTCTCCCAAATGAATAACATACAAGATGAAATTCCTAGAGTGGCTTTAGCTCCTCCTATTTCCTGCTTCCACCCCAACACTTAAGCCTTGTTATACACATTTGTCTGCAGTAGCACAGAGCCCAATAATTCAAATGACAAACAAGATGATGTGGGCTGCTTGTGTGTATATGTGTGTACCTTGAATTTTTTTCTGGGTCTCAGTTACCTAAAACAGTCATCTGAATATTAACAAATGTATATATTTAAAAATTTTCACCAAGAAGTTAGAATTCACTTTCCTCCCCAACTGCCTGAGGCCAGTTTATTGTCTCCAGGCCCAGCCGTGTTTGCATGCCAGGTGGCATTAATTTCTGTCTCCTTTGATCTTCTACAGTTCACATGATTTGCTTTATATCATCAGTTATGCCAGCTACTTTGCAAGTCACCTGGGGCACATGGAATGTCTTATCAATCACTGCTCTTGCTTGCTTTCTCTCTCTCTCAATATATCTGTGCCCAACAAAGTACTCTGCACTATGCAGATGCTCATTAAATACCTGTTTGTTTGGTGGATGTTTGCATGTGATTTTTGTTGTCCCTTCCAAACATGTAGAGATAGACCATGATTTCTCACAGGTGCTCAATAAATGCTGTGAATAGATAACCTCAGCCCATTGGGAAATGTAGAGGGGTCGAATTTATGGTATCTTTTATTCAGAGCTGTGGGATAAATGATACCACCATCACATGGTGGGTCAGCAGCCTCACAGTTGTTGGAACTAACACCTCCACACTTTGTGTTCCCAAGTTCTTTCCCTACAGCTGGGGATAAAAGCATTGGCTCCAGTGTCAGGTGGCTCCAACCTCTTCCTACCTCGAACAAATCACATATACTCTCTGTGCCTCAGTTCCCTCTTCTATAAAGTGAATTGAAGTCTCTTATAGAATTTCATGGAAGATCAAATGAGTGGATGCATATTAAGTATGTGGCATAGGACCTGGCATTTAGTAAGCACTTCGCCAGTACTGTTATTAAGTACCAGATTTTACCAGGCTCTGTGTTAGCCTAATCCCAGCCCCTGAAATGTCCCCTTTCCTTTATTATTATCTCTATCCCACCTTGCACTCCATTTCAATGCAATACTTTGCTTTTCTTGCCAGTTCCAAAGCCCAAAATGGGGTGTTCCGCATGGTATAACTGGTTATTCCAGAGAGGGAGCCTGACTTCAAGGTTCAGAAAGACCCACCAGGATTAGGTGCCCTGAGTTAAGTGGCTGATAGTCAGAGGGAAAGATTCAGGGAAGAAATGTCCTCGCTAAAACATCAGATCAAGGGAATGAAACACCAGAGCCGACAAAACCACTGGTCAAGTTTTGGGGTCAGGTCAAACTGAAGGGAAGCCCATCAAGCCGTGTCACAGGTTAGGATCCCAGATGGAGTTGCTCTGTGGGCCTGGCAGCCTGCATCTAATCCCTGGGGCCACTCTATAGTTGGACCACACCTGGAGAATCTCAGAGGGATCAGATGCAAGGTTTGCTGCCTGGTTCCACCCAGCCTGGTCAACTGGTCCCAGAGAAACCTTTCTGTATCATGGAGACCATTCAGTGACTGATAACTGGTCAGAAATGGCTTCAAAAGTTAAACATTTACATTCCATGAAAATTTGAACTATCTCCCTTGACATAAAAGGCTCTGCAAGATAAGCCTTGCTCATCTCATGTCACACTACTTCTTCAGAGACTGTACTCTGGTAGAATGAGTAACTGCTTGGTCTGGAGAATGCCAGCCTCATGAGCCTTGACACGAGCTTCTCTCTGCTGGAACTCACCTCTCGCTCTTACCACATCTTTGGTCTCTGTTAAAACCACTAAAGTAAGTAAAACCCTTCACCTGTCTCTGCCAAATCGTTCTATTTCAACACCTTCCTTTTAGCCATTAAGCAAATTCTATCTCAGTTTGTAAATATATATATATATATATATATATATATATATATATATATGTGTGTGTGTGTGTATATATATATATATGTATATATATATACGTGTATATATACATATATATATACATATATATATGTATATATATATATACATGTATATATATATATACACACATATATATGTGTATATATATATATATATGTATATATATATATATATATTGTTTGTTTGTTTTTTTGCCTCTTTACATTTTTTTCTGTTACCACCCTGGAATAGAAACCCTATAAGCAAAAGTGCAGGATCCACCTTATTCACCATTGTATCCCCAGAGTCTAGCCTGTCTCTTAGTGCTCAATTTTTAATGATGAGTGAATAATTTGGTTTTTTTTAATATCAAGAACTTGGAACTATAGGCACTATATCAGCTGGGAAGGTACAAAGGCATCATTCTGCTCCCGAATCTTAACTGCTTCACTTATGCTTCTTGCTTGCCTGATTACAATGCACAAGGTCAGTTAGCTGAGGATGTTGCTTTGTTTAAGGGAACATATCCAATCAAGGCAGAATGCAAAGGGTATTTCTCTTAAAAAAAAAAAAAAAAGAGAGAAAAAAGAAAGAAAAAAAACAGCCTAAGAATAAGATAAATATTTTTGAGGAAATGGCAGCAAATTATCTAGATTTTCAACTTGAACTCCCTAGTTCCCTGAAGATCTTTTCCCCTTCGCTAATGGATTAACTTTAATGGCCTGCCATAAAGCGATAGCAGCAAACTTCTTGGGTGGTAAATGTCCAACCTTCTTTTCTAAAGACACCGGGGGAAGGAAATCTTGCTCTGTAATGGAGCCGACAGTTACACTTGCTGGGCTAAGAGTTACAAGGGCCGTCAGGCCTCCTGCTTCAGGGCAGAAGTTGGTTACCATCTGGGCTCAGAAGAGATTGCTCCAAGACCCCTGCCCTGACATTGCACAATTAAGTGCATTTCAGTAAGGACTTCTGCTTTTTTTTTTCATACCATTCCCCACTGGCTACTCTCAGAGGCCAGATTCTGGGCTGGATGGACCATTGGTCTGTCTCCACTGGGGCAATCCCTGTGTTTTGATGGTCTTAAACAAACTTGCCGAGAGATAAATTGGATTCTAAGAGGACTTTGAGATAAATTCCCACAGCTATGAAGATAAAAACATTTGACCCCAGTTTTGATATAAGCAGTGGTCCAAATATTTAAAGTCATTTGCTTCATTTATTTTCTCAAATATCTCTGTACATGATAACGAATGCAGTTTGCTCTGCTTGGAGCAATTTCTGCAGTTGGTCTTCAGAGGTTCTTCACTAGGGCTTCTGTAAGCTGATTCATCTGTACAAGTGACCACAGGTGTATTTTCTTCTTTTGGATGCTTGTTCAATCCATGACTGTATTCCCTCCTCCAACCTGTACTGTGTATTTAAGTTAAATATCCCTATCAACACATGGTTTTCAGCATGTGCTATTTAATATGAAAACCAACATGGAAAACCAGCTTTTTACTAAGTGAATTTTGTTAGGTACTTGAGGCCTAAGTGACACCAGAATTTTAAGACAAACCATAAAAGGTGATTGGCTCTGGTTAACTTTGCTTTGAGATCCTAGGTTAATTAATTCACTCCCCAAATGGGTTGGTACATATCGTGTGCTGGTGCTGTCAGTGTCTGCTCTCACTGAGATGAGATGGCATTCTAATATCAGAAGGCTGTCATCCACTCCTAGGTCTACACCCAAGATAAATGAAAACATACATCCACACGAAAGTGTTTACACAAATGTTCATGAGAGCATTATGAGGAATAGCCCTTTTTCCCTCAAAATAGAAAACAACACATACACCTATCCACTGATGGATAAACAAAATGTGATATATCCATACAATGGAGTATTATTTAGCAAAGAAAATGAACTAAGTACAATTAACCCTTGAACAACATGGGTTTGAAACCTGTGGGTCCACTTACATGCATAATTTTTTTAATAGTAAATACTACAGTATTACACAATTTGCATTTGGTTGAATCCATGAATGCAGGACCAAGGATATAGAGAACTCACATACATGGAGAGTTAACTATAAGTTATATGTAGATTTTTGACTGTTCTAATAGTTGGCAATCCTAACCCCCACCTTCTTCAGGGGTCAACTTTACTGATATATGTTAAAATATGTTGAATTTTGAAAAGATTATGCTAAGTGAAAGAAGTTGGACGCAAAAACACATGTATAATTCTACTTTGACGAAGAGTGGTCAAATCTACAAATCTGTGGTAGGGACAGAAATTAGGTTAGTGGTTGCCAGGGGCTGTGAGAAAAAGAAATGTGGAATGACTGCTAAGGGGTATAGGGCTTTTTTTGGTGTGGGGTAAATGTTCTGAAATTAAATAGTGGTGATACTTGCATAACTTTGTTAATATACTAAAAACCACTGAATTGTACACTTTAAAAGTGAATTTTATGGTATATGAATTATATCTCAATAAAACTGTTGTAAACAATAAGATACTCAGTAAGCAAGAAAATAGATAGCAGAAACATTAGGTAGTGAAATAAGCTCCAGGTAACCAGGTGGAAAATGACCTGGAAGGAGATGATGTTTTGTATCAGGGGGTCAGGAAGGGCATCTCTGAGATGACATTGATTTGAGAACTCAATGGGGAAAAGGGTCCTGTTATGTGAAGCTTCTAGAGGAGGTGCATCACAGGAAGAAGAAACATAATTAGTGTATTTAAAGCCTGCAAGGGCCTCCCTGGTGGCGCAGTGGTTGAGAGTCCGCCTGCCGATGCAGGGGATACGGGTTCGTGCCCCGGTCTGGGAGGATCCCATATGCCGCGGAGTGGCTGGGCCCGTGAGCCATGGCCGCTGGGCCTGCGCATCCGGAGCCTGTGCTCCGCAACGGGGGAGGCCACAACAGTGAGAGGCCCGCATACCGCAAAAAAAAAAAAAAAAAAGCCTGCAAAAAGGCCAGTGTACACGGAGCAGAGTGAGAAGTGGTGAGAGAATGATTCAAAATCAATTCAGAGATGTAGGCAGAGGCTCGATCTGGTGGAGCCTGTAGAACATGGCCTACTTTAACAGGAAACTACTGGTGAATTTTAAGCAGTGGTGAGACATAATCTTATTTACATTTTTAAATAGACAACCATTTGTGCTGTGTGGAACATGGATTAGAAAAGCAGAGAGTGGCTAGGAGTTGTTGCAGTATTCCACATCAGAGATGAAGTGGTTTAGACCAAGATGAGAGCAGAGAAATCAGTCAGGCCGATCTAGAAATATTCAGAGGTAGAGTTGATGGGACTGAAATAGATTCATGATTCAAAAAGCTTTTATTGGCTGAAATAGAAAGCTAAACATACATTCACAAAGACAAGCACGTGGTTTTCAGAGCAGCGCTGTTACTAATAGCACCAGAAGAGAAACTATCCAAATGTTCACTAACAATAGCACAGCTAAGTACATTGTGGGGTATTCACACAGCAGAATACTATACCAGCAACGAGAATGAACAACTGTTAAGGGAAAGAAACAAGACACCAGACTCCATTTAATATTATCTCATGTATACAAAACTGGAAAACTGGTTCAATCTACAGTGTTTGAAGTCTGAATAGTGGTTACTCATGCTGGGCTGGTGACAGGAAGAGGGCCCAGAGGCAAGTTTCTGGAGGTGTTGGTAGTGTCCTTTTTTTTTTGTTTGTTTGTTTGTTTGTTTGTTTTGAGTGCTAGTTACATGGGTTGCTCTGTATTTGAAAATTCATCAAGCTGGAGACTTGATTTTTCACTTCTGTGTATGTATATTTTACATCAATATAAAGTTAAATAATGAGCCCAAATTGACATGTAAATATTTATTAGGGATTTTGATATTTCTGATTCTAGACTCAAAAAGTACCTGGAGTTAAAATGACTTGAATCTATAGCATGTAGACAATATTTGAGAGTTCTTATCTTGGTATGATAATATGACATGGCTAACAATAATAACCTGAATGTAGTTTTGGCTCCATTAATAATGGAGTGTTATGCCTTTTGGGCATTGTTCCTACATTTCCTCAGCCATCATGACCATCTTCCTTGGTACATACATTTCTAGGCTTAGGGTCCTTCTTGTGGATATTTTATAAAGGACTCTTGATTTGGGAATGGAGCTAATAGTTTAATACTTTAATTTATTAATCTATTTATTCATTTGTTTATTTATTTTATTCTATTTAATAAATTATTACTAATTAATGAGTATCTACAATATGCAGATACTGTGTTGGTGCTATGGAGACAAAGGTAATGAAGACATTGTCCCAAATCTCAAGACAATCCTATTTTCATATAGGTGAGACAGGTAAATGAATAATTATAATGCACAGTGGTAGAGGACAATCAAGTCCAGTGTTCATGTTAATTTGATATCACAAGGTAATAATATCTAATAATTAGGACCCCTTCTGTACTCTATGATTTTAATATTTTATATTTGACTTACTCCTGGGTTGGGGGATTGGGTTAACTATTATCCCTCCCATTTTACAGATGGGAAACTTTTGGACAAAAAGTACGGAATTTATCCAAGGTCACCAAACATAGGTGATGGTTGTTCTCAAGGCTTTTGTCTTGCAGTCCTCACTGTTCCCTGGAGACCAGGAGGCCTTCACAATAACACTGAGCACCTCTTATCTCCTTGGAAACAAATACACAAAACACTGTATTGATAGTTTTATCAGTTTCTAACAGGTAAGAATTGGTGCTGAGAGTAATTCAAAGTATTAGCTCTTCCCTGTGAGGCAATTTATTGTGCTTGTGACAAGGCAGAGACTAGGGAACCTAGAGATTCAGAGGGTTTTATTGTAAACCCTTGGAGTCAACACAGTCTCCTGCTCTTTACTGGAGACAGATCAGGGCTGCAAACATGACAACCTACTGCTCTCACTCTAAGCATGGTTTGGGATTCCAATTTCACTCACCAAGAGCCAAAACAGGAAAGAAATTGTAAGTAAGGCTGACAATAGTTCTGGGTTTTAAGGCCATCTGGGCCCAGGGGAGATCATGTCTTAGAATACTGTTACTTTTCTTACCAGATTCTTAGTGACCTTTAATTTTTATCTTCAAGCAGAATATTTCTCAGACTCTCTCTTAGTTTAAAAACTCTCTGATCAAAGACATAGTATGAAATAGCCTTATTGAGTGGTACTCTGGTAAATTGAAATAGAGTACGGGATTAGAGGTCGGTCTTCTAGGGCCTCACCTCCCCACAGTAGACAAGTAGGTGGTACAAATGTGGGTTCAGAGCTACTGTTAGGTTTCATGGAGCTCAAGTCACAAACCACTGTAAACCTAGTAATTTAACAAGCTTTAAATTGTCTAGGAATTAGTCTTCTGTCTATTAGTTCTAAATATTTTATTTGTTCATTGTTCTAGACTCTCAAAGCACATTCATATACTTACTTTGTCCATTAGCTACCTTTCAAATAAGCATCTGAATGATATGCTTTATATACATTATCCCATTCATCCCATTTCTGGACTCAGCTGCCAGGGCAGGGCAGGGTGCCTCAAGCCAGGCTGGATTTAGGGTAAGCTCGCTGGTCTCAACCTAGCTGCCTTCTGTGTCACTCTCTCAGGCAGAGAAGAAACTCAGGACATCATTCCACAAGCCTCCTTCTGACTGACATTATCATGTCGCAGAGTATATGTTGTCGTGACACTATAGGTTGTGCTGGAAACCTGATAGGGAAGATCACTTGCCTTCCAAGTGTGGGGGAGGGCAGAAGCTGCCCAACCTCAGAGTCACTCTCCTGGAGTCAGGCAGCTGACCTCTTCCCGGGGAGGATCTTAGGTAGGGGATTGCTGAGCACACAGTCTACCTCTGCCGTTCTTTCATCATCCCTGTCCCCAAAGACATAGGCTTCGTTGGTCCCTTTTCTTTCCTATTTCACCTTTCACAGGGTTCTCTCTCCAGACTCCTGGGACTGTTTCGTTAAATGAAACACAAAACATAAGGGAATTCCTGTCAGGAGACATTTCCTTAGGCCATTCGATCCCTCACCTCGTGTTCTCTACAGGCACATCACTGCCCTGATGCCTTAAGAACCTGGCCAGTAATTCCCAAACTTTAGTACAAATCAAGGACTTTGGGATTTCTTATATGTGCTGACATCAGGGTGCCTCCATAGAGTTTAGTTAACGCAGTAGATCTGAGTGAGAGACCAGGAATCTGCATCTTGAATAAGGATTCTCCCTCTCCTCTCCACCGACCTCCCCAAACAGGTGATTCTTAGGTATGATTTATTTATTTTAACATCTTTATTGGAGTATAATTACCTTAAAATGTTGTGTTAGTTTCTGCTGTATAAGGAAGTGAATCAGCTATATGTATATATAATATCCCCATATCCCCTCCCTCTTGTGTCTCCCTCCCACCCTCCCTATCCAACACCTCTAGGTGATCAAAAAGCACCAAGCGATTTCCCTGTGCAATG